>NC_133659.1:113211001-113522837 GCF_037893015.1 Macrotis lagotis
CACAGATTTAGAGCTGAAATGGGCCTTAGAGTCCATCCAGTCTGACCTCTTCATTTTACATATGAAGAAATTGAGGCAAAGAAAGGTTAAGTGACATGACCAGGGGAATACTGTCAGTATTGACTGCATCAGTATTGGTATCCTGATTCTTTAGCAAATAGAAAAGAAGGAAGGACCAAGGATTTATTAAGTACCTACACTGTTCTATGCACTGTGTAAAGCACTTTTACAAATATTATCTCCTTTGAGTCTCAATACAATCCTGGGATATTGGTGTCATTATCATCCACATATTACAGTCAAGAAAATTGAGGCAGACAGTAGTTAAGTGATTTCCCCAGAGTCACACAGCTAGAAAATTTCTGAGAGTAAATTTGAATTATTTGAATTTAGGTCTTCCTGTCTCAGCCCAGTGCTCTATCTATTGCATCTTAGAGCTACCTATTTATTTTTATTTCTTTTTCAGTTTTAATTAAATAGTTTGTGTTTTAAAAAATTCTATTTCAGGATTTACCTAAGTTAACGTATTAATCATTGAGTATCTAGACTCAAATTGACTTTGGGTGATCCAGTTTTATTTTGGAGTTGGGGGCCCAAGTCATTTGGGGTCCACATTTCAGAAAATATTCCTCCTGAAACATGGACTGAAGTCTGTGTGGAACTAATTGATCTTAAAAGCTTTAAACTCACTAAAACTTTTTGGACACCCTGAATTATTCATTTGATCTTCAAAAAAACCTGTTAGCTCAATCCTACCACATTTTGCACAAAAGGAAACTGAGATTCAGGTTAAATGATTTACCAAGAGTTGGTTGCATAGCTAGAACTCACCAGAGATGGAATTTGAACCCTGGTTTCACGTGTGTATAAGTCTAGTATTTTTCTCTCTAAACTATACTTTCTCTCCAGACTGAAAAAATCTTTGAGGAAAGAATTCATGATTTATTGATCTCTGGATTTCTTTCCATGTATTGTATAATCCATGTGCTTAAGAATTCTGTTTCAATTCCAAATAAATTTTCCTATACATTTCCAATGTTATTAGTACTGTTAGTAACAATGAGGATAGTAATACTGAGAGTTTGTACTTTTTTTTAGATTTCTATAGTTTTCAGAGAATGTAGTTATTTGTTACCTCATCTTAACCTCAAAATGACCAGCTGAAGTAGTTGTAAGACTGTCATCCTCATTATACAAAGAAGGGCAATGAGGTTGAGCAAAGTTAAGATATCCACCCAAGGTCATAGGGCAGTACTAAAACTCAGGTTGTCTGACTCTGAGTCTAGGGTTAAAAAGTTTTTGTGAGTTAGCATGGAAGGGACTTTGTGTATTTCAATTTGAATATTAATTTGCCTTTATTGATGCTTTGTATTTGTCTATATGTATAGACCCAAGGGAACCAAGAGCTCTTTAAGGGCAATATTTGTACCTTCTATTTCTTATGTAATATAAATGGGGTAACTCATCCAACATAGAATGGCTGAGTCAAATATGGATATGTAACACAGTGACTGCCCTGACTAACACCCCCTAAAACTTACTACCTGAAGACCAGGTATATCATATTTCATTGTATTCCCAAGGTTCTTCAGGACCCTTTAAGGAGATCAGGGGGTATCTAGGTTCTCAGGTTCCAGCTTCCCCTGATGATGTTTCACACAAATGTAGTGGGTGACCCCTTGCACCCCAGTTCCATTTAGCTTTTCACAAAAAGAATTACCTCAAAAGGTATAATCACAAATAAACTAACTTCCACCACACAGAAGAGCAATAATCCCTTTGGTCCCCAATCTCCATCTCAGTCTCTGGGGAGGAAAATAAAATTAGGTTTGAATAAATAGGCATCTGATCTAGGACATGGTTTAGATAAATAGACATCTGATCTGGGATCTGGTCCATGATGTCTAAAGAGATTTCAATATCCACTGTGTAGAGAGAAAAGAGGAAGAAGGAGGGGCAGGCAGGATGTGGCTAGGTGATCACTCCTTTACTTTCTTTTTTTTTTTACCCCCTCCTTCACTTTTTTATCTACCAGAGGCATATTGGGCTAGAATGATAACTATCTTTTACATTTCAGATAGTTGTGGTCAAAGGATATGATGCTCTCTTTTAAGGATTCAGAATAAAAAAACTGCAGAATCATAGAGTTGTTCTTTAGAGAACCTTTCATAGTTATCTTTGGATGGACATGTTACCTGTACTTAGAGCTGGCAGGACCACAGAAATCACAGAGATCTTCTGCTCCCATTTTCTCATTTTATTGATAAAGAAAACTCAAAAGGGAGGAAGGAGGAGGGAGAAACTCACCCAAGATTGCAAGATTGCATTGGAGTCAGCAGTCAGCTAGGTCTTCTGATTCAAAAATCTAATTTGAATCTTTGATTATATTTTCCTTGCCACAGAACCTCCTAAGTATAGTGCTTTGCACACAGAAGGAAATTAATAAATGCTTTTTACAGTTGGAAAGTAAGGAGTGGGTATGATAAATAAATACTAGGGGTGACAATGCCTTGTCCACGGAAGGAAATTAATAAATTTGGAGAGTAGGGAGTGGGCATTAATAAATAAATAATGGGGTGGGGGCAGATGGCGATATAATTTATGTGTAACTAGGATAGGGTGGCTGGAGCTTTGCCCCAGGTGATGGAGTCTGCAGAGAACAGCACTTTAAATCTTTTAGCACCACAGAAACAATTGAACTTAGCACTTAATTAGTAGAATAATCAATTAAAATATAAAGCTACAGATGGTGCCTTCCTACCCACAGTGGCCACATGCCAGGTGAGCTCTGCTACTACCTGACCCTTTTTTTTACACTACCATCCTCCCACAGTAGTCTCAGGTGTCTGTCACTTCTCACTTCCAGGTAAAGTGAAGGCTATTTACCCCAGGCATAATACTTATTGGTGTGAGTCTAGGAAATAATATCTGCAGAGATCAGGAACAGGAATCCGTTGTATAGAAAACAAAGAAGTTGAGGAGAGTTTTAAAAGGTCTGGTAGATGAAGAGTGGGTAGTTGGCAAAGGTCTTTAGAGCCTGTGATCAGGAACCCAGATTTGAGATGCAATGACATTAGTGGAAGTAATTAAAAGAAGCTCATACCTAGAAGATGGGGACTCCCTATAGAGTCTTCAGTCCCGCAGTGACTGGAGAGAAGGAATCTCTTCCAATTATTATTTAAAAAAAACTGTAACTAGGGAGAGTGATCAGAGCTTTGCCTAAGATGCCAACAACTTCCAGGACCACCTCTTCTCCAGAAATGATCTGGAGATGACCATCTCTGTACCTGGAAATCAGTTGCCAGCTCAAACTCTTGTTAAGCTTAGAGAGGTGGAGGTAGGAAGAACAAGGGAATAGGAAAACAAGCTAGCATAGATCACTGGGAAAAGAATAAAGGGACAGGCCAACTTTTTCTAGGAGCAAGATTGCTCCCACAGATTATTTCTCTTAGGGTCTACCTGAGCCTTCAGTAAAGCTATCTTTTTTCTCTCTTCTCCCCTACTCCCCCATTGAATTCAATGTAGGCACCAGGATTTCTAGTTATGATTCTGCTTTAAAAAAAAAAAAAGAGAGACCTGAGACTGAGCCATACCTACCTAGCATTGGCTTCTAAGGTCTTACCACTTGTCAGGCAAAGTAATATGACTGCTTATCCCCCTTCCACACCATTCAATCTCAGACTGCCCTTTTGTACCCTTGCAGTTCATTTGAATTGTGATTTCACAAGTGTGAAAACACTGAAGGATAAGGGCATATTGCTTACAAAAAAAATAGCATTGTTTTAAGGTTCTCACCTTGTGCAAAGCAAATAGAAAGGCAAAATATTCTGAAGACTCTCCAGAAGCTCACATTCTAGCCAAGGGAGACAATATATAGAGGTTTCAGTTGCAAGTCGAGTAGAAAGGCCAGGAGGGTTTAACAAGCTTGTAGTATTATATATTATTACATAATAATATATTTTATGTAATTTATATATAACATATGTATATAAATATATATTCATATACTATTATGCCCATTGATAAAATCATTTCTATCTTTAATGTGGTTCCATCTGACAATTCCAAAGACTTAAGATACCTGGTTCCTCAAGGTGGAATTAACCTGGTCATGTGTAATAAGAGATACGGAGGAAAGAGCAATGGACCCTGCCCTCAGAAAACTCCAGTTAATTAGAAATGAGAGACATAAAAAGAACATCACACACACATACACACACACACCCATATAACATATAAATGCTCACAAGTGTCTTCAATCAGTAACTACTTATTAAGGACCTGCTAGATACCAGTCTAGATACTGAAGATAGAAAGGCAAAGGTGAAACAGCCTGTTGACTTCAAGAAGCTTATTGCATAGCCAGAAAAGAGATCATACAGCCAGGCATTTAAAAAACTTACACTGTGAGGGGAATGCCCTTGTCCCCTTCCCCTGACAGCTGGCCTCTTTTCCAGTGCCCTATATATATAACAACAAGACTTCCCAAATTCCTTATATCATGCTGAAGACCCCATCTCACATGTCCTCCTAGCCATCCACCACCCTCTTCAGCAGCCTAGGCTGTGATCTTGGGACAGCTGGAAGCCAGGCACCCCTCTTCCTCTGCCCTTCCACCCGGGTGAGAATAATTCAAACAAGAATCTATTTATGAATCGTCCCCCTCACCTGCTGGGTCCCTCAGCTGAAATTGCTCTCCTTGCATTCCTTGAGGATTTTAATAACTAGCTGGTAGAGGCACAAATCCATTCCTATCAATCTAATAAGAATCAGGCTAAGGTGAAAACACCTTTCAAGACTTTCCTCTCCTCCCCCATCTCAGCTGGATTTTCATTCCAGAGGAAAGAAAAATTAATCGTGTTTGGTTTTGCTGCCTGGATGCAGTCTAATGATTTAGCCTTGCCAAGAGGAGGAGGGGGATAAAAGCCCCATAAACCAAACTGCTAACCCAGCAAAGTGAATTGTTCTTTCCCCAGTTGTATTGGGGTTGGATTTTTCCCTTCCACCTCATTCATTCAAACTTGTTTGAACTTTTTAAGCTATTAATATCCCAAATTAGTTAACCCCAGTGGCTGTCCCTAGATATGGTCCAGTCAAGAGTCAATATTCCCAATTCTGATTTCTTTCAACACCTTTGTTTTAGAACATTATTAATTAGTTCAGTTTAATGCAGTATAGGCCCAATGAGGTCATTTAAAGGCTTTGACATCCATTTGGAACAGTTATTGCCACCCATAAGCTTCACCTTAGGCAGAAATCAAACAGATGTGTGCTATGGGTCACAAAGGAATTAGGTCAGAAGGGAATTCTCCCAATGGTAAGACAACTTAAAGTACATGCAATAATTATGTGTTAGAAGGAGCATCTCTTTCTCATTTCTTTCTATTTTCATCAAGAACAATTGTCCTTCCAATGTTTCCACATTTTCCTTTCCATTAACTTTGTGTTCCTCTCTCAGTTGTCCATAGGGAGTTATCCTTTCCCTAATTTTGACCCACCATTTTAATATTCAAGCTTTGATATTTCTTTCATTAGTACAGCTGATAAAATATGCATGTTCCTTTATCTTGTATACTGCTTGCTGGTATCTTTATTTAAATCCTCCAAAGAGTATATACCCATGTGATCAATATAATAAACTCTAGTTTTTTTGAATATTTTTTGAATGACACTGTTGCATGGCAGCCGTCCTGTTAACCCTCCCTCTTGTTATATAATCTATAGCTCCCCTTCCAAAATATTCATCCTAGGTCATGGATTCTTTTTTTTCATTTTTATTTTTGCAAGGCAATGGGGTTAACTGGCTTGCCCAAGGCCACACAGCTAGGTAATTATTAAGTGTCTGAGGTCGGATTTGAACTCAGGTACTCCTGACTCCAGGGTCGGTGCTCTATCCACTGGGGCACCTAGCTGCCCCCAGGTCATGGATTCTTAACCTGGGAACTACAGACCAACAAAATGTTAGATAGATAAAATGTATAGATTTCAGGGGTTCCATAAAGTTGAATGAGGAAATATATATATATATATATCTTTATTTTCACAAACCTTTGGTTTCTTTTTCTTGTCTTTTACTTAATTCATTTAAAAACATGATTCTGAGAAATAATCCTTTACTTAATTGCTAAGGTAGTCCACGACACACACAAAAAATTAGGAATCACTGTCATAGATGTCTTTTATACAACTTTTCATGCATAAAATGCTATACACTACTTAGGCTATTTCTTTGTTTTTATGTTGCCTTTTGG
This sequence comes from Macrotis lagotis, assembly GCF_037893015.1. Lineage (NCBI taxonomy): Eukaryota > Metazoa > Chordata > Mammalia > Peramelemorphia > Peramelidae > Macrotis > Macrotis lagotis. The sequence goes on from NC_133659.1 coordinate 113,217,253, forward strand.
GTCACTTAGAATTATGGTTATTCTGAGACCACAGTATTCCATGACTTTTAAATTGATTACATTTAACAAATTTTATTAAGGTCCTAAGTAGTACAGTGGATCTGGCCTGGAGTCAGAAGATTCTTCTTCCTGAGTTCAAATCTGGCCTCAGATCCTTACTATCCATGTGACCCTGGCTAAGTCACTTAAACCTGTTTGCCTCAGTTTTCTCAAGTGCAAAATGAACAGGAGATAGAAATGGCAACCACTATAGTGGTTGCCAAGAAAACCTCAAATAGGTTCATAAAGAGTTGGACATAACTGAAAAGTCCAAGCAACTGCAATGACAAAATGTGCTAAGTACTGGGAATTCAAAGCCCAAAACCACAATAATCTCTACCTTTAGAGATTCTACAGTCTATTGAAAGATAATGACCATACTATATAACCAGGGGAAAAAAAATTTTAAACCAACTGTGATTTCGTCAGCAAAGGAAACTCCTATTGTGAAACTTCCTTCACCAGTGCATTTCAACTTATAGTCTTAGAAAAACTTGACTTGGCACATGAAGAGGTTAGATAGTCTGCTCAGTCACTCAGCTAGTTTATATCATAGGCAGGTCTTGAACTAGGTTTAACTAAGTTTAGTTCTAAATCCACTATGACCTGCTGTCTTTCATTCAGGAGAATTCTGAGAGTTGAAAAGATGAGCTTTTGGTACAGGATGCCGCTTAGGGTCATTGAAATTTCTGCACTGTTATAGCTTTTCTTTTCTTTCTCTTCTTTCTCCTCATGATGACCAAAAGGTGATAAGGATGGTACTTCATCTGGGGAGTAAGAGAACTTCTTGGTAGGTTTACAGAGGGATGCCAACTTTAAGGTCACCATGCTATAAAAGGAAAAAAAATTCCTATCTAAATCCCAACTAGTCATAGTAGCTGCTATAGTCATTGTCATATTAGTATTTAATAATAACCCAAAATTTGAACAAGAATTTCTTTGCTATAGGCCTAAGCTGTTAACCTGCCTCTGCCTGAAAAATCTTGAGTAAGGGGAAACCACCCAAACCATCCTTCTACATCTACTTCTACATTTGAATATTTTTCTTACACAGAATCTAAGTCTGCCTATTTATATTTATTAATAATAGTATGATCTCAGGTCAAGCAAAACAAATGTAATCCCTTTTTATGTAGTGGTCCTTCAAATATTTGAAGATAGTTCTCTTCTCAGTGATGATAATGGAATTGATGGTGGAAATATGATTGATGATGACATGGTGAAATTAGAAAAGAATGAAATTCTTTGGTTTCATATGTTAAGGGTGTAGAAATACTTTGGAAGCTGCAGATCTATAAGGGAAGACAGATCTTTAATGTGTCTTTGATTTCTAGTCTGCAAATATTTATTGAGTGACTAGTTTGTAAAAGGCTTAGTACTGGGTGTGAAGGCTGCAAAAATGGAAAGATATAATCTTTGCCCTCAAAGAACTTATATTTAATAGTAGGGGTTTAGTGGGAATGAAGAGAGAAGTCTATTATAGCTTCATTTTTCCATTTCTGAACATATAAATTCTAGAAAATCTCCAAGTTTTTTTTTTACAATAGTTCCCATTGTGGGGTGAAGGGGCATGTTGGTAGAATAGAAGTGGGATATAGTGGGATTCATGAGGTCATCTCAAAATATGGGTCAAATTCATGCCTAATCAAAATTTACTGTAAGTACCTAACCTAAAATGGATGTGTCCAAGTTTGAGGCAAACCTCTTAATGGTGGTCATCTCCTCCAAGAGTAGTTGCCAAAGGCAATTCCCTTTGTTACCAGAAAGATCTGAACAAAAGAATTTAGGGTCTTTGAACATCACAACTTTACAAGGTCACCTCCAAAACGGATCATATCCATCTCAGGATAGTTACTCATTCAACTAAGATCAGGAAAAAACAAACACAAAAGAGGCAGCCCCAAACCCAGGCTTAGGCTTATTTAGACAAGACACATATTAGAGGCTATGGCAACTACTAAATGGCAACTGAGGGAAAAGATAAAAACTGCCCATTTTCCATATCTTGGGGGGAAGTGGTTTGCATCAGTCCTAGGAGTTCAGGCTGGAAGGGAAGAGAGAACAGAAGGTGGGTTTACTCCCTTTTAAATGTCCACTAGTAAATTCAGTGAAAATATATCCAGGCAGTAGTGGCCCAGAGAGTTTATACGGATTTAAAAGAAATCTAAATATTTGACAAATGCTACTTTGGGAGGATGAATGATGCTTCTCAGTTATCTCAACCTGAATAAGGATGAAGCAGTTGTTTTTTTGAGTATGTAAACCCCTCCCAAAAGCTTCTATCTACCATATCAATTCAATCATATCCACTGAGTTATCACTCCTCCTGCTCATTGGACAAGATGAAGACTGTCCTAGCCAACTCAAAGCACCAAAAACCTCTGAAACAAGGCTAGGTCAGATATATGTGGGTACCAGAAAGTAACTCTATATGCCTTGTTCAACTCCTATTTCACATGTATGGAAGTTTATACAGAATATATTCAAATGAACATGTTAGTTTGGAGAGGGAAGGCACTCACATCTGGGGCTTGAGAGCTAGAATTTTAACTAAGGATATGCTGCTAAAGAATTTCATTATTTTCTAATTTCACCATCTCATTATCATCTCTCTGGGGATTAATGTGTGATACACATTTAAGATTAGAGTTTAATATTTCCTCCAACACTTTCTTAAATATAAATGATCAATAAAATAATAAATGTTTTTGAAAGTTTAACAATAGTCTATCTGTGTGGACTCTAGTATACTCCTATTTTTTAATAGGCAATTAGGATTGAATAACTTGCTCAAGGTTACATCTCTTAAGGTCTGAGACTGAGATTTGAACTCAGGTCTTTGGGACTCTAGAGGTGGTACTCTATCCACTGTACCACCTCACTGTCCCATATTTCATTGATTTTTAACCCAAGTCCTCTGACTTTAAATCCGGCCATGGGCCAGAGCTTCAACGGAACACAGGGCTGTTTGTGGGCATTGGCTTTATTTGGAAAGTCTAAGCTCCAGCAGAAAGATCTTTCTTTTCCCCATTCTTTCACCTACCATCATACATAAGTGACTTAATTATTTTTTCTCTATCACTCTTTCTGGTTTTCCAAAGCTTATGTTTTTTGCACAGCATCTATTGTTACTTCTTTCTCTCTCAGTGAAGATTATCCAAAAATTGGCTAATTTTTATTTGCTCACTTAAGACAGTCAGGCCCCCACCTTCTTTACTTAGCCTTTTCTCCTCTCATTGCATCCTTTTATTTGTCATTCCAGCGATCATGTCCAACCGCAAGTTTCTGATGTTGAGGGACCACAATTTTTCCAGCAAAAGCTTTTTGGATTACAAGAACAGTCAATGGCAAAGCCAACTCAGCAGGGAGTAGCTAGGGGTAGATTCCAGTGTATTACTTTTTGTTTTCTTAAGACTTTAGCTTGTAAAAGGTAATTTCACTGGGAAAATCCCTGTGCCAGATGCTGAAAGTGTTTGTTTCTAGCTCTATGAGTTGAGGCAACAATATTTTCATTGACTGCAGCAAATTCATTTGTTGAATGGCAAAGTTGAAGCTGCCAAGGCCGATTAAGAGCTGGAGTGAATGAGTCTCGGGAAATCCATCCATCTCAGGAGTCCTGCATCCTAAGAACTCTATGGTATAAAGAGATCATTGGTTGTGCACAACTTAATCAGAATACTAAAAAAGTTTTTTTCCCACAAAGCTCAAGTTCTTTTTATTTAGGATTGCTTCATTTCTAGCCAATAGTGACCTGAGAATTTATATTGATTTCAAAGAAATCCAAACATTAGAGAAGTGCTATTTTGGGGAGAAGATGCTTCTCAGCTATCTGGGCTTGATTACGGATGAATCAATTGTTTTTCAAGTATATAAAAACTCTCCCAAAAGGTTGTGTAGCTCCTATCTACCCATATCAGTTCAACAAACATTTATTTTATGCTTACTGTAAGTGCAGAACTCTGTGCTAGGTCAGTTAATATTTTTAATCTTTATAAACTTATTAATTTATCAATCAAATGAGTATTGATTAATTGCCTAATATATACCAGGTACTGTGGAATTACAAAAAGAGGCAAAAGACATTCTTTGTCCTCAAGGAGCACACAATCCAAACTGGTAAATAAATACATACAATTTTTGGAAGATGGGATTTTCATTGGAGCTTGAAAGAAACTAGGAAGTCAGAAATAAGGAGGAATATTCTAGGAATGAGGGAGAACCAGAGAGAATTCCTGGAGCCAAGAGATATACTGTCTTGTTGCTTGAACAACAAGCATGTCAGTGTTGTTGGATTGAAGAGTATACAGTGGGAGCAAAATGGAAGAAGACTGGAAAGGTGGGGAGGATGGGGGAGGATATGCCAGACAGAAGATTTTGTTTTTGCCCCTAGAGGTGATAGAGAACCCCTGAATCTACTGAGTAAGAGGGTAACATGGAAGGACCTGTACTTTAGGAAAATCACTTTGATGGCTAAATGGTGGATGAATTGGAGTGGGGAAAGACAAGGCAGGCAGATCCACCAGTTGTCTATTCCCATAAATAGGAGAGAAGATACAAATTTGGAAAAAAACCTAGTAAGAGGTACCTAAACACTGAACTGTAATGCACTAATAATAATAATACACACAGTCAAGAGGGCTATCCCATGGACCAGGCTCAGTGATTCTTCCTAGTTCTGATTGATTGTGTAGGAACCTTCTTCTTGCCATGTGTGACTCAGGGCTAAAAGCTTATCCTTTGAAATGACAAGGTTCCCCCTTACTGGCTGTGGACCTAGAAGGGATTATAACTCGGTGGAGACTTTAAAAGAGATCTCTTATCCTTTCCTGCTTTGAATCCTATTAAGATTATTTTGAGCCATTTCCTGAAACTTGGGAAGTAGAGTGCCCTATTTCCCACCTGGCATCCATGTAGCCACAAACAGATGCCATCTAAGGCACACGTCTTGCTTATATAAACCTAATTCCCAGGTTAGGCTCACCTTTTTTTTCTTTTAATTATTTCCTGAACTTAGGAAAATAAGTATCTGTCCTGAGATGGTTATGTCCAGGCTTTGAGGTCTTGAAGGATGGCAAGGGGAAGAGTAAATGTTTAGAGAAGATGATAACCAACAAGAGTTCTAAGTCTGACCCATTTTACCAGCAGGACTGGAATGGGAGTTGTTTAGATAGTACAGAATAGAAATGAAATGTAAAATGCATACTTAGCAGCCCTTCAGTTTTATGCTTAGCTATTTTAAAATATCAACCTCCCAGCTGGGTATAACAGTAGTTAGTACTGCTGCTTATTTCATTTAAGTTTAATTGTCTATTTGCATTTGAGAGAATATTTTATGTTAAGCATTTCTGAGAGAGAGAGAGAGAGAGAGAGAGAGAGAGAGAGAGTGAGTGTGTGTGTGTGTGTGTGTGTGTGTGTGTGTGAAATAAAAGTGGTGTTAACAAATTCCAGGTAGCTAGGTGATACAGACAAGAGTACCTGGCCTGGAGTCAGGAAGATTCATTTTCATTATTTTTTTATTAAAGATATTATTTGAGTTTTACAATTTCCCCCCAATCTTACTTCCCTCCCCCCACCCCACCCCCACGGAAAGCACTCTGTCAGTCTTTACTTTGTTTTCATGTTGTACATTGATCCAAATTGAGTGTGATGAGAGAGAAATCATATCCTTAAGGAAGAGACAAAAAGTCTAAGAGATAACAAGATCAGACCATAAGATAGCTGGGGGGTTTTTTCTAAATTAATTAAAGGGAGTAGTCCTTGAACTTTGTTCAAACTCTAGGGCTCTTTATCTGGATATAGATGGCACTCTCCTTTGCAGACAGCCCAAAATTGTTCCTGATTGTTGCACTGATGGAATGAGCGAGTCCTTCAAGGTTGAACATCACTCCCATGTTGCTGTTAGGGTGTACAGTGTTTTTCTGGTTCTGCTCATCTCACTCAGCATCAGTTCATGCAAATCCCTCCAGGCTTCCCTGAATTCTCATCCCTCCTGGTTTCTAATAGAACGATAGTGTTCCATGACATACATATACACAGTTTGCTAAGCCATTCCCCAATTGAAGGACATTTACTTGATTTCTAATTCTTTGCCACCACAAAACAGGGCTGCTATGAATATTTTTGTACAAGTGATTGACCTTGTTTTTAAAGGCTGGGGATGTGTTGAACAGACAAAGAAAGGGAGGACATTTCAATCATAGAGAACAGTGCAATAAAGCCCTGCAGAGGGGCGGCTAGGTGGCACAGTGGCTAGAGCACCAGTCCTGGAGTCAGGAGTACCTGAGTTCAAATCTGACCTCAGACACTTAATAATTGCCTAGCTGTGTGGCCTTGGGCAAGCCACTTAACCCCGTTTGCCTTGCAAAAACCTAAAAAAATAAAATTAAAATAAAGCCCTGCAGAGTAGAAGTACAAGTTATTTATAAGGGAGATGGAGGGAAATCTCATTTGTCTGGAATATAAAGTAAATGGAAAGAAACAAGATGAGATAAAAGTAGGATGGTAGCAGATGGCATCAAACAAAGGAGTTCAAACTTCATTGGCTGATATAGTTGAGGGCCAAAGAGAATAAAAAAGATGGAATTTAGGGAGAATTACTCCCAAGTTGCGGAAGAAGAGAATAAGAAGCAGTGACAGCAACAGGACCTAGAAAGGTCATCAGCTGGGTAATCACTCAGCAGGGTGAAGATGAAGCACTGGACCTGGAGTCAGGAAGACCAGATCCCATGTGACCCTGAAAAAGTGTCTCAGCTTCTTTCTGACTCAGTTTCCTTAACTATAAAATGGAGGTGATGAAACCACCAACCCCCCAGGATTGTTGTATCAAATAATATATAGGGGTGGCTAGGTGGCGCAGTGGATAGAGCACCAGCCTTGGAGTCAGGAGTACCTGGGTTCAAATCCAACCTTAGACACTTAATAATTACCTAGCTGTGTGGCTTTGGGCAAACCACTTAACCCCATTTGCCTTCCAATAACCTAACATAATAATAATAATAATAATAAATATATAAATAGGGGGAACTAGCTGGTGCAGTAGATAGAGCACTGGTCCTGGAGTCAGGAGGACCTGAGTTCAAATCTGGCCTCAGACAATAATGATCTAGCTGTGTCACCTTGGACAAGTCATTTAACTCCCTTGCCATGCAAAAACAAAAAAAATATATAAATATCAAATGAGATGTTTTTGAAGCACAGTGCATAGAACATAGTGGGTCCTTCCCTTCATTCCAACTACCTCTTTAGATTCAAATGAAGACTCTTCTCTCATCCCATATTATGTGCTCCCATGGAGAGAACAACTGATGTGAGGTCAGAAGACTCAAGTCATAGCTACCATTTGCTAGTTGGGAACCAAATCATTTAGCTACTTTAAACCTCAGTCTCCTAATTTTAATATGAGGGTGGTTAAATTTATACTATTTACTTTACAGAGTAGTTATGAGTAAAACACAATATATTGTATAAAAATTCTTTGTAAACATAAATCTCTATATCTTGGTGAACTTTTGGCCACTAACTCCAGAACAAACCACTTCCACTCTGACCTTCAACTCTATCAGAACATTAGACTCTGCCCCAGGTACCATTTTAGGCTATAATAGGACAAGGACTGATCTGCTTGTTTGCATTTTTAATTCTCTGCTTTTCGACCAATATCTGGGACAAAGTAAGCACTTAACAAATGCTTTATGAATAGATTTAATTCCACATAAATTACCATCATAATAATTATTATTGCTCTGTGGTGACTTTGAGCAGGTCTTTGAACCTCTCTGCACCTATTTCCTAATTTGCAAATTAAAACAGTTGGACTAGGAAACTGCTAAAGAGCCCTTCTAAGCTCAGTGGTGTCAAACTGAAATAGTTAACAAGGGCTGCTAAATCAGACATAAGGATGCCTGAGAGATGCATATTGACTTAGAAAACCATATATGATCATATATTTTTTATTGATACATCACTATTTGACATCAGATAGGAACTACATTGTAATCTAGTTTGGGCCACACTCAGGACAGATGTGGATTGTTTGGCATCTCTACTCTAGATGAAAGATCTGTCTACAAAAGGTGAAATTCAATAGGAATAAATGTCAAAATATTACATTTGAGTTAAAAAAAAATAACTCAGAAGTGTAAAAGGAGAAGACATGGTTAGACAGAAGTTTCAGAGATTTTAGTGTACTACCAATTTAACATGTCAGCGATATAATGTGGAAGTCAAAAAGTTAGTGCAATCATGGACTGGACTTAGAGACTTAGCTTCCAAGAATAGGGAAGTGATAGTCCTATTGTACTCTGACCTTGTTGGACTTCATCTAGAGTATTACGTTCATGTCAGTTCTTCGTGTCACAGTTTAAGATGATATTGATAAGCTGAAGAAAATTCAAAGAAGGAAATACAGAATAGTGAGGGACCTTGAGTTCATATCATGGGAACAACCAATGTTGAACAAACTGAGCCAATTTAGCCAGAGGAAGAGAAGACTCAGAAGTAATGTGAAAAACTGTGGTTAAGTGTTTGAGGAGCTTTCATTTGGAAAGATTTGACTTCTGAGGCCAGAAATTAGAAGAAATGGATGAAAGAGAGAAGTGTCAGGAAAATATTTCTAATAATTAAAGCTATGCAAAAGTGGAATGAGTTTCTCAGTAGTGGATTTCTCTTTGCTGGAAGTTTTCCATTTGTCAGATATGTTATAATTTAATGTAAAAGGTTAGACTAGAGGGCTACTGAGGTTTCTTCCAACTCTCTAAGTTTTTTATTCTTCACTGATTTTTTTTTATTCTTATGCTGGATCTTGAAGGGAAAAAATGAAGAGAAGATCTTGTTCAAAAATCAAAGGTTATGGAATTATGGAGGAGAGACTGAATGGTGGAGTTTAATCTCAATTGAGTTTAGAATTAAAATCTGGACTGAAATTCTAGCTGTGCAACTCATCATGTATGAGATTCTAAGATTCTCCTCTTCTCTCATACTATTTCCTCTTGTCACATGAGAGGATCAGACCTGATAGCCTCCAAGGTCTCTTCCATCTTTAGTCATTATGACAAAGAGATATGATGGATTAGTCACTAATCAGGGGAGACTACTTTAAGGATGCCATGGGACCAGAATAAATCAATTTTTTTCAGGGTCAACTTCTTAAAGTTATCAGCACAAAAGTGATCTTAGAAAAAGTTGACCTGTATATTGTATTTTACAAAGTGATTTCACATACATGATCTCATTTGATATAACATCTAAGGGGATAGGTAGTATAATTATTATTATTATTATTGGAGGTATAAATGTGTATATACACAGTTAAATCTTTAAATTTTTTCCATTGTCATGAGATATGTTTACAAGTAAGTAAAGGGGTGCAATTATTATTATTATACTCATTTTACAGATAAGTAAGCTAAGGCTCAGGCAGATTAAATGAATTTTTCAAGATTCCAAAGCTACAGGATAGAAGCTGGAACTTCTAACCTAGGTCTTCTGACTCCAAATCCACTTTTTCCCCATGATAAAAAGCAATTACCTTCACATAAAGATGATTCTCTCCCTTGCCTGATATTTTCATCTTAATTTCCAATCAATCAACAAAATAGAGAACTTTGCCCTTTAGAAGTTGTCTCCTACTCAAATCAACATTAGCTAAGAGATATCTTTCATCTTTCTTTCATTAACACAGACTAATTTATTGGATTCACTAGCTAATACCTTGAAAAAATGTGGCTAGGGATAACCTAAAAGGGATGAGATATAGGACAGATAAATATTATGGATGAGTAATGAAATATGGTTCGGACAAGCCCTCGGTGATAAGGGAAGAGCCAATGCAGAGGGGAAAAAGAATTTCATGTGAACAGGATTAGAAGGGGGAAGGAGAGGATACAGGAAGCACTATAAGGAAGAGAATGTCTGTTTTATCTTCTGAAAGACAGTCCTGAAAAGAAAGTTAAAAGAAAAAAAGGTGAGTTCCTATCTGAAACCTATGCCACTAAGCCCACATAACCACAAGCAAAAAACAAGAGTTTTGGTTTTTTTTTTTTTTATTATTCAATGCCCTCATCCATTTCAGCCAAGGTAATAAAGCAAAAAAAAAAAACAAAAAAACAACAACACTAATTCCTCATTCAGTCATATGCAAATAGTTTTGGCTTTGGTAGCATGTGAGCAAAACATTTAGAGGCTTGACTCGATTTTTCCATCTTCTCATACAGATGTTTAGGATGATGAAGAAACCAATAGTCCATAGACTTTGAGCAAATTCGAGGCTTCTCATGACCTAGTGATTTGAGAAGTGGAAGTACAAGAGAACTGGGATTGGTTTAAATATCTTTGTGATTAAATCCTGACCAGGGTGGGCTCACTGAGAAATAATGGATGAAGAAATGCTCTCAACTATTTCCAAGTCCTGTCCAGGCCTCGTTCCTTCAAGCCAACATGAATATCCAGTTAGGGTTGGATCACACTCTGAATTCAAATCCAAACTGGAGAGCAATGCAAAACTTTGGATAAATGAGGGGAGACCCATGTCCATATACCTGCTGCTGTGTTCTCCTCAAACTTCTAATACTGGGTTTTCTAATAGTGGAATAATGGCATTTGAGTAGACTTGTATTGATTTGAGCACCTGTAAGGAAAGCCAACCTCAAAAGCCTGTGGCCAATTTTTAAAAATATTAAATGACCCATACCAGATTTGATTCCCCACTCCATGTGTAATAGGCATTAAAATCTACTGATGACCAACTGCCGGGCTTCAGGGTCAACGTTCATCACACTCCCATAATGTTAGCCCACTAGAGAGGGTTCCAAAGCTAGTCGACTTCTGATATTCTCTTACGATTTTTAAGCCACCTCTCCCCTCTACCCCCCCGCCAAAGTGCAAGTTATGACCTTGTGAATAATAGGCCATCTCTTCCTCCTTCCCTGATTTAAAAAAAATTAGATAGCTACCCATTTCTCTCCTTCACTAGATGAACTCTCCCTAAGGAAAAAATTGAGACCCCTTATCTCCCTTCATCCACAACTCAAAAATCCCATATTTTCTTTGTGCAATTGTACTTCCAGTCTGAATAAGATAGGGAAACCAAGTCACAAAAAATAATAAATACAATTGCAAAACAATAAACAAAAATCTGACTAAAACTATATACAGTTCTCCAAAATCAATTCAGAAAATAGAATATTAGCTTCTTTGAAGCAGGAATGTTTGGAATTTATCTACCTCCAAATGTCTGACACATAACTCAGACAGTAAGCATTTATTATTAACCACCTATTATGTGATAAGTACTAGAGATACAAAGAAATGTGAGACTATGTTTTCAAGGAACCCTAATGAGAAGATAAAAAGCAAAGAAATAGGTATAAACAAGCTAGTTACAGGATATATTGGAAATGATCAACAGAGAGAGAGAGAAAGAAGGCATTAAAATTAAAATGAATTGTAGAAGGTGAGATTTTAGCTGAGAACTGAAGGAAGCCAAAAAGGTCTGAAAACAAAGTTGGGGAAGGAGAGCATTTCAGGTATGCCAGTGTATTTTGAGGGTCAAATGAATATCTTTATAAAAAAAAAAAAGAATGGATATGAGGGTAAAGGGAGAGAGAGTTGTGGATGTCACCTAGAGATTGTGAGTCTTGGTGAGCAGAATAGTGGTTCCTTTGACAGTAATAGGGAAGTTTGGAAGGAGGGAGGGTTTGGTAGAGACAGTGAGTGAGTTTAGCTTTAGACAATCAGAGTTTAAGATATCTATAGGACATCCAGTTTGAGATGTATGGTAGACAGTTGTGTGAAGATTAGGAGAGCCAGGGAAGGAGATTGAAGAGTAGTCAGACAGACAGGAGAACCAGGATAGAGAAGTATCATGGAAACCTAGAGAGAAGAGAGGATCTACAAAGTCAAAGGCAGCAGAGGTTAAGAATGAGGATTGACAAAAGGTCATTTGATTTGGCAATTAAGAATCACTGGTAACTTTGGAGGGAGCAGAATAATGAGGTCAGACCTGTTAAGAGTGCAAAGGAAGAGGAGCACCTATTGCAGAGGTCTTGTCAAGGAATTTAGCCATAAAAGGGAGATTAGTAAAGATGGAAATGAGGGTTTTTGAGAATCTGAGTATGTTTATAAGTAGTAGGAAAGATGTCAATAGACAAGGAAAAACTGAAGATAAGTGAGGAGGTAATCTGAGATTCCCTGTATATGTAGAAGCGTTTGCCTTGGTTAAGGAAAAAGGCCACTCATGTGAGAATGAGTGAAGGAGGAGATAGTGGCAGAAGGCATCTGGGTGATATGGGATGAGGAGCGGGGAGAAGGGAAGAAGAGGGAGGTCTAGGTGAATGTTTCATTTTTTTTTTCCTTTAAAGTATCAGGCAAAGTTCTCAGCTGAAAAAAAAATGGGGGAGGGGAGCCATCAGAGGTTTGAGCAGGGATGAAAAGGTTTGAGTCACTGTAGAAGTGGGTCAGCAAATTAATAAAAGAGATGTAAAGTTGCCTTGCAGCAGCGAGGGCCCAGTTGGGATTATGTGGTGGTCCCAGGCAAGTAGCACATGTATAGAAGTAGTGTAGGAGGTGGATGTTGGGAGGAATCCAAGGCTGAGGCTTGGTGGGTCAAGATGATAAAGGAGGAAGGGACTCAGTATAGAGCTGAACTGGTTCACCAGGGGATTAAGATGGAGAAGGGAGGAGTGTAGCTAATGAAGGGGCAATCAACTGCAAAAGAATTCATGTGTGCTCTCTGCCTCCATGCCTCTTCAAATGATTTTTCCAGAATTTCATTCTTGAGAGCTGGGATTCTTAACTGAGGTCTAGTGAAGATGTTATTTTGAACATTACATTTCAATTAAAAACTGGTTTTCTTTGTAAATTCTATGTATTTCTTCTTATGCATTTAAAAGCATCCTTTTGAAAAAGAATGCATAACACACACACACACACACACACACACACACAAGTTTAAGAACCCCGGTTTTAGAGCTGATCAGCCTTCTCGGGTGGACTTTTCCCCCTATAGAATTTCAGTCTTGGGAGATTCTACCTGTTCTTCTGAAATCTGTTGAGTGTAAACCATGCTACCTACCATTCCTTTTCTATTTTTGTGCCTCCATACTCATCTTGTTGTGTTTGAAAAGCCCTTTCACTCAGGAATTTCTACCTCTTTAAATCACTAAAAAAAACCCTCTCCCTTGAAAATCTTAGAATATCTTTCATGCCCTTAGCAAATGGTTACCTCTTCTAAGGCTCAAATACTACATCCTACTTAACTTTTCCTAGAAAGCAATCCCACCCCTTTCTATTCTGTCCCATTTTCAAGCTGTTTCATCTTGCAACTCATAAATATCTTTAAAAGTATGAACTGTCTCAATTCTTCATATCTTTCCATTTAATAAAAGGCACTATCAATAATTTTGAAATCATACCTTCAACAAATATCCTATCACTCCATGCAGAAGGTAGAGTCCTTGGTTTCCTAACCTTGAAATGATGGCTAAAATGATGCATCAGTCATGAGGTCAATATCCCACACTGATATTGTGGAAGAATCTGATTGTTTCATTTTAAAAAGCAGACACTAAAATTAATTTTCTTATTTGTTTCCTGTCCATTAACAAAATATTATGTGGGTCACAGCAACTCTTTATGTGCCTTATCTCCCGAGTCCCATAAGAGCAAAGACCACACAAGTCCTATCTAAACTCTGCACCCCTACCTACTGTGTCTAGGACAATTTCACTATAAAGGAGGTTTCTAAAAAAATTGTTAAAAGTTGCTGAATAAAAGAAGCAAACTCCAAATGCTCGCAAAGATATATATATATATATATATATATATATATATATATATATATTATATAATATATATTATATAAAATATAGAGAGAATTTTAGTTTTTCTTTTTATAATTCTTGTTGACAAGACTACCAAACTCAGCCTTCTTTCCAACCCTTCTCTTTGTTACAAGAGAACAAAAAATTGAGAAGCTTAAAATAAAGATGATCAGTGTGCTTCTTTGGCATCTTCTAAGAGTAGATATGTGTTTGATTAAACCAATGTAACTAAAGATTCCCAATATCCCCAAACAACTAGCACAGTATATGTGTATTTATTATTAAAAAACATTAACTTTTCAACTGATCAGACCCAACCCTCCTATTTATATTCAAGTTATGGCCTGAAGAGCATGCACAAAATGACTAAATAGGTATGTAAAAATTAGTTTATTTTTCTACTTTTGATAAATGAGAAGAGAGGGGAAAACACAGTAGCCTGTCTCATATAGAACATTTATAATACATAACAATCCATAAAGCCTCATGGTGAGGTAGGAATAGCTTTGGAAAACAATGTACAGTCATAAAACATATTTAAAAAAACCACACCAAAAATCAGTAAAATTTTACACAGAAAATATATTTGTATCTGCATTTAGTGAGATGACAACTGCATAAAACTGCACCACATTCTGCCTAAATAGTTGGCAATAGCAGACACCACAACTACATTATGAAAGTTCCATAAAGACTCACAGCATACACTGATGCATTTTCATTGTGTGCTGTTATCAAGGCAGAACGATAACATGGCCATTTCTATGTCTTGACAAGACTTCTCATATACAACCATACATGCTAACTGTATGCTACATTCCCTTCAGTATCTTTTTGTCAAAGATACCGGACCATCAAATTTTTGGTTTAAAAGTTTAAACTGCAGGACACCCAAGAGGTCCTTTGCTAGTGAAAATGATTGCTAAAATATTCCTGGTTTTGCCAGTAAAATGAAATTGCAGTTACAGATAAAGTCTGTAAAGCTACATCAAGGTGATGCTATTCAACTCCTTTTCAGAGATGGTCAGATAATAAGCTTGACTCAGGTCTAACAGAAAAAGGAGGGAGGGAAAGTTTCTTCTGCTATTACACCAAGTTTTAACACTGTTTTGTGATTCACCATTACACTGAAATTCAGTAGTAAGCAAATATTTCTATATGGTTTGAAGAGCTTCAGCAACATCAACCATGTTACTCTCCACATTTGTTTTTTCATACTTTGTGAAGACATTAAGACAAAAGGTGAAAACGTGACATTTATAACTTTCTTAAAAATGTGTTAGCATTCAAAAAAATTTTCAACCCAACAATTTTCCTGCTTTAAGTATTTTCATGTTTTCCTTTAATGTTTTCAAGTTTCTAATTTTGGAAAAACAAAAATATGAACATTTAAATGGAAGTTCTTCAAAAATAACAATAGCAAGCAAACAAAATTTCCCTCACAATTCAGCACCCTTTTCTCTGACAGTGATGGAAAAAATTCCACTCAAATTGCTTGGCCTCAGAAATATGGCATTTCCCACCCAGCCCCCCCCCAAAAAAAAGACATTCAAATACACTGAGTAAAATAATTTTTCTAATTCTTTCTTAGTGCAGATATGTACTCCAAACTCACAAATTCAACAATCACACAAGCTAAAATGTCACAATGGAGAATCTACTCTCCCTTAATTAAGGCTGCATTTGGCTTGGAAAAATTTTTTTTTCCTAGATTGGTTTTAATTCAGGCACATAGAGTGCCTCCTTTCCTGTAAGATAGACAATAGACAAAATTCTAAGCATTCATATCATAAACTCACTGATCTTACTCACAAAGGAAAAGCCAGCTTAAAAAAGCTGCAAGGCGATAGAACTGGTGCAGAAATGCAAAAGGATTTTTTTCCCCTTAAATATTGGACTCAAGTGCCCTAAGAATCTGAGGGAGGATCCCCCCCCCCATTTCCTTTCATAAAGGCAAAAGGGATACAAATTTAGGAATTCTAAATACAAAACCGCAACCCCCCCCCCAAAAAATGTTTTTTTTTAACGTAACTTCTTATATAGTAAAACATGGATTAGAAAGTGCATTGTAGAGAGAAACACTGTTCTCAGTTAAAAGACAAAAAAAGTGAGTCAGTCGTGCCCACTGCTTTTGCTATTGAATAACAAACTATTTTGAGAAGGAATACGTCAGGGTACCACTTTATGCATTTTATATAAACTACTTTAAAACAAGTTATGAAAAATCATCAGATAACCAAACTTACAGGTTAGTACTTTTGAGAAAAGCATAGCCCTTGTCCTGTGCTTATATTTTTAAAACCTCAATTCTTTATGAAGCAGACCCTATTATAGTGCATTTGTTCAGAGAACCCTTTTTGGATGTTAAGATATTCTATTAGTTATCTTTGTATATCATTACTGAAATGTTTACAAAATATAAACTCAGCTCTGAAATACCTTAAAATAAAATATTCCATTTAAAATGTTAAATTAGGACTGCGCATGATAACGGTACAATTAGCAGCTTTCTTCTTGTTTACCCCCATAATGAGACTCCTCCCCTCCCTGATCTTTGTTTAAAAAGACTCAAATTTACACAAAAAATTAAAGATATCAATTTAGGAATTATCAAATTGAATCATGAGGGTGATATTGGCAAAATATTATTGAGAGACCCCGATTGGCAGGTTTACAATTTTGGCCTATTTTAGCAAACCTGAATTTATAAACTGTGTTTCCATTGTTATCTAAGCACAAATGGTTCTCATTCTTAATGGGATATACACTCTCCATTAACATGGCCTATTCAAAAAAATAATAAGCCCATTGCCAGCAACAGGCATGCATCAAAAGGGGAAAACTTATGCCTGCTACTTGCAAGGATCATACACTAAAAATGAAATTTCTAATTCCAGTCTTTTTTCAATATCTTTATCTTAAAACTTTATGTTTAAATAGTGAATTGTTGTCTAACTCAAAAAGATAAGCCATTTCCAGAAGTAGTCATCTATAAAAACAACTAAAGTAGTCAGAACACTATGGTCTTGGCAAAATAGTTCTAGGTATGATAACTGATGTGATCAATATTACTCTCATTACAAACAAAAAAGCTACACTTAATAAAAAAAAAAGCATAATGATTCTTTCAATCAAGACAATTTTTTAAAATGTTAAATACTGTTTAAGTAACTGTACTTAAAAGGAATAGCATTAAGAAAATAATTAAAAGCAATTTCAGTCATAGTTCAGTCAACTCATGTGTGGGTATTATACTGTATATATATATTCAAAATAAGTCACTGTTGGAAGACCTGAGCAATGACAAGACATTATAGAAGTGAGAGTCCAGTCTTAATTATGAATTTAATTTTTAAAGGATTTAATACTCAAGTGATCTTAACCTCCTAATTTTTTTTCTCCCTAGTAAGTGGCTCACAAAAAAAAAAAACAACAACTAAAAAAAAACCCCCAAAACACTGTTTAGCTTTCTTCTAAATCTATTTGGGGATAGATGCCATGAAATAACTTGAGATCTTTAATTTAAATAAATTACATTTAACAGCTGCTAAAACATTTTTTTGTTTTAGATACTATGTAAGAATCTTTGAGCCTTCAGTCTTACTAATGGAGACAAATCTTACAAACATAAACAATGCTGGTGAACACCTCTGTATAATGTACATATTCATAATTTTTTGAAAGACAAATGTTTTACGCATGTATTGAAAGTTTTTAAACAATTCAAATGTTCTTCCAAACATTAACAAGTTATAAAAGAATCTAAATGATGTTCTGTTGGGTTAACTTTTATATTCTTCAAACACGCTACTATGTGTATAAAATGTAATTTCTCGTTAATTATCTCACATTTCAACTGGAATAATACTCAGCAATAAAGCATAGAATGTAATACAAGATAGTAATTGATCTTTGTTTTTGGTAAAATGAAAAAATTGCTCTGCATGGAAAAAAAATGGATTAACTTTTCCCATCAACATCCATGAGTCGGTTAAAAAAAATGCTACAATTATGCTATGTAATCATTTCAAAGGGGTAAAGGAAAATACAAATCTAAAATGTTTAAGGAAACAAAAATACTATTTCAAGTTTCATCAAGAAATCTCAAATACAAGGAAAACATTGGGTGAGGGGTAAAGACAAAGCAGAGAAGTTCTAGTAACAAATTAATTTTAATTTATTTATCCCCAATTAAGTTGTGCTATGGGAAAACTGAAATCAAAAGTATCATTATGTTATACAAGGTTTATACTTACTTTAACAAAAAAAAATGTAACATAGTGTTAAAACTGGCTTTCCAAAATTGTTACAGCATAGCTGTACTGTGCACTGATAATCACAAAGTAGTACTAAAAAAACTTTGTGTTATGCAATTCCTTTTATGTTCTTACAAAAATAGAATTAAACAGTGTGACCAAAACAAGGACTTCAGCAATTATACTACTTGGCAACTTAAGATTTCAATGGAGAGTCTCTTCCTCTTGTAGATGAAAACAAGTTGAATATCACAAGTTTTGAAAACTTACTTAGGGGAATCTGGGTGCTTGTTTGGCATCTTCTTTATGTCTATCATAACAGCAGGTACACCATCAGTTTTAGTCCTCCTGGGCTGCTTCTCTAAATTGTCACTAAGTTCTAAACAAGAAATGCTAACTGCTGAACTCTTTTCTGATTCCCTTCTCGAATTGGATTTCTGTGAGGTCCCACAACACTGCTTCAAAGCACACTGAGTTCTACAAGCAAGCTCACACGGGGTAAGGCTTGATTTACCGTCTACACTAGCAAACTCAGGCTGAATGGTAGTGGCGTGGATTCCGTGATTGTGAAACACGTCTTTGATGCTTTTAGCCACCTCCATGTAGGACGCAGGGTCGCGACACTTTATGTGAGCGGTGGCGATGATTCGGCTTCCAGCAAGTTGCCAGACGTGAAGTTCGTGAACTTCCTCAACTCCGTCAACATTTCTAAGTTCTATTTTCAAATTTCTGATATCTATTTGTTTAGGTACAGTTTGCAGAAGGATCAGGGCAGATTCCTTAAGCAATGGGTAAGTGGTGTAAAGGAGTATGCCAACCATCACAAGACAAAGGGTTGGATCTAAGTAGAGCACCCAGCAAGGGCCAGCTTCATTTGCTGGTTCTGTACTATTAAGCAGACCTACCAGTGTCTCGCAGGGGTCAGGGATACACGGGTTCTTACAGAACATTCCATCAGAACAAGATTTCCAAGAAAAGAAAAAGACCAAGGCATTTATCACTACAATTACTGAACCCAAGGCATCTCCAAAGACATGCAAAAAAACTCCACGCATGTTCAGTTGTCCGCTAGTATCTCCATCTTCCGATTCTAGATTCTCTGAATCATCGCCGATAAGATTCCCGTTCACTTGCACATCCATTGCTTCCTCTCCGGCTCCTTCTTCTACAAAGAGATGCAAAAATTAGAAAATGTTCACACAAAAGTTGCATTCTCAGAACTGCTTTGTGAGGGTAAGATTGGTGGTAAAAGCCTAGATGGTCTTTAGTGCCCTTAGAAGTTAAACCGATACATAACGGCTGGGCATAACTCGGGCTATGGCTTTTTCCAACAGTACTTACTAAGTCATTAATTAATTCTACCGCTTTTAAAACCTTAAAGGAAGAAAAAACTTGCTTAGCAAAAGACCTCTGAAGACCTGAAGGAATAAAAAGGTAAATCTGAAGGTAATAGAGTATTATGTTATAGAGACTGTGGGGCGCTCCAGTTCCAGTTTGGGGTTTTCTTTTTTTAGTCGGCCACCTTTTCCCCATACCATAGACTTAAAGCCGATTTCGGCTCGTGTCATTCGTTCGAATAGCGCGGAGCCTCTGCGGGGGCTGAGCTTTCCCTCAGGCTCTTTTTAATTCCACTTAAAAATTTGGATCTGTCAAACGGGTCTACAGGGGCACTTCAGCACCCTGCGAGCGGGCAGGGGAGGAAAGTCCTTGGGGCGCCGCCGCCCCCTCCCCCCGGGCCCGCAGAGATCCGGGCATCTCCCGGCCCCGCGGGTCGGCGTGGGCGCGCGGAGTGGGCAGGGGTGCCGGCGCCGCACGTGGGCGTAGGGGGCGGGCGCGGGGCCGGCGGCCGGCAGGGGGCGCCGGGCGCTCGCCGCCCCGCCGGGGTCCCGGGCGCCCCCCGCCCCGCGGCCCCGCGCTCACCTGCCGGCTCCGCCTCGGGCCCGGGCGCGGGCTTGGTCCCGTTGGGGCCGCCGCCGCCGCCGCCGCCCAGCACCAGGGTGTTGGTCTCCTCCGCGCGGGGCTCCGAGCCGGGGCCGCCCCGGGCCCGCGCCCCCTTGGCGCGGCCGTGGCCGTGCCCCCCGTGGGAGTGCCCGGGCCCGTCCCCGAAGCCGCTGTGGTGGTGGAAGAGGCAGAGCCCCAGCAGGTTCACCAGCAGCCCCGCCACGCCGACGCCCAGCACCACCAGCGGCCGCTGCATCTCGTGCGGCTCGATGAAGCGCTCGATGGCCTCCAGCAGGATGGCGAAGCACAGCCCGGTCAGGAAGATGGCGTTCACCAGGGCGCCCATCACCTCGGCGCGGATCCAGCCGAACGTGTTCTTCTGCGTGGAGCGGGTGCGGCGCGCGAAGCGCTCGGCCACCAGGGCCACGACGAGCGCCAGCACGTCCGACAGCATGTGGAACGAGTCCGACAGCATGGCCAGCGACGCCGTCAGCCGGCTCACCGCCACCTCCAGCACCATGAACAGGAAGGTCAGCGTCAGCATGCACAGCAGCCGCGCCCGGTTGCGCCCCCAGCACCCCATGGCGCGGGCCCGGGCGCCGCCGCCGCCGGGAGGGCGGGGGCGCGGCGGGGAGCGGGGCGGCGGGCGGCGGGCGGCGGGCGGGGGCCGGGGCAGCGGCGGCGGCGGCGGCAGCGGCGGCGCCGGGCCGGGGGGCCGGGCATCTGGGGCCGGCGGGCGGCGGGCGGCGGGCGGCGGCGGCGGCGGGGCGCGGAGCGGCGCGGAGCGGCGGCTGCACTCGGCCCCGGCTCGGGCGCTCTGCTCGCCCCCCCGCCTTTGCAGACGGTTTACAAAAAAACTTTGCTTTGCACTCGGAACCCCGTTTTCACACGGACCCGTGCGTGACACTGTCCCCGGCGCCCCGCCCCCCCGCCGCCCCATTCGCCGGCGCGCCCTCACGACAGACGCGCCGCCCCGCCCCCCGGGCTCGGCCATTGGGCGAGGGCTCGGCGGGGCGGGCGGGGGGCGGGGCGGCGGCGCGCGCGGGGGGCGGGGCCTCGCGCCGCCGCGCCGGGTGGAGGGTCGGGGTTGCCGGGTGCAGCCGGCGGCGCGGGGGGCGTGCGGAGGAGGCCGGGTGCAGCGGCCGGGCCCCGCGGCCCCGGGCCCACGTGGGAAGGGGCCGGGCCGCGGCTGTCAAGCGGCGGCGCGGCCCCGGGGCCCGGCGGGCTCCGCACCCCGCCCCCGCCCCCGCCCGGCTCAGACGCGCGGGACTCCCGGGTGGGCGACGCGCTGCCGCGGGGCCCAGAAAGGCTCGCCGACTTTCCTTTCTGTGCCCGCGGCCCGCGGCCCGTGGGAGCGCGCCCGGCACCAAGGAGCCCCCGAGGAGGGCGCCGCCGTGGGCCCGCCCGCACCCCTGCCCACCCCCGTGCCGCGCCCCGGCCTCTTGGGTGGCCCAGCCCCGACGCCGCCTCCAGGCCACGGCCTTCCCCGGCCCCCTCCCCCGAGGGTCCCCCGCATCCCTTTCCTTCCCCAGACGAAGGGCCGAGCCCAGGTGCCCAAGGCAGCAAGCGTGCGAGGTCCGGCGGCTCTTCCGACCCCAGCAGCAGGAGCCTCTCCCCCAGACCCTTTTGTTTCTCTGCAGGCTTGTAGGATCTGTTTTCATATTTGCCTTTAAATTCCTGGTTCTTTGTATACACTCAAACTATTCTTACCAGGATCTTTGTCCTGGCTATTCCAACAGTGTGAAAACAGGACTGCACTGAGGACCTACGGTTAGTAGCTGTTAGTGTTGAATTGGATTGAATCAAATGTTCAGGGTCTCATCAGGTCTTACCTGGACCATTTAAACTCTCTCCTAAGTTTCCCTTAGTTCAGACTTTGCATTTTACCCATAAATACATTGAAGTCTTTAGTAACCTGATCTTTACCTTCCCTCACTTATCCTTTACATTGCTATCTAACCTTATTGTGACTCTGCTACGTCTGACTCACATCATGACTTGTGAGAGCGTTATTTGCCTAGGCTCAACCTCCCTACTGGATTTTAAGCTCCTTGAGGTCAGGAAACAACAACAAACTAGTAATAACAATGTCTAACATTTATGTGGTAGTTTTAAGACTTGCAAAGATTTTTCACACATATTTCCTTTGATTCTCACAACACACCTGTGAAGCAGGTATTCTTATTATCCTCATTTTAAAAAGGAGGGAATTGAGGCTGAGAAGAGTTAAGCAACTTGCCAAGGATCACAGGGAAGTGAGTATCTAGGGTGAAAGTCAAACTCAGGTCTTCTTGAATCCAATCAGTATTTAATAGACTAACTCATACTGTGTCTAGCAATAATTTAGTGTTTGTTTCATTGAATCGAATCAAATAGAACTGAAAATCCTTAGAAGTGTCTGTGGGGGGGATCTCCAACCCTATAGAAAGAAGAGGTCAAAAAGAGTTTGTCTATTGGTTTTAGAAAGCCAAATCCCTAGAAAGGGACTTAACTAGAACCATGTTTTTGCTATTTAAACTGTGGCTCTCAGAAATATTCATTTGGAGATTGCATATATTTTAGAGTCGTAGTAAGATATTTGTGGTTTTTGTGCCTTCCCTCCTCCCCACTGCCTTCCTCTTATTATTGTAGTTATAATAAAATCAGCCCTGGGACATTATGGTCTGACATGCAAAGGGCCAATCTTCCTGGTAGGCCATTACCGGGACTATCCCAAGATTCTGGGAAGGAGACTTGAGCCATTAATTGGGAAATCCTCCTCATGCCCAAATGTATGAGAATTCATAGATTTGGGGCAGGGCCCGTTAGGGGGAAGAAAAAAAAATTAAGCCAAACAACAAGGAAATGAATAACACCCTCCCAAAATAAACTGAAAGGATGGTAATAAGATTTGCACAGATACCCCAAAAATCTGAGCTCACATAACAGCAGACCTCCTAGAGATAGAATTTCAGTTGTCAATTTCCTTGACAATAAGTTCCATTTTCGATGTAGTTTCTAGAAAGTGAGATCTTTGAAGGGAAGAAACATGTTTTTGCCTTTTTTTCTAACTCCATAGCATTTACTACAATAACTGCCACCTATAACCAATTAAAAAGTATTTGTTGTGGCAGCTAGATCGCACAATGGATAGTGCGCTGGCCCCAGGGTTGGGAGGACCTGACTTCAAATTCAGCTTCAGACTGACCCTGGGCAAGTCATTTTATCCTATTGATTCACCAAATAAAATGTGATGGTTGACTGACTTCTGGTGAATACTCACATACTTGAATGTTAAAACCCCTGTATCCAATAATTTGTCAAGACCTATTATATCTCTTCCCTGCTAGAGACCCTCTTTTCTCTCACTCTTGCCTCCATGCTTGTTCAGGCCTTCATCAGATCTTGGCGATTGCAATAGTCTGCTAAGTGTTTTCACTTTGGAGGGAGCAGACATGGAGGGGATTAGATCTGGGAGCAGGACATCCCCTTTCACTTTGTAAGACAAAAAACTTCCTAAGTTTTCTTTTTATTCCCATATTCACTTTGATTCAAAAGAAGTGGTTCTGTGGGAATGTGGGTGGAGGGCCTCACCTATCTGTAAGGAGTTCATTTGAAGACATCCTTATGAAGGGTCCACTCTGGGCAACAACAAACTAGTAATAACAAATCTCTTCCACACTCTAATCCAGCCTCCTCTTAGCTGTCAAATTGATCTTCCTAAAGTACAGGTCTGACCCTGCCATCTTCCTATTCAGTAAAGTCCAGGGGTTCCCTGTTACCTCCAGATTCAAATATACAGTCCTTTGATTTGTGAAGTCCTTCATAACCTCCTCCCTTCCTACCTTTGCATTCTTCTTTCACCTTATTCTACACTTGCAGTGACACCGGCTTCCTTGCTGTTCCCCAAACACTAAATTCTAGTCTCTAGCCTGACCCTGCCTAAACCCTCAGCTAGCGCCCCCCCCCCCCAACATCTGCCTTCTCTTCCTCCTGTTGTCCCTGCCCTTCTTGGAGTCTCAGCTAAAATTCCATCTTTTCTGCCACACCAAGATTTCCCAGTCCTCTTTAATCTTGTGCTTTTCTTCAAGACCACTCCCGATTTATCCTGTACACCATATGTGTTATTTGCCTGTATGTTGTGAGCTCCTTGAGAGCATGGATTGTTTCTTTGGCAGTGGTGGTGGTGGTGGTTTGGGTCTTTCTTTGCTTCCCTAGGGTCTGTCACAACATTGATTAATGCTGGGGGACTGGTTGCCTCCCATGTCAGTACATGACAGAATTATCAAGGATCTTCACTTGTCCAACCCCCTAATTTAACAGATGTTGAAAGTGAGTACTAGAGAGGTGAAGTCTGCCTAAGGTCAACCAGGTAGTAAGGCCAGATTGGAGGCCAGACCCTCAGACTTCAATTCCAGTGCTCTTTCTATCTTTTTTCAACCAGTCTAGTGGGTTAGTTGGCATGAAGAAGGCAAAAAGAGCATTGGCATGGTCTAGAGAGCCAGCCTTGGAGACAGGAAAGTGGGTTCTGGTAGTGCCACTGACATACCGGGTGTGTGACCTTGAGCAAATTACCTCACCTCTCAGGTGCTCCAGGCAACTTTCTAAGATGATAAACTGCTGAGCGTTTCTTGCTGACTTGTAGTAATAAAAGGGGGATATCCTCACTAAAGAATAAATTAGTGAAATCACAGGTCCAGTTCCCATCCTAGCTCACTTAAGCTTAGGGCTTGTCAACTAGTTCTCATATTGACACAGACCAAGTGTATTAAAAGTGAGATTATACTTTCAAAGTTATGCAGCTCATTACTATAGTGAGTGAGCAGTCCTCTTGGTTGACTAGGCTCCATTTTCATATTTGACAGAATTTGCTTTAACTCACTAAAAATTCACCTCATCCAAAAATATGGGGAGAATGTTCCTTTTTTGGAAAAAGAAACTGCCCCTTTGGATGAACATCTGGTTGTCAGTTCTTTGTTGTTTTTTTTTTAAAGTTTTTGCAAGTCAATGGGGGTTAAGTGGCTTGCCCAAGGCCACACAGCTAGGTAATTATCAAGTATCTGAGGCCGGATTTGAACTCAGGTACTCCTGACTCCATGGCTGGTGCTCTATCCACTGTGCCATCTAGCCACCCCCAAGGTTGTCAGTTCTAATGAGAATATTTCACTGCCTCTGGGCTCCAGGAGAGGTCTGTGTTCTCCTGAATCCCATAGGAAACTCCATTTCTCATCTCTAAGCATTTTCTCTGGCTGTTCCTCATGTTTGGAATGTTCTGCCTTCCTTGTCTCTGCCTCCTGACTTCCCTTGGTTTCATATAAGTCCCAACTAAAATCTCACTTTCTATAGAAGTCATTGTTACAATCCCTCTTAATTCTAGGGCTTTCCCTCTCTCTATCTCCTAATTGTCCAGTGACTAGCTTGTTTGCATATTTCTTTATTTGTGTTCCCCCCCCCCCCATTAGATTGTGAACTCCTTGAGGACAGAGTAACTATCTTTTGCCTCTTTATTTTCCATCCCCTGTGCTTAGAACTTTGTTTATTGACCTACTGACTGAATCCAAACAAAAGATGGATGAGAACCCTATTCCTCTAGAGTTCTGGGAGCCCAACTGGTCAATGGTCAGTTGGGTGGAAAAACTTTGGCACTAGTTTGAAAAAATTCTAGTTTTGAAAAAAAATCTGAATTCTAGAATGGCAGCAACCAGTAGCTGGTCAAAGAAAAACTGCTGTGGAGAAAGACAAAACCATGTAATTCAGATCTTTTGGGAAGATTATTCAATAGTTAAATTTGGGGTTCATTTGAGGCACCCTTTAAAATTCAACTTTTGACCATTACATTTGCATGGAAAGAAAGTGTTGGAGGGTCCATTGATAGAGGTTCTCTTTTTGAAGGGCTCCTGGGCAGTGGGTTACAAATGTAAATTCACATTTCAGGCAAGCCAATTTAAGGTCACCATTTGAGTTTTGGCTGCCCCCAGAGGGAATAGGCCCTGGCCTGAAAGAACAAACAAGAAACAATAAAATAACAAGTACAGAAAGAACACAAAGGGAAACCATAAGAAAGAAATAGGTCAAAGCAGGAAACAGTGTTCATTACAAAAGGGAAACAGGAATAACATGGAGCATAGAATGTACAGTGACAAGTCTGAGACAAAGGCTTGTTTTTATTTATTTATGTTTTAAGCCAAAAAATTCCAGGTAAGGGTAAATAGGAACTGCTGGCCTACATATTGTATGGAAATGAAATATATGAATTTAGCATCAACCAGTATATTAAAGAAATTGATCCACATAGAAACCTTCATTAAAGAGTATTTTTATACATAAAAGTTGTTAAATAAATATCAAAATAATGTCATAGGTCAGATTGCCAGTTTTTAGGCAAGACTTTTCTACACTATTCTATCTCATGTAATATTGAGGAGTTTATGTGTCTACATACAAGTTTTTTTCACTTCATCCCATGAGAAAAATAGTGTCTTTAAGCAAAATATGACAAAAGGATGATGGACTTAGGAACTGAGAAAGTATGCCTTGATTTTAGACCCATCTCAGCTACTAATTTACTGTGTGACCTTGGGCAAGTCATTTAAATGTGTGACAATAATTTAAATTATTAGGAAAATCTGAGATTCAAAAAAGTGACTTGACCCAGATCACAAAGTTAGTAAGTGTTGAAGTCATGGTTCAAAACAGGAGCTCTGGTGGACTCTGTTGCAAGGGTGATTACTGGCTCCACAGACTGAGCTCCACAAGATATTTGAATCTTTTTCTTTAAAGGTTTTTGCAAGGCAAATGGGGTTAAGTGGCTTACCCAAGGCCACACAGCTAGGTAATTATTAAGTGTCTGAGACCGGATTTGAACCAAGGTACTCCTGACTCCAGGGCCAGTGCTTTATCCACTGCGCCACCTAGCCGCCCCAGATGTTTGCATCTTGACACAGATCCAGCCTGGTGCAATACACCCTAACAATTCACCCAGGAATAATCAGACTGATTCAAACCAACCAAATGCCAATTTGTTCATTTATATCAGGAAATAGTAGCTTGAGACCACTTGTCAGAGATGATGTTGAAAATGGGTCAATGGATAAGCTCTAATAAATGACTTTGGAGGTACCTTCCAGGGGTTCTCTTACAGCACTTACATCCTTGATTGGGTGACCTGTCTAGTTAGAATCTTAAGAGTGTGTCATTTTTATAGAAGTAGTTGAAACAAGAGAGGAGTAGAGAAGCAGATAAAGGAAGACTCTATGGAGCAGTACAAAAAGCATGAGATTTGGAATTGGAAGGTGTAGCCAGTTCTCAATTCTGTCATTTATCACCTGGGTCATCTGGAAGAAAACTGGGCTGAAGTTTCCTTATCTGTAAAATGAGGCATCTGGACTAGATGGCTACTAAGGTCGTTCCTAGTTCTAAAAGCCTATGATCCCGTGGCAGCAGGTATTTGGGCAAGACCCTTCTTGATGGTTCATTACAAAGCAGAAGGTTGCTTAGGGCACAGGATTAGAGCAGGAAGAGTTATTTTTTTTTTTAGGTTTTTTGCAAGGCAATGGGGTTAAGTGGCTTGCCCAAAGCCACTCAGCTAGGTAATTATTAAGTGTATGAGGTCACATTTGATCTCAGGTACTCCTGACTTCAGGGCCATTGCTCTATCCACTGCGCCACCTAGCCGTCCCAGGAAGAGTTATTCTTAAGAGAGATCTCTCTCAAATAATGAGAGCTTGTTAACAATAATAGCATTTATATAGATGGTGTTTTTAAGTTTGTAAAGCACTTTATTGATATCTCACTGTACCCGCACAACAACCCTGGAAGGTAGTGTTATTATCATCATCATTTGACAGAGGAGGAAACTGAGGCAGGTAGCATTAAGTGACTGAAGCTGGCTTTGAATTCAGGTCTTCCAGATTCCAGGCACAATCTACTGCATAACCTAGATCTTCTCTACTCTAGGGATCTTTCTGTCTAGATAACTGGAACTGGTCTTTGGAATGAAAACATCCTTTCTCCTGAATAACATTGACAAATGATTGTTCTTTGTCTTTTCTATTTGTCAACTCCATATAGACTTTTCATCTTCTACATATAATTTACCTAGTTATTTACATGTTATGTTAAAACAGACATATTTCATTTAAATGAACACAACTTGAGGTTAGGAATTATTGAGGTTTGGTATGGTTTGGCCTTCTTTTCAGCCCTAGCACTTAACAGGATGCTTACTAAATGATGGTGGTTTGAACTGACTGATAGACCTGATCACTCTCCCTTTATGCTATGAGTTTAGACCTGTTACCTTTAATTAGATTGAAGCATATTTTATATCAGTTATTAAATACAAATTTATATTCATAATTATTTAATTGTGCTGTTATATATGATTATAATATTTATTATTTAATTTATATTTAGTTATGTTTTGGAACTTTGCTAGCCTGGCATGGTGGATAAAGGAATGACCATGGACACAGGGAAACTTGGGTCGCTGCATGCCTCCAAGACATACTAGCAGAGAAAGTCACTTATCCTCTGAGCACTCCCATCAACTCTCTGAGATTATATAAATAACAGAATTGCCAATCAGTACTGGTGGAGGTACCGATGAAATCACAAGGCATAAGATCATAGAATTATATATGGAAAGTACCTGAGAAGTCATCTAGTCTTATCTGTTTTATAAACGAAGAAACTGAGGTTCAAAGAAGAAAGGTCATTTGCTCAAGGTCACAAAAAATAAAACGAAAAGAAAAAAAGCCTAATTGGTTTGATGGAATGTAGCAGGCCTGGTCCTTTGATCAGAATTGGGAGACACCTTGATAAGATTTGGAACCTTGGTTTTATCAGCTGCACATTTACAAATTTTCTGAGAGTCTTACTTTTTTTTTTTTAAGCCTTGTTCCCAAATTCTGGAGGACAATTTTGTTGGGAGCTGGTATTTCCCTTTGCCAGTCCCTATTGGCAATAAAGAAATTATGAATCTCTTCTTGAGCTTTCCTAATCCTCTAATTTGAATGCATTTTTCATTGTCTCTCTAGTAATTTGTTAGTAAATTGTCTATCTGTTGTTTGGTCTTATTCTTTCATAGCCTTCCCAAAAGTTAGAATCTTGCTCTCAAGAGACTATTAATTAGATACAAAAGTTTTCATTCCTCTAAGCCCACCCTGAAAGGCAGCTATTACTACACAAAGAAAACATTCCATTTCGAAGGATGTTTTCTCACCCTTGCAAATTAAATTAATTGTCTTGTCCTCTCAGGAAAATAATTTCTTGAAGTTGATCAAATTCCAGATAGGAATAAACATTTTATTTTTACTTTTTTTTTTTTAGTGCATAGAGATAATTATTTTGTGGTTTTTGGTCATATTTTCAACATACTTAATAGCTAAAGTGCCCTGGGGTTCCTTAATAATTTGGGTTGGGCTGAAGGCCCTAGCAAGCTTGAGGGTCCCCCTAACTCAAACCTCTTATTACCTAACAGGAAATGCTTTCTCCAGGCTTTACTACTCCAGTAATGACAGGGATCCTAAAAGACGAGAAGAATAAAAGGTGTTTAATATTTGAAATACAGAAACAGCAGTAGAGTGGGTGGGAGGTGAGAAGCTACCATCTGCCTCTTGCTGACTAATGAGTAGATTATAATAAGTAGCTAGCATTTATATAGATTTGCAAAGCGCTTTACAAGTATGATCTCATTTGGTCCTAACAGCAATCCTATGAGATAGAATAGATATTATTATCATCCTCATTTTACAGATGAAAAAACGGAGACAGAGAAGTTAAGTTACTTGCCCAGGATCACACAACTAATAAGGATCTGAGGCAGAATTTGAACTCAGGTCTTTCTGATTCCACATCCAGGGCTCTATCTAACCATGCCATTTACTTGCCACATGGCAAAGGAACACATTATGATAGCATCATAGTCATTTCAGTCCCTGACTTCCCCTTTTTTTTTCCTCAAGAGATAGTTTCTGGGTAATTTAATCATTTTAATAAGGCCAGCAGATTATTAATAAAAAAAAGTATGTCTCTCTTAGCTCAAAGACTATTCCTCCTTGTTTTAGGCTTGACTTTCTGATGTCTCTATAGCTGATTTCTTTTCCCTGTGCCAACAAGGTTTGTCATCTGATATCATGTATTGATTTAATTTCTTTGTATCACACATGAGTTCCAGGGAGAACCCTCTATGGCTAAAGTATCTTAAAACTGACCTACAGTCAGACGGACAGGTAAATACATGGCAGACCCCTGCTGATCTAGGGGTTCCAAAACTGCAAGTAGAAAACCTCAAATGGAAAAAAGGAGTAGTTGTCCATTTTGGGCAAAAAATACTTCTCTGATTCATCTTGGTGTGGTATCTAAGGAGGTATAACGGAAAATAGGGGTGAGTTTACATCAGAGTAGAATGGAAAGTTAACTGAGTTGCCAAGCAAGTCTGTCAATTCAGCCCCCCAAAATGATTCTTAGATTTGTTGCTTCCTATCCATTCCCCTCCCCACATCCTACTCCAAGTCCTTATGTCACAACTGAACTGCTAAAATGGTCTCTCTACCTCCAGTTTCTCCTCTTGAACACAATCTCACTAAAATACTCCTGCACATACATCACTCTCTTGCTCAAGAAGTCTCCATTTCCTACAGTATAAAGTCCATATTCCTTAGTTTGATAAGGCCCTCCACAATCTGGCCTCAGTCTTTCTAACCTTATCATGAAACCTCAGCTCTAGCCAAATTGCTGCATTTCACTGCCACTATCACCAGACGTCATACTTTTTCCATCTTTGTCCATATTATCATCCTTAAGACATCAGACAAGTAATCAATTTTTATTGAGTAAATAAAGGGATGAATGGATAGAATACCCTCTCCTCTGTTTCTAAGGTTCCACCTGTTCTTTCAAGATCTGGATTCAAGTTCCATCTCCATTTCTCACCCCATGGTAATTTCTCCTTCTGACTTAACAGTAAGTAATGTGAATACTTATGATTATGTGAGATGATTTCTCATTTTTGTCCTGGTCCCTCAACTATATCTCCTTCCTCCCTGACTAATCACAACTCATAGGTCATATGGAATATTAGAGATTATTCAATACTTGTTCATCTTCAGAGGATAAAATTGAGACTCTGAGAATTTATGTGACTTGCCCTAGGCAAGAAAGAAGCTGGGGCTATTGCTTTTCATTTTATATGCCCCTAGTACTTAGCACAGTGTTTTTCATATGATAGATGCTCAAAAAAATTTGATTCTATTATTGAAAGCTGTAATAATAATATAGATTCAACCCTATCATTTAACAACTGAGGAAACTGAGGTCTCAAATTCATTAACTCTTGTAGGTACAAAGTATAAAGTTTGGATTTGAATCCAGGTCCTGAGACTCCTGATCCAATTTTTAGGACACTCTCTCACCTCAGTAGATAACCAAATTCATGAATTCTCTGAAGGCAAATGTACTTAGCAACTATCAACACTATTAGAAAGCTAACAGTTTTCTAATTTGAAATTGTTCCATGCTCAACTGCCTGTCCCAACAGCCACAGAACCTTTCAGTCCCAACATTCTACTCTTCTGGCTGAGGGAGCCTCAACTGAAAGCTGCTATTTGAATTCAATTCAAAACTCATTACACTATAAAGAGTTCCAAGGGGGATGTTCTAATTCTTTTGGTGCTCTGGAATTTTGTTGTGTTGAAGTTAGCTTGAAAGAAGTGGGCCACCAGCTGGGAATCATAAATCTTTTTGTTTCACATTCATAGATATTTTTTTCATGATGCTATTTGGTATTCCATTATCTAAGAACATATTCTCTGTCTTCTGTACTTTGGATTATAAACTCCTTAAGGGTAGGAAAGCTATACATGTATAATAGGTAAATATATATATATATGCATATGTATAATTTAATATGAGTTTTATTGATTTTTATCATATCAAACAATAAACATTAATACCTACAGTATTCTAGATACTGGGTCAAGAACTGAGAATAGCAAAAAGAGATATGTAGTTCCCTGCTTTCAAGGAGCCCTCAATTTAATGGTGGCAACAATAGGCAGATAAATATAGACAAAGCAAGTAATATACAGAACAGGAAATAATTAACAGAGGAAAGGCACTGGAATTTAAAGGAGATAGAAAAAGATTTTCTGTAGAAGGTGAGATTTTGTGACTTAAAAGAAATAATCATTTCAGTAAAAAAAAAAAAAACCCTCTAGTGTCTCCAAACTGAACCCTTCCTTGTAATACAAAAACAAACAAAAACCAAAACCCCCCAACATTCTGCCCTGTCTCCTGAATGAGAAGAGAAAGGAATGGGGCATTATTAACTTTTTTCAGTACACTAAGTGGTTTTTTTAGTTGCTCAGAGTTTGGTTTAATGACCTTTTAATTTCCACTATTGTGGTCATTGTGTTCCATTTGTTGTTCTTTGGTCTTGCTGACTTCACTCTTCTCCATTTGTACAAATCTTAATATGTTTCCCTGATTTCCTCATCCTCGTCATTTCCTATTGCACAAAACCCACTTTGCCCCCCCAGAACAATTCACTAATTATTTGACAATAATTTAATTCAATGGAACAAATGTTAGGTACCCACTATGCCCTAAGGTGATATTCTTTTTTATTATATAAATATTTTATTTGTTTTCCAATTATATACAATAGTAGTTTCTACCTATCATTTTTGTTAAGGATTTGAATTTTACAATTTTCTCCCCACCCTCTCCTCCCTCCCCCTCATCCCCACAGAAGGCAATCTGATAATCTTTACATTGTTTCCATTGATCAAAATTGAATATGTTGAGAGAAACCACATCCTTGAGGAAAAAATAAAATATTAGAGATAGTAAAGTTATGTAGTACATAAGACAATTTAAAAAAAATATTGAAGATAATAATTTTTGGTCTTTGTTTCAACTCCACAGTTCTTTCTGGATACAGATGGTATTCTCCATCATAGTTACCCTAAAATTGTCCCATTGCACTAATGGAATGAGCACGTCTAAGGTGATATTTTAAGCCTGTGGGACATGAAGCCAGAAATGAAATAGTCCCTGTCTTTAAGGAACTTACGGTCTAATGGGACATACACTTGAACACAGATAAGAAAATGTGAATATACACAAATTAATAGAGTCATTTCAAAAAGGAGAGAGAAGTAACAATTTAAAGGTGTTGGGTAAGACCGTGTAAGGGCAACAACATTTGAGCAGTGCTTTGAGAAGGAAACTAGGGGTTCTTCCAGGCAGAAATAATGAGAGAATGCATTTCAGATGTGGAGGTCCATCTGTGTAATGATTTCAAAGCAACAGATGAAATTGAATTGTTTTCAATATTATAATTTTTTTACTCTTTAGATACTAGCTGTTTCAGGTCTGGCTATTTCCATTGCTTTTGGGTCCTAGATTGCTAGATTGATAAAAAAAAAAAAAGTATATTTTTTTAGATTTTTTTCAAGGCAAATGGGGTTAAGTGGCTTGCCCAAGGCCATACAGCTTGTGGTAAGTACTAGGGGCATATAAAATGACATATAGACAAAGCAAGTAATATTATTAAGTGTCTGAGGTCAGATTTGAACTCGGATACTCCTGACTCCAGAGCCAGTGCTCTATCCACTGTGCCACCTAGCTACCCCAAAAGAATGTATTTTTTAATAGTCATTCTACTTTGATTTCTCATGGTTCAGGTAGCAGAGGGTCTTAAGTGACCTTTAGTGACCATTATTGCCATAAAATGCCAACCAAAATGCTTTGTCCACTGGTGACCTCCCCCTCAAAAAAAAATATTCATGTGCTCCTTTCAATAATCATTCCTAACCACTCATCTCCATAAACATTTTCCCACACAGAATTTTGGAATTAGAGAGAGTCAGGAAGACCTGAGTTCAATCCAACCTCATACATTTATTAGTTGTATGATTCTGGCCATCTCCAGTTGTCCTGAACCATATCTGGCCACTGGACCCACTCTGGAGGAGAAAGAGAGGCTGGTGACTTAGCACAGCACCCCCTCACTCAAATCCAGTTCATATGCTTGTTATGATATCACCTCCCTGATGTTCTTCTTGGAAAATGAAGGACAAACAATGATTCTAGGCAAGTCACACTATCTCTTTTTGCCTCAATTTCCTCACCTTTTGAATGGGGGAAATAAGAGCACCTACCTTCCAGGGTTGTTGTGAGAATCAAATAGTAAGTGATATTTATTATTATCTTAGTGGTTAGTTTATCCTTATTTTATGCATAAAGAATCAGATGCTGGGAGAGACCAAATGACAAATAGTGAGCATGGTACATTGAAAGGGAAACCTGGCTCTGAAGTCAGAGGACTTGAGTTCAAATTTCACCTTCTGAGCTTACTCTCTGAATGACCTTGAACCATGGCTTAGTATCCCTAGGCTTCAGTTTCCTCCTTTATAATAAAAACTAGAGGGTCCCACTACTAGATGGTCTCTGAGTTCCTTCTAATTCTCTGCCAGAGGATTCCTGGACTAGATCTAGACCTCCTTGTCCTAGGCCTGTGTGTTCTCCATTACGCCATGCTGCCTTATACAACTGATCAGATCAGGGAAAAGACCCATTTAATTTCTTCTCCAAGGAAAAAAGATGTTATCCAAAGTATCAGTGGGAAAGCATCCCATCTGTATGACTCATCCTCACTCCAAGATTAACTACTTTCATTATACCACTTTCATTCCTTCCCTCCCACTCAGTTTCAAGTCTCACTTGGGCCTCAAGATTCCTCCCTCCTTTATCCTCTCTTCTTTTTTTTTCTGCCCCAGTTGCGCTGTCCTCCTCCTCCCTAGCCTTCATTGCATCATCTCCAGATTTTACTGGCCACTTTCAGTGGGATCCATTTTAAGGAAGGTATGTCTTCCTGAAATATCATGTTGACCTCCAGTAAGGATAGAATAGACAAATCTCATCAAGTCTCTGCAGTTGCATATGAATAAGCATACACCCATATGCTGCTGAGATGTCATTAGGGTCCATGCATTTTAACAGAGAATTCCTTTCTCTCTCAAAGCATATGTTATATTGAAATCACCTCCAAGGGACATATTCTTCACTTGCAGCTGAATTTTGCAATGGAGAATATTGTTCCTAAGCTTGACTTTTAAAGCCCTTCCATCTGGATTCAGCTTCCTTTTCCAGACTTATTTTATGTTATTATTCTTCCCTTTTCTCTCTACTTCACTGAATGCTACCCTTCCTTAGGGGCCACTTCAAGTCTGACCACTATTCCCTACCAATCTCCCTTCTATGGACTTCCTGTACCGAACCCCTTAGCTCCTGCTTTTAACAATCTTGTCTTCCAAGCAGATCATCATGGAAGGAACCAAATCTTATACTTCTCTCTGTCTCTCAGAATACCTAACCCAGGCTAGGTTGGTGAATATGACTTTTGGTGGCCATGAGATAAAAGTTGAAAAGTAGAGCCCTAAGGGAACACAGAAAAGTATTGGTAAGAAGATAGAAGATAGATGATAGATAGTAAAATATAGATATAAATGATGATAGATAGGTAGATAATAGATATAGATGATAGATAATAGGTAGATAGATAATCTGGATTATATTAGCCTTGCTACTCACACCCTCTGATTGGAGGATGGAAGCCTACTCAAAGAATTTCTATTTAAGGAGAATGCTTAGGCCAGCCATCTCTTCACTTCCCACCAGGTTTCACTTCTCAGGACTTTTCCATCAGGCTCCCAAGATGGTACTTTTTCTCCTCTCCTCTCCCTTTTCAGTTTCCATTTCAGAATGTAAACCCCTTAAAGGCAGGGACTGACTTTGTTCTCATTTGTATTCCGAGTGCTTAGTACAATTCCTTGCCTATGGTAGGCACTTAACAATTGCTTGACTGACTAGTGCATCTATTTTTTTCTGTAAATGACCTCATCCATAGGGTTAAAAATATGTGGCACATAAGGGTCATTTACCACCTCACCCAACTCACCTTTCTAGCCTTATTATCCATTACACCCTGCTTCACACTCCCTACAGACAAGTCCAGCTGGCTTTCTTGCTTTTCCTCACACACAATACTCCCTCATCCATTTTAGCATCTTTGCACTAAAGGAAGGAACCAAATTTTATACCTCTCTCTATCCCTCAGAATACCTAACATACACTGGGTTCAACTGATGCATTCCTCCTCACTTCTCCTCTTAAAATAACTTGTTTCTTTCAAATCCTAGTTTTACATGAAACATTTTATTATTTCTCTACCTACTGGTGTCTCCTAACCCAGATTACTTTATGATTATTTTGCAATATGAATCAAATATGGACATTGTCTCAGCAGAATAATAGCAGCTCTTTGAAGACAGAGATAGATTTATTATAGGATGGTACCTAACTAGCACCCATATTATCATTGGTCCTCTTTGAAAATGAAAGATAGATTAGTGAAAGCAGAATTAAAATGGACCCAGTTGAGGCTAGCTTATATTAAGGTGACCTCTCTTTCTGATAATATGCCTCCTCCTAGAGCCTTCATTTAAGGGGACCCTTTAGGCCAGCCATGTCTTCATTTCTCTCTAGGCTGTACTCTGAACTTCTCATTCACCCCAATCCTCATTTTCAGTTTCCTTTAATGTATGTGTTCCCCAATTAGAATATAAGACCCTTAAGGGCAAAGAATATTTTTCTTTTTGCACTTGACCAGAGTGCTTGACCCACCTAAGCATTTAATGCTTGTTGATTCAATAATAATCATTGAAAAAGTTGTGAACACAATTTAAAAAAATCACTAAGAAGTCATGTGAAATTCACATTTCTTTTTGTGACAGGTATATTAGAGAAATGCTCTTAGCACAGAGATCCATAACCTTTTTTGTATCATAGATACTTTTGGAAATCTGTACAGGCTGTGGACTCCTCAGAATGTTTGGGGTTTTTTAATATTCATTATAGAAAAAAAAGCTAAATTTTAGTTAGAAATAAATAAAAATAAGGAAAATAATATTTTCCCATATAAATTCATGAACTCCCTGAATCCATGAACTATATTCATGAACCCCTTGGAAATTGGTGTATTGTTTGAGAGTTTGTAGACACTTTGTTTATCTAGTTTATCTGAATTTAGCAAGCTAGTTGACAAAGTCTTTCATGATATCCTTGTTGACAGGAGAAATGAAGCAAAAATTATGAATGATAAGTCCCAAAGAAAGTTTTGTACCTGAACATTTGTTCTTAGAGTCTCACTGCAGATGTCTTCAATATTAGACTTAGACATCTGATCAAATATGTGAATATCTAACATATTCATTGAATCAAGATCCTAAAAGATCTTGATAATCAGGAATTATGATGGGCTACAAGAAGAAGGAGGGGTATAAAATGCTTCACTTAGAACCAAAGTCATCTATTATAATTAGGAGATGGAGAAGACAGTTTGCATGAAAAAACACCAAGGGGATTTAGTTAGCTGCAAATTCAAATAAATCAATGGCATAATATGATCAGCAAAAATAAAAACTTTAAGCTATGTTAATAAAAGTTAATGCCCAGGACAAAACTGCAGCTGATTTTGCTATTCTGGAATGAAGAATGAAGTGCTTCTATAGAATAGGTGGGTCAATCAGTGAACTGTAACAGAACCTATACTCCTATAATAAATTTGTCCTTGTCTTCAAAGAGCTGCTATTCTTTTGAGATAATGTCCATATAAAAATGTATTTGATGCATATTGCAGAATTATCAGATAATGAGTTGCGAGCCACTGGTGGGTTCTTAGCCTAAAGGAATGCTGTAGAAGTGCTAACCTTGTGCTTTGAAGGAAGCAACCTGTTTCCCATTCTTAAAAATCTAGACTTGATTTCCCCAGAATTTCTCAAAATTCTTCAGGATAGATGTAAGGAGTAGATTGTGATATTGAATATGCATGGTTTTTCACAGAATTCAGTGACAGAACCTCCTCTTAAGGACTAAATGGTAACCTCATCTGATGCTGCAGTTCAGAAACTCAAGGCTCTCCAGAAGGAATCTCTCTCTCTCTCTCTCTCTCTCTCTCTCCTTCACACACACACACACACACACACACACACACACACACACACACAATCACAGAGTTTCAGAAGGAATTTTTGGTTCCTGAAAGCTGAGACTGTGAATAATTATACTGACAATCTTGTAGTGAGTGGTCATCAAGTATCTCCCCTCCAGGATGGAGGTCATGTAACCCCATGGTGGATGATAGGAAGATGACTCTTGGCTTTTATTGCCTATGCAATGTTCAGCTTAAGGGTAGAAGGCTTCACTATGAATCTCCACGGAATAACCAGTTAAGTTGGGGATCTGTATTTCATGAGGATAGCCCTGCGCTACCATCATGTTTATCATTTAATAGGACCCAAGCATGTTAGATATCACAGTAAGTGTTAAATATCTCAGCTAGCTCTCAGGGAACTTTGATTTCTCTTGACATTAACTCATGTTTACCATGTTTACCAAAGCAACTGGTATGTCTTATTTTCCTTAATCTACTAAAGCCAAATAGGTCATCAACAAGCACTTGAGAATGTTGTTGTATTCTCTGTGATGTTATGTACAGCCTGTTTCTTAAGCCATTATTGATCCTTCACTCACATGCAATTGTCATGACATTTTCATCTTTTGACTTAATCACCAGGACTTGAATACAATTACCCTAAATATTCTCATTCACAGCCTTAGTAGTTCAGAGGTGATGATCAGCTGATATTCAATACCAGACCACTACAAATAGATCCCCAGTCTGTTTTGAGGATGTCCATGGACCCCAATATAGGTAGCTCATGCTGATATCGGTGGAATAAGGAGGAGGAGGAAAATGAGGTTGAAAAAGTAATGAAATTGAAGAACAGGATATGGTTGAAGGGATGGGTACTGTATATCAAGAGCTAGACAACTGAGTAGTGTGGGGCCTCAATTTTCCTTTTGACCTCAAACATTCCTTCAAATTATTGGGGAGGAAGTAGAGTAGAGAGAGGAGGAATGGGAAAGAAGAGTATGTAGTTCAAAGTGTAAAGAGGACAGACCATGAGGAACATGAAGACAAGGGGCTAAAATCACCAGATGAAAAGGCTAATTGAATCAGGCCACTTATGATGTCCCAGGAATGGGACATTAGGAATTTGTATTATGGGTGGAACTTCCTGACAAAAAGTATGAGAATTTGATACTTCTTTTCACAGAATTATAGATTCAGAGCAAGAAAGACTCATAAATGTCATCTAGAACAAGTTTTACAGATGAAGAAAATCAGGTCCAGAGTACTGAAATGTCTTACTCAGGGTCACATAGCTAGTAAGTATCTGAAGCTGGATTTGAACACAGGTCTTTCTGAATCCAATTCCCCCCACACACACAACTCTGACCACTGTACCCTATTCAATAGGAAACAAAAAAAATTCCCTACATTAGAACTCTGCATCTATTCCTAGGGCAGTATACCTGAAGGGGGAGAGGCAGATGGGAAACTATGAAGAAAAAAAGTTTCAGTT
Organism: Macrotis lagotis; assembly: GCF_037893015.1. Taxonomy (NCBI): domain Eukaryota; kingdom Metazoa; phylum Chordata; class Mammalia; order Peramelemorphia; family Peramelidae; genus Macrotis; species Macrotis lagotis. Next base: position 113,256,778 of record NC_133659.1, read on the forward strand.
GGTGAAACATTTTGCCTTAAGATGTATATAAGAGTCTTTATCTCTTGAAGTTATCTATGCTGGTTTTGCAAAGTAAGAGCCAATTTGAAAGTGAATTTCATTTAACTGTAATTAATATGTTAATCAGATCATACATAGCTCATTCCTTCAGAATGCATGCAATCACATCCTTCTAAGGTCAAAAAGAAGTCCATGGTGGAATTGGAGAATCCTGACTTTAAAAGAGACCAGATAACATCTTCTTCATCTTTATGTTCTACAGACATGACCAGTCTGAGATTAAGTTAGCTTTTTATGGCTTCCTTAAAATCCTTGCTTCCCCCCTTCCACCTCAGGTGCCAGCCCAAATCTGCTTGCCCCTTCTTCTGTGCTCTCTGGAATATCTGCTCCATAATTAACACACTTTTTTTATCTTAAATCCTTTCCTTTCTTATTCCTTCCATCTTCTGGCACTTACTCAAACCTAGTTCCCCTTCATTGACACCGTATCCTTGGCTATGGTTGTGTATTCATTCCTAAATCCCAACTTATTGGTTTTAGTAGGAGGCTGGAATATTCCTTGTTCCATATTTCTACTTCAAGACTCTTTTTACCACCACCACTCATTAATTATTAATTATTCTTTTAAAGTTCATGCTATCCAAATTTATTACCCAATGCAAGTCTGGTACCAGTTATGTATCCTGACATTCTTCCATAATCACAATGTTTCCAGTCTTATTCTAGCCCTCTTACAAGTGGACAAAAGAATGCTCTCTCTCATCTATCCTAATTTCCTAGTTCTTCAGTCTAGCCACTTCCATAGCCTGTTCCTCTACTACAGATACACAGAGATGATCAGACACTTGATCTTACCATCACCCACCCCATTTCCAAGTCAAATCAAGGAGCATTTTTCAAATGTAGTTCAGGCATTATGTTAAATGTTGGGGATATTAAATATAAGCAAAAAGAAGTTCCTGCCCTCAAATAGCTTGTGTCCTAATGGTGGAAGATAACATATAAAAGAGACCTAAAGGGGGCCAAGGCAGGTATCCAAGATGGGACATGGTGGTAAAGTGTGGAGGATGAAGAATTGTTTATCTAAGTCCTTCCTCAAAACGGAGGTCCCAGGGGGCAGAGAGAGAAGTCAGCTAAAGCCTGGAAGCAAAATCCAGAGAACAAAGCATGGTTGGGTAGGCCCTTCTTTAAGATAAAGGTCTTGGGAGAAATTAACTTTTAGCTAATCATAATCTTTGATCATTCCATTTTTCATTATGCCTATTGACCCTAATCCTGTGCTTAGTCCCCAGCATTCTCTCTCTAATCTCTCCACTATGGAAGTCTTTTCTAGACCATCAACCCTGCACTGGAAGTGGAGACTAGTCCATTTAAAGGTATGTTTTAGCCTAGAAAAGAGAAAACTTAAAGGGAATATCTATCTTTTAAGTATCTGACCTAGGAAGAGGGACTCAGCTTATTCTGCTTAGTCTGAAAAGGGCCCTGAAAAAGTCAAAATTTCAATGTTATGTAAGGGTTTTCCCAAAAAACCCTTTATAACAGAGCTTTTGAAAAACAGAATGAGCTGCCTTGAAAACTAATGGTTTTGTCTCTTAGAGATCTTTGAGTGAAAGCTGGATGACTACTTGTTAGGGATTTAAATGTGTGTGTACACACACACACACACATATACATATAATATATACATATATATAAAATTTTTATTTTGTCTCAATTAATCATAGAATTTTTAACATTAATTTTTCTAAACTTTTGAGTTCCAAATTCTCTCCCTCCTTCTCATTTCCTCTTCCCTGAGACAGTAAGCAATTTAATATAGGTTATACAGATACAATCATGAAAACATATTCCAATATTACTCATGTTTTGAAAGAAAATACAAACCAGGAGGAAAAATGAAAAGAATAAAGTGAAAAAGAGTATGCTTTAGTTTGCATAAAGATTCCATTCTTTCTTTCTCTGGAGGTGGGTATCATTTTTCATCATGAGTCTTTTGAAATTGTCTTGAATCATTGTATAGCTAAGAATAGCTAAGTCATTCCCAATTGATCATTGTACAATATTGCTGTTACTATGTACAATGCTTTGCTGGTTTTGCTCATTTCACTTCAGTTCATATCTTCTTTTTTGATTAGTTAAGTTAGGCTATTTGTGACCCCATTTGGGGCTGGAATAGCTTGCCATTTCTTTTTCCAACTCATTTTACAGATGAGAAGACTGAGGCAAATAGGGTAGTCACACAATTAATAAGTGCCTGAGACCAACTTTGGATTCAGGTATTCTGACTTCAGACTGGTGCTCTATGCACTGCATCATCTAACTACCTTGTGTTGGGGATCTTCTAAGTGGATTCCTGATCAGATTCAGGGTGATCTACAGGCCCATAAAGGTGTTTCCAATTCTGAGATTTTTTTTTTAGGTTTTTCAAGGCAATGGGGTTAAGTGGCTTGCCCAAGGCCACACAGCTAGGTAATTATTAAGTGTCTGAGGCTGGATTTGAACCCAGGTACTCCTGACTCCAGGGCTGGTGCTTTATCCACTGCACCACCTAGCCACCCCTAATTCTGAGATTTTACATTCTATTTTTATAGGCCTCAGGAGGGGCTAAACAAATGGTTCATTGAATGGGGGAACCATCACTCTCATCACTTCAATATGTCTAACCTAAGGCCTCGACACTATGACAGCAGTTGTTAATCATTTGTGTTTGTATATATGTGTGTGTGAGAGAGATGTCATTTTCTAGAGTCAACTTTAAGCCTTCTCCAAAATAATTCCAGGGTAGCCCACACTTAAAAGGGTTTCACATCTAGTGTAATGCACAAACTAGGGACCCAAATCCAGGGGACCCCATCTCCATCTCCATTCACTTCTAGTTCCAAATAGAAGCCATCCAAAAGAGTAGGCTGCAAACATTTTTAGATCAAATAACTCAGCAAGGTACTAGATGCCCAAACAGAATCCTTTCCAAAACAAATTGGATGTGAAAGAGAGACTTGAATTGCGGCAAGAAAGTTATTAATTAGACCTCAGGAAGAGCTTAGGGACAGTTTAAACCTGAAATAGATGACTGGCCACAGTTATGAAGTCTATCCCTGGAGAATTTAAATAATAGATAGACAGTCATCTCTTGTCTAGTCAACTTGCAGGGAAGTAAGGGAGTAAAATCAGACAACCAAATGAACATCTCCTACAGTTCTAGACTCTTTTGATCCTTGAAACATAGGAACTGTGTACTCATGTCTTATTCCAAATTCCAAGTAATAATCATTGTGCTTAATTTCCAAGCCTGTTTTTCTCTTCAATTGAATTTATCAGTATGGCCTCCCAACAGAATAATTATGATAAATGATTAATAGAAGTACACAGAAGGCATTAAGACTATGAGGCCATTCTGTAATCTAGAATACAGCAGCCCAAGGAGATGTAAGTTATTTAGGATGCTTTCACCATTAGACATCGTTAGGGGCTAAGGGCAGATAGATCCAGCTTAGGGGCCAGTTAAAGACAGGGCTTCAGGATGCACTGATGGGGAAACTTTACCCAAGGAAGAAGTCTTACATATGGCCTCTTAAGTTGTCTTTATTTTTCTTTCAGGGTTGACTTGGAGGAGTCCTACATTTGCTTTGGCATTAACCCTAATCCTTTGAAGTGCCCACAGATTAGAGGAAAAAGAAAAATCTATTCATATACTTATACACACACATACATACTTAGTGCTAAGGCATAGTTGACTCTCCAGAAACATGTCCTAATTCAGCAGAATTGAGAAACAGTAACCGCAGACAAGAGGACACAAGGTCAGGAATGCTGGTTGTCATTTTGGGGGGTCAACTATGAGTCTGAAAGGTAGCTACCATCTGCAAGCAAAAGCTGTGATGGCAAACTATGGGAGGGTATAAATGAATATAGTGGGGGTGAGGGGGGGACGGGGAACCATGACTTACTATTTAGTTTATTATCTCTAGCAGGGAACTCAGATATCATGTGTCATCTTTGAATATGACAAAGAATAGTACCTTTAACTTGCTAAATTCCTTTTAAGCTACCTTCTGAAGACTAATTGCATTTATCTTGGCCTATTGGGAACAGCTTGAAATTAATCTCTCTCTCTCTCTCTCTCTCTCTCTCTCTCTCTCTCTCTCTCTCTCTCTCCCCACCTCTCTCATGCATCTCCCTGTCTTTCCCAGGCTCGAACTGCAGCCACTCAGGAGTTGACCTTAATTCTCTTGACCTGGGTCATTTCTCCCTCGGCATCCCTCTCACCTAGGATTCTCACATTGCTGTTGCCAGACAGTACACACACCCACTGTACTACAACTCAAACTCTAGAGTCCAAGTGTTCCACCAGCTTCAGTCACCCTCAGAGCAGGGATTACAGATATTGTACCACCAAAACTGGAGCTTATTTTCACTAAAATGGGTTTTTTTTTCCTCTTGTTTATTCTTTGTGGGAGGGGAGAACTCTGGGACAGGGAGAAGGGTACATGGGAAATAAAAGTAATGGGACAACAAAAAATAATAGAAATTAAAAAATACTTAACCTGTGTTCCCTCATAATCGAGTGTATTTCCTGCTCTTTAAGGAAGACATATGTTCATTGTGACTAATTGAATAAAGGACAAATTAGGATGGTATTAGACCATGACCACTCACTGAGATCCTACACTTCTGCTGAGGGCAGAACCTGGGCTGAAGTTCTGGCTTTTGCTATGTTCCCTTGGGCTGGCCACTCAATTTTATAATATCCTAGCATCATAGATTTAAAATCAGAAAGGGTTTCAAGAGACCATCAGTTCCAACACCCCCATTTTTTAAATGCGGAAATTGAGGACAAAGACAAAGGGATATGCCTAGGTTCACAGAGTTATCCATTGTCCACATGTGAAGAGAGGGGACTATGTGAGTGCTAAGGTGCCTATGCACCTTACATGTTGTTACTCCAGGACTAGAAAGAGATGAAGCAAGTAGTTTCCAAAAAAATGAATATCCCATAAACCAATCTGGCTCAGAGCCATTTCTCCAAATGTGATGATCTTGAAATTCCTTTGGTTCCTGAGGCCCCATCAAGGAATTGATCACTTTGCTGTTATTTTTTAGATTTAACGGTCATATGGTGCTAATGCCTCGACTCTGATTATGTAATGGATTGATAAATGACACGTGTAGCCTGGTTAGACTCATTAGAATTCTGATGAGAAATTCCTTACTAGTCCCCATGCAAGATCAAATCTGATGCCACAGATTATGCTTGTACTGTTTATTCAAATATGAAATGACCCAACATGAGGAATTCTCACTGTGGGACTGATCTATTAGTCTACAAACTTGTACAGAAGTCCTTGGGAGTTTCCATAAAAATTAAATGATTTGCTTAAAATCATAGAGCAAGGTATCAACAAAGGTGGGACTTGAATCATGGTCTTCTGGACTTTAAATTCAATACTTTCTCCATTTGATATACTACTTGTTGTTTAGTCATTTCAGTCAAGTCTGACTCTCTGTGACCCCATTTGGGGTTTTCTTGGCAAAGATAAAGGAATGGTTTGCCATTTTCATCTTCAGTTCATTTTCCAAGAGGAAACTGATGGCAAAACAGGGTAAAGTGATTTTGAGGCCGTATTTGAACTCAGAAAACTGAATCTTCCTGACTTCCTGCCCGGTGGTCTATCCACTATACCACCATGCCACCTCTACTGTTCTATTTAATAGTTGTTGTTGTATTTTAAAAAGGGAAAAAAAATCTCCTTGGTAGTGAACAATATATGTGTGGTAGTAAGTGGTATCAAGCAGAATCAAGGTGTGAATGGAGCAGTTGTCGCTTATTTTTTGTTTTTAGTCACCAAAGAGACCTATAGATAGAAGTCTGCGAACCACTCTTTTAAGATGGATCCTCTAGATGAGCCATCTGAGTGACAGGGCCACATCAGAGTCCACGACATAGAGGAGAAGTCAGAAGATCTAGATTTGAGTCCTTTTCCCACCACTTCTTAGGCATGTGACCTCAATAAGGCAGTTCATCTCTTTAAGCCTCAGTTCATTCATCTGTAAAAGAGAGAAGACAATGACTAAATTTCTATAGGCCATTAAGGACTTTCCTCCAATGTTCACATTACTCCTATAAGGGAAGGGCTACACTTATTACTGTCTCCATTTTTATGGATAAGAAAGAGGTGTCTCCTAAGAGGTTGTTACAGTGCATGGGACCTGGGGACAGTAATATTTGCCTTATCTAGCTAACAGGACTGTGGCCAGTACATGCACAAGTGTTTTGTGATCTAAGCAGCATTCTCTAAATGTTCATTGTTATTAGGACTAGGGGCTACCTGGAGAGTTCTACTGATTCATACTTCTTGGAGGAGAGATTGCTGCTAGTTGGAAGGGGACATTCTCGCTCCTATTTCCTTAGGACTTTGTAATAACCTACAACTATTGCCATCTGGAAACCTTTCCTCATTTCTAACCAAAAGTTCTCATGCTATATAGCACAAGTCCATTTACACTTGTTTTTCCCTGGGAAAGAAGTTGAGCAGCCCCCTGGTATGATCAAATATTGTTCAGCTCCTACCATGTGCCAGACACTCTTTAGTTCTTTGCAAATATTATCTCATTTGGTTCTCACAACCACCTTGGAAAGAAGATGCTATCATCAATCCCTTTTTATTGATGAGGAATATAGGGCAAACAGAGATTAAGTGGCTGGCCCAGGTGCACTCAGCTAGCAAATGTCTGAGGTGGGATTTGAATATGGGTCTTCCTGACTCTCAGTCCAGCACTTCCTTCCCTGAGCCTCCTAGAAGGCATTATATGAAGACTGGTAAAAGGGAACAAACTACAAAAGAAAATGGCAAACCATCCCAGTATCTTTGCCAAGAAAATTCCAGCACAGTAATGGTCCAAGGGGTCATGAAGAATTGGACATGACAGAACGACAAAAAAAAAAAGAGAATAAGCTGTTAGTAAATGTTCCACATTTTGGACTGAAATCTTTATGATACATGATTCCAAAAGAAGAGTGATTATGGAGAAAGTGAATGAACCATTTAAGCATCCCTCCATCTATCCAACAAATATGTATTTAGCATCTATATTACCAGTCATTAGGGAAGGTCCAAAGATGCAAAAAACATTTTTAGTCCTTAGTGTAAAAGATTTAGTTCTAGTTTTTTTGTTTGGTTGTTTTGCAAAGTGATGGGGTTAAATGGCTTGCCCAAGGCCACACACCTAGGTAATTATTAAGTGTCTGAGGTCAGATTTGAACTCAGGTTCTCCTGATTCCAAGGCTGGTGCTTTATCCACTGTGTCACCTAGCCACTCTGAGTGTAAAAGATTTAGTTCCTGATCTCAAAAAAAGGTTATAAGCTTGGAAAGTTCTTTCCAATGAAAATGAAAGTCTTTGAAGAACTTTGAATACTTTTGGGGGGGTCCAGTTCTGTGATTTTTTTCCATCAATGCAAACTGACAATTCATTTATAACCTGGAGTCTCAGAAACTTACCTGGAGCATTGGGAAGCTAAATAATCACAAAACTCACATGTTGGAAATAGGACTTAAACCCAGGTATTGGGACTCCATTCATTTAATCATGCTGCTTCTCAGTGTAAGCGTTATCCCTATTTTTCAGATGCACTAACTTAGACTTGAGCAGTTAAGTGATTTGTCCATGGTCATGCAGGATATAGCAGAAGCCAATTTGAACCAAGAGCTTCATGGTTTCAGATATCTTCTTTCTATTTCATTGTCTATTAATCTTGCTTCGGTAAAGTGAAAACTAAGCAGATATATTCTGATGATATAAATAAACATACCAATACCAAAATACCATGTTAATGTAAATTGTTATTATTCTTACTAGGAGGAACTTGAGGAGCTCATCTGGTAGATAAATAATAATTCATTAATTCTCCCATTGTTTAATGAGGTAATGAGTTTTAAGGCTCATTCAGGGTGGGTGGAATCAGCCTTGCTTTTTTAGTTGCAGCAGAAACCCAAGAATGTCAGCATCCTCAGCCCGCCAACTTTATTGTCCTTATGCCAGCAGAACTGATTCATGCTGAGATCATAAAGCATTTACCTGCTAAAAGCATGTATTAATAACCTATTGTGTAATTAAACAGACCTGTCTAGTTTTGTCTGTACTGAGTGAAATGTGTCAACTCAGCATAACCTAAAATACAGTTTGGTATTTTGTTCCCCCAATGTTCAGGGGTGGATTGGTGATGAAACTGGAAAAGCTCTTTAAGAATGATTAAATCTCACTCTTTGTATTTCCACAGCAAACTTCATCTTGACACAATAACTTCTCTAGAAGATAGACAGGTACACATTTCTACCTTACAAATGGTAGAACTAATTTTAACCTTAGCATCATAACATCATTTTTCTTTCTAAAGAAATAGAATGATGGGGACATAGATTTATTGCTATAAGAGACCTTAAATGTCACCTAGTCCAACCCTCTTATTTTATAGATGAAGTTTAAGTGACTCGTCCAAGGTTATTTAGGAAATAAATGGTAGAGTGGGTGTTGGAACCGAGGTCTCTTCTGTTTCCAAATCCAGGCTTCTCTTTCTGTAGTATATATTGTCCCCTGGCCTAAACTTGTTCTTCAGCTTGTAATCTGTTCAGCTTTCCAGCTGAGATGCTCTAGAAAACAGGGTACCGCCATCTTAAAGGAGTATCCTGGGCAGGAAACCTCTTTAGGAATGATGGCTGTTGCTTCCTCTCTATTTCCATATTTTTCATTTTCAGACCTTAGGTAATTTTGCAATCATGGATTTCAAGCAATAATAACATAGCAAAACTTCAGTTAACCAGAATGCTTTGGAATGGTTGGGGAGGAAGGGGTCCAAGTTGAGCTAAATGAATAACTAGGAATTCTTTTTCAAACCCTGTGTTTGCAAACCCTTCCTCAAGTATGTTAACTTTAGTAAACTACTTTAATAAATAATTATTTATATAATAAATTTATTTAATACATTTAATAAAAATATTTAATAAATAGAATGAATATAATATAAAAGCTTAAATGAATGCCTTAGGGTCAGGGTTATGAAGATCATTGCTCATTGAGCAGTAATGTACCTTTAGTCACTCAGTCATTAAATAATAACAAACATTTAGAGGGGCTGTAGAGTTTTCCTAGTATCTGAAAGAAGGGTAAATATACTTAAGCCCATAGATGAGAAAACAGAGGTCTGGAAAGGGAAGGTGGTTTGCCCAGGGGTTCCTGAGGCTAGTAAGCCTCAGAGGTGGGACTTAGGTTCAGGTTTTCTGATCCAATTTGGGAGCTCTTTCTAGCATAGCACACACTTTACAACGTACTTGGTAGAGAAAGTGAATGGGATAGAGAGAAATAAAGTATCTCTACGCTTTGAGATATTGCAAGAGAGTGAGTGTAATGTACTCTGACCCCAAAGTCCTCTGATGTCTTTGAAGTTGCTTTTTTGAAAAAAAACATCTTCTAAAAGATCTTAGACCATTGAACATAGAATGTCAGAGCTAGAGGGATATTAGGGCTCATCTGATCCAACCCATTCATTTTACAGTTGAAGAAACTGAGTTTTAAAAAGGTTAAGGCCTTGTCTGAGATGACACAGCTGATTAAAGACAGAGACAGATTTGGAGTCAGCCTTTCCAATTGAATGTTTTGTTGTCCAAATTTCTGCATTAGAAGAGAAGTCTTGGGCCCCAATAGAGATCATGGTGACTTTCATCTAGTAATGATAATAAACATATATTTTCTTGAGCATCTGCTGGAAATAAATATTGTTCTGGCCAAGCCTGGCCCTGCCTATACTACTTATGTGGTATTTTAGGGAGAGTCTCAGGTCAAACATTATGCCCCCAAGTATATCTCCCATAGACTTGCCATAGTATCTGAAAAGTCTGCTAGTTAAGATACTGAGTTTATTAAAATGCAGTTGCCTCTGGGAGAGGTTACAGGTTAAGTCATTTTTAGTCATTAGTAAAAAGATTTTCTCAGTTTGAAACTCAACATAATTTGTGTAATATAGAGTAACTCCACTATGGAAATAAGCTATAGGACAGTTGAGTATTGACTGGAGGTGAAGGGAGAGCTGGAAGAAAAAGAATATTGGAAAAATAAATTTAGAACAGAGGATATTTTCAGGGAAGGAAAGACTCAGGGACTAGAGGTATATGAAGAAGGGCACGTTAGCCAATTATCATAGGGTCACTGAGCATGTGGGAACCCTCTATCACAAAGGAAAGAGGGATATGGTAAGGGAGAGAGAGGAGGTCTAGAATGGGGTAGGAGGACAGATTTAACTGATTTCATTGATTTTCTCTTGTCATTTTAGATGGGCACAGCAGAGATAAAGCATGTGACTTCAAAAATATAAAACTGGATACACTTTTCATGGACCTTGGTAGGTTTCAAATTTATTCTACATATTTGGATTGGTTTAAATTCTCTGTCTCTCTGGCATTGGTTTGCACAAAATGTATATGGCTTAGTGTTAGGGTTAAGGTTAGACTTAGAGGAAAAAAAATATGTATCATTCAAAAAGAGACATTGGCACTCCCACAATACCAGGTTCAGAAAACTCAAGTTTTTGTTGTTTTTGTTTTTTTAATTACAACTGCATAGAAATATTGATTAGCAAGCCCAAATTATATCAGAAAGAAAAAATTTATCTTTTCAGCATCTTTATTTCTTTAAGTAATGTTATTTCCCTCCCAGAGCACACCCATACACCTCTAATATTTTTTATCATTCGGTTTTGTCCGATTCTTCGTGATCCTATGAACTAGTTTTCATGGCAAAGATAATGGAGTGATTTGCCATTTTCTTCTCCAGGGGATTAAGGCAAACAGAAGTTAAGGGACGTGTCCAGAGTCACACAGTTATGAAATGTCTAAGGGTGACTTTGAACTCAGTTCTTCCTAATTCTGGGGCCTTTGCTCCATTCAGGCAACCACCTAGCTGCATCCTTTTTAAAATTTTAGCTTGAGTCAATTAAGCATATTTCATTAATCTTAAATTGGTTTATTTCTTCAGGTGGTCAGTAATTCAGCAAATTTACCTTCATTTTCCCATTTATATGTCAACTTAGCTCTACAAATTAACCTGGGGGGGGGTGCTAAGATTGGCATTGAAATTCTTCCCTTTCAGCTCTGAGCTCTTCTTGAACTGCTTTCTTTGCTTCAGAAATTGCTGCCCTCAAGAGAGAGAAAACATTCAATGGGAGTAGATGTACCCTTAGTGCGCTTAGCTAGGAACCCGAGGTCACCAAGTGGGAGTATAATGTCATAGACTGATTCTAGGGGAGCCAGTTATGGCTTTGAAAAAAAAAAACTCCTTTAGCAAATCACTTCAAGCAGGAAGAGAAAAGAAAAAGGCTTTGTGTAGATCTGATTGCTGCTAATTTAGCTGGTGAGGGAGCTGGCAAGGCCTCCGGGGAGCCAGCTATCATTTCACGCCATTCTAAGAGAGAAACGGAGAACTCTGGGGGATGGTCTGACAGAGGGAAGGAAAGGGGATGTGGTGGCGATGAGGGAAAGCTTCTTCTTAGTCAATTCTGCTTCAGACTCATTTTTACTAAGCTTTTCAAGTGGTCTTTAGATTTACATGTAATAATGGAAGCTTTAGGTTTCTCTGGAAAATGCCAAGCACAATGGGACCATGCTCATTCTAGAGCTTGCAGGATCATCTTGCTGGATGTGGATATCTTTGAAGAAGGACAAGTGTTTTACAACTCTAGAGCCTGAAGTGCCTCCTGGGAGTTGAAAATCAGTCTGTGGGAAGGCTGGGAATCCTAGAACTTGTGTTTCTCCTCTCCAATACAAAACTTCCAGAATCAGCTGATGCACTCCTGGAAAGAGCCTTGGAACTGGCGACTTACCTGGGCCAACCACTCTCTGCTTTCAGTATCCCTGACAAGGGGTCATCCAGCCTCCACTCGAGTTGTCCCAGGGAGGGTGAACCTCTGACCTCCCATGGCAACATATCCCACCTCTGTGAAGGCTCTCTTTGTTAGGAAGGTTTTCCTCTATGAAGCAGCAAGCTGCCTATCTGTGACTTCCACGCATTGTTCCCAGGTCTAGCTTCTGGGTCCAAGTAAAACAAGTCAGCTCTCTTTCACATGACTTCAATACTCACCCCTCCTGTTACCACAAACCTTCCCCATATGAGTTCAAGATTATATTACCAAATATCCATGAAATGCAGAAATTAGCAATCTCTTTAGCACTGGGTTCTAGAAACAGAGCAAACATGGGAGTTGGGTTCAGGTCTCATTCAAAACATATTGACTCTTCTCCCCCCCCCAAAAAAGAAATTTAGCTCCTCCTGAATTCCCTTTTTTCTGATAATGGTGTCATCATTTTCTGAGTTCCCCAAGGTCAAAACCTCAAAGGCTTAACTAGCAGCCTCTAAGGTCCATTTCAATTCTATTATCCAATGGTCTTCTGGTATCCATGACTTCTGGCTTAGAAGACTCCTCATGTCATGAAAGAAGGAATGAGGGAATGAAGGAATGAAATTTGTATTAAATGCTTCCAAGCATTGTGAAAAAAGCACTAGTCAAAGAAATACAAAAGCAAGACAGTTCCCCACCATCCCTAAGGCATTCCTCTGCTGTCATCATTTGGCATCTTCCGCTCCTTTGAGTTTTATACAATCCCTATTTTTTATCACTCTGTCCAGATCCTTTATTGCTCTCCTCTACAAGTTATTCCCCTCCTTTCACCAGGATACCAGCCCCTGACTCACCATCTTCCTGTTTGCTCCAATTAACCCCAGGCCTGATCCTGAGCTGTGATATATTGTGTGATAAAAAAGGCTGAATATGGAGACAGGAGATAATTGGGTTTGACTCTCACCTCTAACATTCACTAGCTGCATCATTATGAGTCCCTCCAATCTCTTGCATCTCAGTTTCTCATCTGCCAGAAGGTAAAATTCTTGTAATAACTCCCTCAAAAAGTTGTTTTGAGGATCAAATGAAAGAATGCATAGCACAGAAAGTTATCTTCAAACATTAATGTGCTATATAAACTCCAATTATTATTAGCATTGGTCATTTTAACATTCATATTTTATGCCCTTTGGAACTCCCTGGTCTGAATCTCTTTAATTCTGATAAGAGAATAAAAGAATCACAACCACTTCCAGGCTCTCCACTTCATTCCATTCCACAAAGATTTATCAAGTGTTTACTTTACCCAAGGTACTATGTTAAGCACTGGAAATGCAAATACAAAAACAAAATAATTCTTCAACTCAAGAAGTTCACATAATAGTTTGAGCAAGAGGTGCTTAGGGCCAGACTGTAGTTGTTGAATATGTCCAATGTAGATAATCTTAGTCATCATAGATTTTATATATGAGAGCTAGTAAAACATATTAATCTGCAATTTTCTAAGTCAGTATGTGGTGTCAGAGATCTATTTCTATTTGAGTTTGATATCTCTGCAGTATAGATAATTCTCCAAGACTCTAAATTGCTGGGAATGTCCTGACTTGCATTGGTAGAAGTTGTTTCCTGATCTGATCCTTTATATCAAACCACAAATACATAATGAATGTAAGAATGAATGAAAAAGCATATATTAAGAGCTTTGTAATATGCTAGTTGCCATGGATATGAATAGAAAAGCAAAGATAGTACCTGCTCTCAAAGAGCTCATATTTTAATGAGGAAGATGATTCATATAAGAACTATTAGCTGCAAATCAGACTGAAAGGTTATCTATATTCTTTTTTTGGTAAGGCAATGTGGTGAAGTGACTTGCCCAAGGTCACACAATTAGATAATTATTAAGTGTCTGAGGTTGAATTTGAACTGAGGTCATCCTGACTCCAGGGCCAGTGCTTTATTCACTGTGCCATCTAGCTTCCCCTATAGTCTTTCTTTGTGATTTCTTCAGAATTCAAGAGTGCAATGATTATCTCTCCACAAATGGATGAAAAATTCATATATCTAATTTTAATATGAAATCCAGTTCCAAATTTCCAATCTAAATGTCCCATTAAAATGTTCAAATCAGTATGAGAAAAGCAAAGCTCATGGAGAGACTTGAGTAAAGGATTTGTTGAATTTGAGATGTCTACAGGACATTTAGTCTGAAGTGTCCTAGAGGCTGTTGGCAATGCAAACTTAGAGCTCAGAAGACAGAGTAGGCCTGGATAGATCTTGTGGTCTTCACAGAGATGATCATTGGTCCCAGGGGAATTAAACAATGTCACTGAGAGTATAGAGAAGGACAAGCAAGGGCCCAAGACAGACCTTGAATAGAGTATAGCCACAGTTAGGGAGTGGGACATGGGCAAGCAAACTGCTGAAAGGAAAAGACCACATCTTTTCATCTTTGCAACTCCCACAGCATTCTACATATAGTCAATGCTTAAAATATGTGTTGTAAACAATGTAAGAAGGTGCTGGGAGAGAAGGGAGGAGAGATGGAAAGTCCCTTCTTTGAGATGGGAAATTTCTGACCAGCTGACTTGATGAAAATTTACACATAGAATAATTCCTCTCACAAGTCAGAAGACACAGCCTTAAGATCATTCCAAAGCAATATCAGAGGAGCAAAAGGCAATCTACTTTCTAGTTAAAGATTTCATTCTTGGCCAAAATGAATTTAATCTATTTGAAACCCTAGCACTGAATTTTTTTTCTCCTATTTTTGTTTTGCAGAAGTCTGGATAACAATGCAGGCAAGGTGGCTACTACAGGAATGAAGGATTCTAGGCTGAGATAATCTAGGCTGAGATATGTGTGTGCTAGTCTGTGAAGAGCCTAGGCATCATTTTTCATCATTGCATGTCTACAGTTCCAGAGAGTATGTAAATTGGGGCTTGGTCATCTATTCTCTGACTCTACTGAAGATTAACATTCCTAGGACTGTGTCTTGATTCAATGGTAGACTTAATCCTGCACACTAGTTGAGACATTAACACCTTCCTGCAAAAGAGATATGGCAGAAAGAACATTGTTTATACTCCAAAGAACTGGATTTGAGGTCTAGCTATTCCAATTGCTAATTTTCTGTGATGAGAGCTAATCACCTAATCTCTCAGTCCCAGTTTCATTTTCTATATAATGTTGTTCATCCTTCATTTTTTAAGAGCTCCAATAGCATCACAGATGATCTCTTATGTGTGAATTGTTTTAAGTGAGGAAGAGCTGTGGAAGTCAGTCAACCTCACTCTCTCTTTCAGAGTCATCAAAGTCCAGTAGTAGGACTGGTGTCACAGTGACTGATGATGGCCTGGGATGCAGTGCGTGACCTTGGCATCTTCGATGCCTGACCAGTCTGTAAGCATTCCACAGTACCTGTGTCAGCTTCATGAAAATTGGAACAAATTGCTCTCATCTGCCCATTCTAATGGGAGAAGTCTTCACAATCTTGAAGTAGACATCCCCTAACTCACTGATGAATTTGCAGCCCATTGGTTCCCCTCAACCTGGTTTAGCTATCTGCCAAGATGTTTTGACTAGAGTATGTCCACTGTGCACACTCTAGCTTCTTGGAGCCACAGTGGACACCAAAGGTAGATAAGCAGCACTGTTTAGCCTTTGCACCAAAGGTACGAGCTCCTTGGACACCTCAAGTCCTTGTGTTTACAGCAATCCTTTTTCTGCTAGTCTCCTGCCTTTGACTCCCAACACCCCCCCCCCCAATAATGTGTTTAGAGCCCCTAGAAAGTTTCCTGTGCTCTTCCTTGCTAGCCTTTGTCCTTCCTGGGTTCCACCATTGAACTATTGTTGGTGGATCCTGCAAGATATAAATGGTAACCCTGTAATTAGGTCAACACCTCCATCCTTTCTCCTGGCCAAAACCAACAAGTCACCATTTCAAAGCCCAGTTGAACTATGCCCTTCCTGGCAGTTGTCAAGGTCCTGATTTTGGTGGCTTCCCAGCTTGGGAGGAAGATCTATACTTGAACTCAAACTGCCATAGGAAAAATTTGGATGAGTAAACTAGGAAAAGACTATTAATAGGCCTTCTTGCACACAATCAGCTGCTCTAGACCCAAAGCTATGAGAATGAGTCAGCAAATGGAAAATCTGGTGACAAATCTGAAGATGCAAAAACCAAACTCTCTAGGCCTGATGGAAGTGAAATTTATAAGAATTTGTTACTTAGCAAATCTTAGTTTCAGTTTTATATGACTCATTCGACCCTTGGAGCTCTTCACAGAGGACCAAGCATGTCTTTCAGTTATAACTCTTAAAGCAAAATTTAAAACATAAACCCACTCTTGTCACTGAATAAAAACAATAGCTTGTATTTACAGAGTACTTTATGGTTACAAAATTATGGTATAATTTTAAAACAACCTTGAACACCCAACTTAGCTCTTCCCTCTCATTCTCAGCCATAGCCCACATTTATATAGTCATCAGTTTTGTCTCAGCATCCTTCATGTCTGTTCCTTTGTCTCAGCATTTACACTCTCTTCATCTTTTGCTTGGACTATTGAAATAGGTTAACTATGTGATTCAGTCTTTCCCCGCAATCCCTCTCCTCAAATGTGGCCAAAGTGACATTCCTATAAAACAGATCTATTCTGTGACCTGAGAATGAAGTGAGCAGAACCAGGAAGATGATTTATACAATTACAACCTTGTATAGATAAAAGCCTTTGAAACACATAAGAATTCTGATTAATGCAAGGACCACCCACTATTCTAGAGGAGTAAGGGTGAAGCATTTGTTAGAGCAAAGATAGACTCAGGTTGCAAAATGATAATACAGTTCTGGGTCTAGTCAATTTTGTGGATTTGTTTTTCTTGACTAGGCTTACCTTTTACAAGGGAGGAAGGAGAATGAAAATATATAATGATAAAGCTAACTCCTAAATATCAATGATAGACCACCTCCCTAAGAAAGGAAGGAAGGAAGAAAATAAAAGGAAGGACTTAATCTCATTGCCTCATTCCCTGACCCCCCCAAGGAAATAATGGACATAAAGTAGTTTGAAAACCTTAAAGTCCTATATAAATGCCAATTATCAATCAATAAACATTTATTAATTGCTTACTAGGCACCTTAAAGTGTTAAGCACTGGAAATACAAATGCAAAAAGAGACAGTCCCTGCCTTTCAGGAGTTTACAATCTAATGGAATTACAAAATATACAAAAGAAATATGGGAGGAAGGAAATGGTGGAGAGGCTAAAGAAATTTAAAAATGAATGCAGCTGAGTAGGAGATAAGGAGAGTTTTGAGCTCTCTTTATATTTTCTATTATTATCATTGTTTTAATTTTTATTGCAACTGCTCTATGCCTTTGAATCTATCTTTGAGAGTTTCTATGGCTAAAAATTTCATTAATCTTACAGTTAAATTGGTGATAAGGTTCCCCAAACTTAGACTGGATCTTGGACAACAGATATTGTCTTTCACTAGTGGTAATACAATGAGGCAACTGACACTTTTAGTGGATACCCTCCTTTCTAATGGGCATCTAGATGGCAGGATGGATAGAGCCCTGGACCTGGAGCCAGGAAGACTCATTTTCCTGAGTTCAAATCTGACTTCAGCCATTTAGTAGCTGTGAGACCCTTGGAAAGTCACTCAGTTTGCATCAGTTTCCTCATCTGTAAAATAAGATGGAGAAAGAAAAAGTAATTCTAGTGTCTTTACCAACCCCCCAAAGGGGTCACAGTGAGCCACACACACCTGAAATGACTCAACAGCAACATTCTATTAATACTGCCTATGAAAGTCCCTGTTAGCTTTTTGTTAACTACTATGTCCCATTGTTTACTCCAGTAGACTTGTATAGCACTAAACTTCCATTCAAACCTCAAATTGCTTTCTTGGGAATTGTCTAATAGTGATTACCCCATCTTTCAGCATAAAACATTTGGCAATACTTTACTAAAATACCAAGGATCTCTAATATGAGTTTCCTCAACTCCCCTTTGTTCCCACCTAAAATTTTTGTTTTCACCCAACCATACTCTTCACCCCTTTTCCAAGTGATCTCAGAGACCATCTAGTCCAGTTCCTCCATTTTGCCGATGAAGAAATGGAGGTTTAGAGAAGTTTGAATGACTTGACCAATGACCTTGAACCAATCACTTGACCTCTTGGGAGGCAGTTGCATTGTCTAATAACATCATAATGGGTTGAGCTAGATAACCCCTAAGGTATCTTTTAGTTCTAGAGCTAGAAGTTTATACCCTTTGACCTTACCTCTACACTTGTCATATTTTACATATAAAATATAAACTCCTTGGGGGAAGGGACTGTTTGCTTTTGTCTTGCTTCCTATGGTCAGTGTTGGTCACAAGATAGTTTCTTTTTTTAAAAAATTCATTTGAAATTTAAATACAAAAATAAGAAAAGAAAAAAACATTACTTGGCTTTGTGTTTTCCTGGTTTACCTTCCAGGCCCTAGGACTTCTTCACGTATACAACAGAACAAGAGAGGATTCAATAAAAAGCAATAAATTTCCAATTCAAGGAAACTTATATAGTAAATACTATACACTATGTTCACAGCTGTCTAAGATAGTTTCTTAATGGTTTATTAAATCTGAGTTTCTCTATCTTTTGTTTACTTGCCACCTTGGAGAAATTTATTGAACAAATAGTGAGTGTTAAATAAATATCTGTTGAATGAAAGGATAGGTCTTCAAGAAAGAAGGGAGGAACTTCAGCTAAGTGGGGGCTGTTTTTAAGTATTCTTTATGTTCATGTATACATTTATTCCCCTCCCACTTCACTTAAGGGCTTTGGAAGTCAAATTCCTGAGATAGGAACATGTCAATTATTAGCCTTAGATACTGGTTTGCTTGCTGTTATTTTAAAGATTGTGTAATTCCTTACAATAGTATAAACAGATCCAAATTATCCCCATTTAGGATCTCTCCTTACTTTACCCCAGAACTCCTAATATATACATATATGTGTGTATATATATATATATTCAATAAAAGGGGAACTATAGTGTATTATTTCAAGGAGGCTTTTTAGTTATAGAGAAAAGTTGTTAGACTCAGGGAAAGTTTGGAACTTTCCTATGATCACATACCACAAAACTTAAAGTATCTAGCTTGGATTCCCTATCCGGTCTGTGCTCAGAGCATCACTGACCAGTTTTAATTGAAGGTGGCTTCTAAAGGGGGCTGGATCAAGTATTTTCCATAATCTGAAAACTTCAATTCTAGCATTAAAATTCTAGAGTTTAAGGTTGGCTCATTCAACATGTGGGAATAAATTAAACACTCAGTATTAACAACATATAGAGATGGCAGTGAAGTGGATAGATGATGGCACCTCGAAGGGTTTCTTACTTCTAGTTTTTAAATCAAGACTTAGATGGCCACCTCCATGACTACTGCAGAGGTCAACTTCAGAACCTGTTGCTGAATGATGAGAAATGAGGGCCCTTCCTCTGGTGGGCCAGTCTTTCGGACAGTGCCACAGAAGACTTAGAAACTGGAAGGCTATGAAATGTAGGGTGTTGGTCTTCACAGGGTGTGGAGGGGAGCCCTTAGGGAATCCATTACAAAGGGGGATTTTCCTTCCAGGACAGCTAGGTGGCACAGTGGATAGAGTAGTGGCCCTAGAGTCAGGAGTACCTGAGTTCAAATCCAGCCTGGGACACTTAAATAATTACCTAATTGTGTGGTCTTGGGCAAACCACTTAACCCCATTACCTTGCAAAAACCTAAAAAAAAAAAAAAAAAAAAAGATTTTTCTTCCTAAAAGGAGTCTTTCGAGTCCTTCCATTTGACAAAAGGATGGAATTGTTAATCAGGCCCACCTATGAATCAACACTATTTAAATAGTGGCTAGGTCCTAGGTGCTGCCAGGGAACAGGAGATATCTCAGTTAATCTAATTATGAGTAGACAATCTAAAAGGTAATATTTTTCTCCATCCTTAGGGAACCCTCCATGGGAGGAAATTTATCGGAGCCAGTTGTCTCAGAGAATACTGGACAGGAGGATGGGTGCCCTTAACCTTGGCTTTTTTTTGAAACTTCCAAGTGCTTTCTTGGGTCTAGGATTGGTGTCCTGTATTTAAATTCTCCAAGCTAACACCTAAGGAAATCACATATACATAGAAAAGGCTTTCAAGTTCCATTTCTATTCCCAGACAGCAAGGAGCTAGGGTATAAACCATTTTAAACTCTCAGATGAAAGGGGGCTCTTCCTGAAAGGGGATGGATTGAGTAATCCCATTGAGCTCCCTGGGATGGGAACCTGCCTCTCCCACTCCACCCCCCGCCCTCCAGTCTACTTGTGCTTACCATTGTGATTAAAGGCTTCCTGTTGAAAGAACGGTCCCATCCTGGGCCAAAACAACACTTAGAGCTGGCCCTTGTCCATCTGATCCAAGTCTGTTTGCAGCCAGGGGTGGGGTGCATTCAAGCCAGGACTAACCCATTTGGGTTTAAAACAAGGCTGAAATTCTTAGGTAACAAACAAACAAGCAGACAAACCCTAGAAACCTTTTGGTTGCTATCCTTTTTCCCTCACAACTCATTTTTCCCCTCTTTCCATCCAAATCTTATCAGACCTTAGAAATCAAGTCATAATGTAGTGGTTAATGAGAATGCTTTGTTTCACATTAGAAATAATAATAATAATAATAATAATAATAATAATCTAAAAGAGCTTGCATTTATATAGCATATATAGGTTTGCAAAGAGCTTTACAAACATTCATTCTCCTTGCTCCTCTTTTCCAAATAAGGGGGAAGATGAAATAAAAATTTCTAATATTATAACCTCTGCTAGATCCCTTAGTTCTAATAACATCAGTTCCATTTTGTTTTTGTATTTTTAAATTAAACTTTTAAAAATTAACTCATTCATTTTTACTTATTTTTAAAATAAAAACATAAAAAAAGTTTTTAAAAAGTGAACATAGTATGCTTTGGTCTACATTCAGATTCCATAGTTTTTTCTCTGGATGTGAATGGAATTTTCCATCAGAAGGCTTTTAGAATTGTCCTTGATTGCTGAACTGCTGAGAGGAGCCAAAGCCATCATGGTTGATCATTGTATAATATTTCTGTTTCTATGTACAATGTTCCACTGGTTCTGCTTATTTCACTCAGCATCTAGGCTTTTCTGAAGTCCTCCTGCTCATGATTTCTTACAGAACAATAATACTACAACACACACATAGATATAGATATAATTTACACACACACACACACACACTCACACATATATGAATACTATATTCATGTTTGGCCATTCTCCAATTGATGGGCATTCCCTCAATTTCCAGTTCTTTGCCACTACAAAAAGAGCTGCTATAAATATATTTGTATAACTCATATTCATTTTCTCTCCTTCCTACCTGGTTCATCTTACCTACCTACCTCCATTAGGAGAGGAGAGAAAGAAAAAAAATTACAAAAATGTACAGTTCTTCAAAACAAATTATGCATTGGCCAGATCCAAAACCACATTCCTCATTCCATCAGCTCCAAATACAAATAAGATTGTGGGATGTAGCATCAGACATGAATTCAGAAGACAACAAAACTCCTGGTTCTGCTCCTTACTAACTGTGCAACTATAGGCAGCTAGATGACACAATGGATACAGCACCAGCCCTGGAGTCTGCAGGACCTGAGTTCAAATGTGATCTCAGACTTGTGACATTTACTAGCTGGGTGACTTTGGGCAAGTCACTTAACACCACATGCCTCAAATCCACAACCACCTTCAGTCATCTTGATTCATATATGGCCACTGGACCCAGATGGCTCCAGAGGAGAAAGTGAGGCTGGTGACTTAACACAGCCACCCCCCCCCCCAAAAAAAACAACTTCAAATCGAGTTTACTTGCCTGTAATGGCATTACCTCCCTGACCTGGTCTTTTTTGAGAATGAAAGGCATATCATCATCATCATCATCATCATCATCTATGGGCAGGTTTATTTAATCATTTGGAAACTTCTCTTTGTTCATTTGTAAAATGAGAATAATGATGCCCTGGAGTCATGAAGACCTGAGTTCAAATCCAATCCCAAACACTTTTGAACTGTGTGTCTTTGGGTAAATCACTTTATCAGTTTCCTCAGTTGTAAAATGTATATTGTAATAATATAGGTTGTTATGAGGATTAAATGATATATTATTCGTAAAATGCATTGCAAATTTTAATGTTCTATATATTTATTATTGTTAAGTTATCATTATAAATAATGATGATAATAACATGTTATGGAAATATGAGCAAATATTAATAAATGGGAATAGCCATGATGGGGAGAAGTATAGGAGTAAGGGAGAAAGTGGTAAAAAGCCCAAGAGAAAGGAGTGCATGCCCAAGTGCTTGTTGTTCTTTTTTAAGGAGGGGAAGGAACATTGAACACTTGACAAATTCTCTCAAGTAGACAGTAGGGTACCATTTCAACCAAAGCATAGCCACAAAACTCAGTAATCCTGGGTTCTGCTCAGGGATGTGCTGGAGCCAGCTCATATCATCTCTCCCACAAGCCAACTTTTAAATTGTCAGTGTGAGCATTTTATACCTTAGAAACTAGCAAATGCTACACATCAGGGCTTGATTTATTATTTTGTTGATTGTCTACATTTAAGAAAGAGAGGGAGAAAAATATTTATAATGAAGATTAAACTTGGAATGTGTGTTAGGTATAATTTTTTTTTCCCTAGAGAGTTGGTTGTTAAATATTGACCAATATATCCCTGGTTCTAGTCCAACTCCTGTCACTATCAAATGTGATCCTGGGCAAGTCACTTAACCTCTATGGATCCTTGTTTCCTCCTCTGAAGAATGAGTGGATTAAATGGTCTGTAAGGTCCCTTAACAGTAGCATGTCACAGAAGTATGTCTTCAAAGAGCTTTCATGTTCGGTTACTCTTCTTCACCTTCTATGAAGTGGGCTTCTTCCCATGCTGATCTATATTTTAACAGAATCTGAGCCTTGGAACTAAAAGAATTCCCATTTGATGAGGGTCACCCCCATTCAAGCAGTGACCTTAGTCAGAGGCTGGCATCAATGCCAGCACAAACTTGCTCCAGTCAGGGTCAGCCTGCTAGCCAGCAGAGTGGACCTATAGCTACACATCCTTCCTCAGTTCACACAAGGGCCATCCTAACAATACTTGCTCAGAGTATCTTGACTGGGGAACAATATCAGTGTGTACTAAGACAGATCTTTAGGATCATTACTCACACAACCTTACTCATCTGAGGAGTTGAAAGGAAAATTAATAGTGGGAATTAATAGCTAGATTGTCTTTTCTTTGTATTTGTATTTGCACTCCCAGGGCTTATCAAAGTTCTGGTCTATGGTAAAATCTTACTCCATGTTTTTTGACTTGACTTGGAAAGGGTTGGGGTGGTGGAAACCTCCGTTTGAATGTCATTTATCCAAATTACTCTTTAGTCCAGATGCTAAGACATCAGACTTTGTTATCTCCGTGGTTAGAAAACCAGTTCATAGACTGGAAACCCATGAGAGAGATTCACCTTCCTACAGAAAGGCTGGTCCACATCCATGGACTGTATTCCTAATCACACGCTGAGCTTCTCAGCCCATGTCTATGTTGAATTGTTAAACTGGATGGAAAGGAATTGAATTGCTGTTGAACTTGAGTCCCATTTGAAAGGGGAAAGTTCTTATGGCCCCTTACACCTCTAA
Organism: Macrotis lagotis; assembly: GCF_037893015.1. Classification (NCBI taxonomy): domain Eukaryota; kingdom Metazoa; phylum Chordata; class Mammalia; order Peramelemorphia; family Peramelidae; genus Macrotis; species Macrotis lagotis. The sequence goes on from NC_133659.1 coordinate 113,280,394, forward strand.
ATCTGTACTCTCATGATTCAAGGTGGGAACCAGGTCCAGAGTGTAGATGGCTTGATTCCATACATCCTCCTCCCAGCCCCGGCACTCAGAGAACCTGCCCCATGATTAAGTCCAGAATGTCCTCTTCATCTCTAAAGGCCTGTGTGCTTTATGTTTCATTTTCCTACATAGAACAGAGTGGCCTGTGTCATCACCACGCAGACTATCTTCTTGTTTTTATTAAGGTTAACTTTTGTCAGAACAACCTGTGGTATCCAGACAAGTCTAGGGATTTCTGGGGCAGCCCCACACACCAGGTGCTCACACCTGAATGTACAGATAAACATGCTCACAGGCATGTGAGAAAGCAGCATGGAAAGAGGGGGTAGCCAGTGACAAAAGTCCAACATCCTTCTACCCTTCCTCCACTCCTAGGAATCTCTTTTCAGTGATTTGGGAGAGGAAATTGTAGAATCATGAACCACAAGTACTGTCCTGTACCAGTGCCTGGCCTAGCTGGAAATTAGCCTGGTGTTTTTGGAAATAACCACACCCTGTGCTCTATCAGCCAAGAAAATTTTGCTCTTGGCCCATTTGTGATGTCAAAGTCAAAAGTAAGATAGCCTGTGGGGCCCCTGAAGGGCTAGTGAAGTCTATCATGATCCCAATAACCTGACTTTTCCATTAGGAGAAGGATGTAGTGTGATCTTGGCCCCTAGACCAGGCCTGGTGGCTTGGCCCTGGGATGAGGATTCCCCAATACTCTCCTGGAGGAGACCACTATATATCATCCCACAAAGCAGCAAAGAAATGCCCTTATTGAGGAATCTAGACCAAACAGCCTTATGAATTGTTGAGAATAAAATATGAAAGGCCCTGGTGATTCTAACAGATTATTAAGAGCAATACCTGGGGAAACAGCTTCAGAGAGAACTCTGATGACCCTAGATTCTTGATGATGAATCTGAGTGGGACCTCAGAACACTCATGGACTTATCCAGAGGATATTGTGTTGAACAGCAGTGAAAAACAAGCAGACTTTGAACAAAACATTTCTTGCTTCCAAATTACCATAGACTGACTCCATCCCAAATCCCCAAAGTAGGCAAACTATAAGTTCTCCTCTTCAACCTACATCCCAACCTACAAAAATTCTACCTGTGGGGGGGGGGGGGCTAAATTGTGCCCTTTCCATGAGGCTTTCCCCGATTCTGCCAGTTCGATAGAACCTCCTCCTCAGATATCTAACAGCACTCACCTCTTTGTTTTTCTATGCATTTGTAATATTGCACTTGTCTTATAATTATCTATGTATGGATCTCTTGGTCCTTCAAGGGAGGTACTGTCATCTATTTTTAGTACATGAAAACAATATTTTTGTCATTTTATAACTTGACAAACACTAAATGTTTTTTGATCATTCCTAAATAAAAGAACAGAAAAAGAAGGTTTCACAAGAAACTATGAATCTCTATTATGCATAGTGTGGGCTTGTTTTTAAGTATATAAATGTAACATGTATGAGTACCAGACTCCACTCGTTGGTGGAGAGAATGATCACAATCCATGATTCCAGGACAGCAAAGCTTACTTAGGTGAGCTAGGTTCCAGCTTTAAAAGTGGAGATTGGTGGTTCCAGATTCTCTTCAGTGTGGGACCACAGAAAGAAATATTTTGGGAAGAAGCCAAAATGTGGAGAGTCCCCTTGGGGGAGAACAGAGACTCTGTCTCTGTCATTCCCTCTTCCTGGCTCTGTCTCCTTTCCTTTCTCTCTTTGATCCCTCTTCTCTTCAATCTTCTCTCTTCTTTCTGTCCCTTCTCTCTATCTCTGTTTTCTGTCTCTGGTCTCTGTCTCTCTCTCTCTCTCACTTCTTAATCCAAGATTCATTCACTCTATTGTCAGGAATGTTCTAATCTATATGAATGCTCTGATTTCTGGTAGATTTGCCATCACCTTGGATAAATGAGTTTATACACTCTTTAACCTGTGTGATGTCATTTGGCAGGAATGGAACCAAACCCTTCACACATAGCTTGGGCACAACTTCCCCATTATGGAATAGCGACCAGAAAGAGAAATTTGAACTTAAAAAATGTTTTCCCCAGACTAGTAATATTTAATGAAGCAAATAGATTTAATTCTATCCTGGTGCTGCTTCTCTGAGGAGAACAGAGCAGGCCAGCCTTGTTGGCCTACTCTGCTCCCTACCTGGAAGGAACTGAAGTCTCCCCTGGAGAGAAGATTCCAGAGAGATTTATTCATGTCCCCTCCCCGCCAAACTGTATTTAGACAGATTCTTGTGGACATGCATAAAACCTATTTGGTAGCTTGCATACCTTACATAGTCAATTCTATACATTAATTCCCGAGTTTTCCCATTTGACTATATTTTCACTAGAACCCTCTTCTATTCCATTCTGTGGAATTTTGAATGCTTTGGATAAGGTCACTAACCTTGGCAGTATACTTCCCAGGGATGTACACATAGAGGATGAAATTGATGCATGAATTACCAGAGCTAGCTCAGTGTTTGGGGGGGCTTTAAAAGAAAATGAGGTAGGGGGCAGCTAGGTGGCACCAGCCCTGGAGTCGGGAGGACCTGAGTTCCAATCCAACCTCAGATACCAAATAATTACTTAGCTGTGTGACCTTGAGCAAGTCACTTAACCCCTTGCCTTGCAAACCCCCCCCCAAAAAAAACAGCATGGGAGAAAAGAAGTCTTCGGCTATCTACCAAACTGAAGGTCTACAGGGCTATTGGATTGATCTCGTTGTATGCTTGTGAAAACTGGACAATCTACCAGCATCATGCCAGGAAAATGAATGGTTTCCATTGAAATTGTCTTAGGAAGATTCTGAAGATTACCTGGCAAGACAAGGTACTAGATACTGAGGCTATTTCTTGAGCCGAACTGATAATTACTGCAGAGAGCACAACTTGGAGAGACTGATCACATAGCCCAAAAGCCAAAGGCACATTTGACCAAAAGACTGTCTTAATGCAGAGCTTCTTTCTTTTAAATTAATTTTTATTAAAGATATTATTTGAGTTTTACAATTTTCCCCCCAATCTTGCTTCCCTCCCCCCCCCCACAGAAAGCACTCTGTCAGTCTTTACTTTGTTTCCATGTTGTACCTTGATCCAAATTGGGTGTGATGAGAGAGAAATCATATCCTTAAAGAAGAGAAGAGAAGTCTAAGAGGTAACATAATCAGACAATGAGATACCTGATTTTTCCTAAATTAAAGGGAATAGTCCTTGAACTTTGTTCAAACTCCACAGCTCCTTATCTGGATACAGATGGCACTCTCCTTTGCAGACAGCCCAAAATTGTACCCGATTGTTGCACTGATGGAATGAGCAAGTCCTTCAGGGTTGAACATCACTCCCATGTTGCTGTCAATGCAGAACTTCTACCAGGTAAGCACTCACATGAAGGTCAGAAGAAGTGATACAAGATACAAGGATCCTTTTGAGGTTTCTCTGAAGAACTTTGGAACCAGTTGTGAGACACTGGAAACAATGGCATGGGACCACCCAGCGTGGCACATGGCAGCCCTTATCAGAGAAGGTGCTGTACTCCATGAGCAAAGCAGATTTGAAGCAGCACAAAAGAAACATGAGATATAAAAATTTAAAACATCTCCACTTCAAATGTTTATATGAACCAATTGTACCCAACCAATGGTAGAACCTTCCAAGCTCTCATGTTGGTCTGACACAGTCAGACATACATTACCTTGACCTCAATAAAGTGATGTCATTTTGGTACTTTTTGAGCCCAAAGAACAATAAGAAGTGCATTTTTGAAATGTTTCACTGCTGTGTTTTCATCTCTCTCTCTCTCTCTCTCTCTCTCTCTCTCTCTCTCTCTCGCTCTCTCTCTCTCTCCCTCTCTCTCTCTTTCTCTCTCTCTCACACACACACACACACACACACACACACACACACACACACACACACATATACACACTCTTTCCATCACTCTCAGTGGCTTCCATTCTCCCTGCTCCCAAGTCCCCCCAACCCACTCAATTTTTAAATCTTTCCTTATAACCAATAAGCATAGCCAATTTAAGCAAATCTACATATTGGTCATAGCTAAAAATGTATATTTCATCCTGCACCTCTAATCCACCACCTCTATGAAAATGTGGGAAAATGTCTCATACTTCTTCAGTTCAGTTCAATTTAACAAGTATTTATTAAATGGTTATTATGTTATAGAGAATTACACTAAGCACTGAAGGACATTGAAGGCTGGATATGACATGGTTCCTGCCCTCATGAAGCTTACAATCTAATATAGAGAATATTTGTATTCCTAGGTACTTACCATAATATTTTACCCACAGGAGACATTTAATAAATGTTTGTTGCAAATTAAATGGAACTGAATTTCTCTTCTATACTGTCTTATCTTACCCGGGACCATCTGCTCTTCCTAGGCATGGAGCATTGGGATGGAGTTATAGATCCTGCTTGGCTGAGCTATGTGAACATAGGATTACAGATCAAGGAAGGACAGATAGAAGGAAGGAAGGAAGGAAGGAAGGAAGGAAGGAAGGAAGGAAGGAAGGAAGGAAAGGAGGGAGGGAGGAAGGAAGAAAATTTGCTTGAAAGAAATTCTTTTCAGCTCCTTCTTCCCCATCATCACCTGTCTATTCTTCCTCTCTAGGTAAATTACAATGGCCGAGGGGTGGCTAGGTGTCACAGTGGATAGAGCACCAGTCCTGGAGTCAGGAGTACCTGGGTTCAAATCTGGTCTCAGACACTTAATAATTACCTAGCTGTGTGGCCTTGGGCAGGCCACTTAACCCCGTTTGCTTTGCAAAAAAAAAAAAAAACCTAAAAAAAATTACAATGGCTGGCAGAACTGCATGGAATGAGATCTCTTTACTCCTCATCCTCCTCTTACCTCTCTAAACAGGAATACTTTGGAACTATCTCAAATAATAATGTCTCTGGAAGTCTATTGCTCTGAGGGTGGCTTCCAGTCTTCTAGAATTACTTTAAACAATTTAGCATTTATTAAGCAATATTATGTGTAAGGTGCGCTTGGTTCTGAGGATACAAAATCAAACAACAAAACCCCACAAACAAAAAAGCAACACAGTCCCTACCTTTAAACTACATATCTCCTAATGAGAAAACACAATTTGTACACAGATGATACCAAAAAAAAAAACCCACCAAAAAACAAAAATAAAAAATGCTGTAATACAAAAAGTTTTCTACTTTTTTTCATTCTGAACATAACATTCTGAACATAAAAATTTCTAAATGGGCATTTCTATATACACAATAGACTAGAAGGGAAAAAAATGGATTGTACATGAAACTGTAGGATCTTGATCGATTATGTACAGCTTGCCTTACTTTTTAAATATATAATTTAATCTGTAGCTTTCAAAGCCATCCTACTTTTCTGTGCTTCTTTCTGGCCTTCTATCTTCACTGTATTTTCTCCTCTTTTTATTTTTGTAAGGCAATGGGGCTCACTGAATTTTCAAGAAAAGATGTTCAAATGATTCTCCTTTCTTTTTTTGCTATCCTTTTCCTGATCTCCCTTATTTGCCCCTCATTGGTCAAGTTATAAATATACATTTGCTTGCATATTCATATATAAAAGATATTTGTAAATATATGCATATACAAAGTTATACAACATAATTTTAATGAGAAAGCACTAAAAATTAGGGAACTAGGAAAAAAGAATCTTAGAGAAATTTTGCTTTAAAGGAAAAACTTCTGAGCTGCAAAGCTAGGGAAGAAGTACAAATGGTTTTCAGTGTCATTCCATTCCTTTCATTTCATGCCAACCATCCCTAGGTAAGAGTGAGTGCCCGACTCTCTTGTGACTTCAGCAATGACCTAAGTCCTTCCTGGGTGGATTGTCCACCTAGCATGAAGTTTGGGAATCCAAATCCCCCCAAATCCACATACCCTTAACCCACAAAATAGTCACTGCTTAAACCAGAACAGTCTCTCTGACCTCCCACCTCAATTTTCAGAGCCTTGTGTATGTGATGTTGGCTACCCCTCTGCCTAATGAAGCCCTTTGCCCTACAAAGCAGGGGAAAACATTTCTATTGGATCTTTCCTGAAAACCAGTAGGAAAAAGGCTTCTGTTTCTGGAACTGCCTCACATCTGGCCCCAACAGATGCTTCCATCCTCTCATTGTTTCCTACCTGACTGTGGTGCTGCCAACAAGAACCCCATGGGGAGTCCAGAATGACGATTTCTGCCCAGCCTCTGTTCCCACTCCTGAAGGCCCTCCGGACTCCCTGCTGTCTGTCCTTCAGCTATCTGACATGCATCCTTGATTGGGAAAGCCTCTCATCCACATCAACAACAAAACCAGAAACATTTAAGTGCCTACTGTATACAGATGATGTATTAGGTGCTGGGGAAGATACAGAAAAAGTCTTTGCTTTCGCAGAGTTTTTACAGTCTAGGGGAATCAAAACAGCAATAGAGAGTTGATGTATAAAATACCATAAGATACTCTCAACTCATCACAGGGAGATAGCTGGTATAATGGATTGAAGGCTAGACTTATTGGCTAGAGCCAATAAGATCCAAGTTTGAACCTTCCTTTAGACACTTATTAGCTGTGTGACCCTGGACAAGTCACTTTCTCCATTTCTTTATCTATAAAAGAGGATAGGAATAACACCCACTTCACAGGTCTATTAAAAGAATCAAATGGGATAATGTATGTAAAGGGTTTTGTAAACTTTAAAGTGGGACAGCAATGTGGCACAAGGGAGAGAGTGACAGACATAGCATCACAAAGACTCCTCTTACTGAGTTCAATCTAGCTTCAGACACTAATTGTGTGACCCTGGGCAAGTTCAAATCTAGCCTCAGATACTAACTATATAATCCTGGGCACTTCATCCTGTTTGCCTCGGTTTCCCCTTCTGTAAAATGAGCTGGAGAAGGAAATGGCAAACCACTCCATTATCTCTGCCAAGAAAACTCCCAAACTGGGTCACAGAGTGGAACACAATTGAAACAACAAACCTTAGAGTGTTGCATAAATGTTAGGTGATAGTACTAATGATTATTATTATTATTAGTAGTAGTAGTAGTAGTAGTAGTAGTAGTATGGTAGTAGTAATAGTAGAATAGTAGTAGTAGTATAGCAGTAGTAATAGTAGTAGTAGAAGGAAGCAGCAGCAGCGGTAGTAGTAGAAGTATTTTAATGCATAGTATAATTTGATATTATTTGCCTTAGATGCAGAATAAATGGTTTTATTGTGGAAAACTTATTACTCATTGGTGAGATCAGGGAAGATTTCCTGGAGACTTTTTTAAGTTGAACTTTAAAGGATGAGGGGAAAATCCAACCACAAAAAAGGGTGAGGAGGACATTCTAGGCATGAGAAATAGTGTGACTATAAAGGTGTAAGAGTACAAGTACAACACATATTTGAAGGAGTGAGACTCAGTTGCTTCATTTTCACTGGAGCAGAGAATACTCTGGAGAGGAAACATAGAAGAAAACACTGAAAAAGTTGACTAGCTTCAGACAGTGAAGGACTTTGAATGGCAGGTTGAGGTAGTAAGCAGTAGGGAGACATGGAAGATTTTTGAGCCAAGGGGGAGCAGGGTCAAGTGTGTGCCAAATCTTTTCTCCTCAAGCCTCCTTTCCCAGCATTCCCATATTGGGGAGATAATTTGCTAATAAAATAGAGCCCATTCACTGTGCATTTCTCCCTTCTCTGCATCTCAAAGTTCATTGATATGGCTCCCTATCTTTACTCCAATCTCTGATGAAGACATGGTCTTTCTCATTGCCCAACTCTACCTTTCTACATCAACCTTTCACCATCCATCCTCATTTTTCCCCTTTCATTCCCTCTCTGCCTCTAATTCTCAATCTCTTCCTATCTATCTGCTGCCTACAAGCATGTCCAAATATCCCCATCTTTTAAAAAACCCTTACTTGATCTATCTTGTACTCAAGCAAACTCCTAGAAAAAAAAAGCTATCTACCCAGTGGCTAGGTGGTGCAGTGGATAGAGCACTGGCCCTGGAGTCAGGGGTACCTGAGTTCAAATCTGACCTCAGACAATAATTACCTAGCTGTGGCTTTGGGCGAGCCACTTAACCCCATTGCCTTGCAAAAAAAAAAAAACCTTTTAAAAAAAGCTATTTACTCTTTTTTTTGTTGTGGATTTAAAGCTGTCTACTCTTATTGCCTCTATTTCCATAAATTTTACTTCTTATACCTTTCCATTCTATCCTCTCATCACTGTTAGTGGTATGCTACTAAATATTTAACAGCCAGTCTTCCAAAAACAAAAATTATGTCTGACAGAGTTTTAGATTTAATCTGCATTATGAACATTTCCCCATCACTTTTTTTTTTTTTAGTTTTTGCAAGGCAATGGGGTTAAGTGGCTCACCCAAGGCCACATAGCTAGGTAATTATTAAGTGTCTGAGGCTGGATTTGAACTCAGGTACCCCTGACTCCAGGGCCAGTGCTCTATCCACTGCGACACCTAGCTGCAACCCCCCTGCCATCATTTTATTAAGTCTGAACAAACAGCAAAACAATATATCAGCTTGACTGTAAACCGGACTTGTCAGCCTTTGCTAATTTCTGACATATAAAATACTCACATTGAAAATTTGACAATCAACTTTTGAAACAATCACATCACTATAGCTCTCCCCAAAGTACCAAGGATTTAAGGGTTTTTTCTGTCTTCATCCTTCTTGATCTCTCTGCAGCCTCTGACACTGTTAACCACCCCTCTTCATGGATATTCTTTTCTCTCAGGTTTTTGTGATAATGTTCTCTTCTGGTTGTTCTCCTACCTGTCTGACTACTTCTCAGTTTCCTTTTCTAGAACATCCATACCCTCCCCTCAACTGTGCAGGTCCCCCCACATCTCTATTCTGGGAACCTCTTTTCTCCTTATATTTCCTCTCTTAGTGAACTCATTAGCTTGGGTGGCTTTAATTATCATCTCTAGACAGGTGACTCCAGGATCAATACATCCAGACAATCTTCCTAAGTGCCACTGACTCCTGATCAGATATTTCAAATTGGATGTCTCATAGGAATCTCAAACTCTCCACATCCAAAAGAGAATTCATTATCTTTTCCTTCAGGTCCATCCCTTATCCAAACTTCCCTGTTTCTGTCAAGGATACTATTATCCCTCATTCTTCAATACATATTATATATATATATATATATATATATATATATATATATATATATATATACATATATATATATATACACACACATACATACATATATTTATATATAGATATACAGAGAAAAATGTCAGTTGCTAAGCCTTCTCAACACTCCCCCCATTACAGTTCTTGAAACTGTCCCCTTCTCTTCACTTACTTGGCCATGCTTCTCCTCTAGACCCTTGTTCCCCAGACTATTTCAATAGGTTTAATTGGTTTTCCTGTTTCAAGTCTCTCTTCTATCATCCCATCCTAGTCAAAGCTGCCAAAGGAATAACCCTAAATCAGGTCACTTCTTACCAAGATCACTTCTTTTCCCAGTAAATACCAGTGGTATCCAAATGCCTCCAGTTGGCATTTAAAGCCCTTCACCAGCTGATGCCAAACTACCTTTATACCCTGGGCTTCTTGTTTCTCATACAATTATTGTCCATCTTCTGTCTCTGTATTGGTCTTTGGCACTATGATGTCCTCTCCTCTCACCTCCCCTTCTCAGAATCCTTCATTTTCTTCAAGTCTCAGTACAACTGTCACCTTCTATGAAGTCTTTCTTGATTTCTCAGGCTGCTGACACCCCAGCCAAGTTACCTCTATATGTAGATATATAGATCTAGTTTTATATACATATATGTATATATGTATATAAAACTAGACATATATATATAAAACTAGACATATATATATATATGTATATATATATATATATATATATATATATATATATACACACACACACACAACTATATATAAATAGTTGGGGCAACTAAAAATACTAGAGCTGGAATTAGGAAGACCTGAGTTCAAATTTGATCTCAGATATTTGAACTGGAGAAGAAAATACAAACCACACTAGTATCTTTACCAAGACAGTCTCAATTGGGGTCCCAATGAGTAGGACATGAGTGAAATGACTCAGCAACAAAATAGATTAAATAGTTAGATAATGACTTTTTAGCTATGTATGTATAATGACATATTTATAAATATAAGTTATATATAAAGCAACATGTTTATATATACAAAGTGATATATATATATATATATATATATATATATATAAACCACTATTGATTAGAAAAATACAAATTAAAACAATTCTGGGGTACCACCTCACATCTATCAGATCGATTTATAGGATGGAAAAGGAAAATCACAATGTTGGAGGGGAAATAAGGATAAATGGGACACTAATGAACTCTTGGTGGAGTTGTGAACTGATCCAACTGCTTTTTGAGAACAATTTGGAACTATACCCGAAAGTTCTAAAATTGCACCTAGCCTTTCATTCAATAAGATCATTACTTGGTCTTTATCCCAAAGAAATCAGAAAAAAAGCACAAGGGCCTATAATATGCAAAAATATTTCTAGTGGCTTTTTCCCAAGAATGGGAAATATATATCTATACATACATATAATATAAAAAGTGATATGTATTTTATATGTTTATAGAATAACATTTATACATATAAAATCCCTATAGAGAGAGATTTATGTATATTATTTCCCTTCAATAGAATACAAACTCCCTGAGATCAGGGATTGATTCATTTTTTTCTTAGCTCCCCAGGGCCTAGCACACAGGATGTTTAGGACAGAAAATTATTCTCACCAGTCTACAGTATAAATTGAAGGTTGGGAGAGAGCAGAGACAGAAAGACTCATAAGGGCCTTACTGCAGTTGTTCAGACCAGTGGATGTATGGTAGAATGGTGGCGGAAGAGAGAAACAGTCAGTCAATAAGCATTAATTAAGTCTACTCTGGCCAGGGAAAAGAGACATAGGAGGTGTCACAAAGGTAAATTGGCGGAATTAAGTAATGAATTGGTTACAAAATGTGGACAGGGAAAGTCAGAGACTTTACCCCAACCTGTAGCTCTAAGCCTACTTTTTTTTTTTTTTTTTTTTTTTTTTTTTTACTAATTTCAGTGACTAGCAACTGGTGTGCCACCTTTGGCCCTGTTAGGTAGACCTACAGACCGTCAGCAAGCATGATGACGCAGGATAGCAACTCAAAGAGGTGCAAGGGACCTGTTGGGAGGTCAGGAGTATCCCAGGCCTATTAAGGCTGGATGCTTCTCTTGTATCCCCCCCCCCCCCACCCGCATGCTGCTAATTGAATTCTTCCCAGTGTCTAGTCAAAGGTGGTTATGCCTGGCAATATGCCCTTGAGGAATCAAAGGTGACTAGGCAGAAGCAGAGAAGGAGCCTCCCCAAGACTGGTCCCCAGGACCATCAGGTTTTAGTCCATTAGATGAGATTACTTCTTTGATGTTGTTGCCGGTTTGCTTTATTCAAAGACTTATTAGCAATAGTTCTCTCAGATCCTCCTACCCTCCCTTCCCCTGTTATCATCCCCTAAACCTCTCCCCATTCATACCTTCCACTCTGGCTCTTTAGGTCTCAGTGTTAATGAGGATCTCTGTTTCATAAGCTTCTTTTGATGGGCATTTTTAACAAGCCTCTCCCTCCCCAGCTAGGCGCCTCTACCCAGCAGAGCCATACCCTTATCCCAGTCAAAATGAAGCTACGGATGAAAAGGTTCATCTTCTTTTCTGTTTATTATAGTTCTGAAATTCTTGCTGAATAGTCACTCATGTTGCTTTGAGGGCAGAAATAGAATGAATGTGGATTCCCCCTGAGTGGGACAATCTCCCTATGACATGTCCACAGCGAGAAGGACTCAGGTTACTTCTACTTCTGCTTCTCTCTGCCTCCATGGAAAAAGCCAAACAGGGCAGCTTTCTTTCAAGGTCTCTGTGTCCCTTGTTTTTTGGGTCTAGCTCTGGAGTTAGAATTTGAGGGACAGAGAAGGGGAAGGCAAGGAAAGCAGACTTAGAGGATATTTGGTGAACATTTCCAAGCTATTAGTATTATGATTACTATTATGGAATCCTCCTGAGTTCACAGACCTATTAAGTTTAACAGAGGAGGCAGAGACAGCAGAGGCAAAGGTCACAAGCAGCTCCTACCTGCTTTTAAAAGAAGAATTAATGGTTACCTTGCTATGTATTTGGAAAGTGAATGGGTAAAAGGGGGGATGGGTAAATATAGTGAAGGATATGTGTGTGATTCACCTCAGTTTTCATCTTTGTGAAGTTTCCAGTTGTATATTATTGGATCATAGATCCAGAACCAGAAGAGAGCTTAGAGATGATCTAATTCAATTTTTCCAATTTACAGAAGGGACCCAAGAAAGAATCTAGAACCATGGAGTCATGCATCCTTAATGTTAGAAGAACATCTCAAAAATCATCTAACATAGCCTTTCAACCATTAAAGAAATTTTTTTCTACAAGACTCTTGCTAAGTGATCATCTAATCTCTACTAAGAAGGCCTTTAATGATAAGAATTGACCTCTTTTGCAAAATTATCTTTTCCATTTATAGACAATTCTATTAAGGACAAATACATCCCCATAGTCTCAGAGCTATGGATGGGTCTTCGGAAGTTGTAGAGTACAATTATACCCAAACAAGAATCCTCTCTAAGACATCTTTGACAAGTGGCTATCCAATGTCCACATGGTAACCTCTAGTGAAAGAAAACCCACTACTTCCTGGGGCAACCCATTTCATTTCAAGGAATCTCTAACTATTCTGAGGGAAAATTTGTTTCTTTGTAATTTCCATCCAATGTTCCCAAGTTTAGTCTTCTGGCACTAGGCTGGAGAAGGTCTCCTGAACATGGTGTTCTTTCAAACACTTTAAGTCAACTATCATAGTCTCCACAATAAACACTGAACTAAGAATTTCATCTATGCAACTTCTAACTTACAATAAACATCAAGAATCGTGGTACCACCACACTTGACACAGAAATGGCATTAAGAGAGCAAAGATAGAAAAAAAACCAGATTGAATGAAATATATAAAAGAGTCATTTTAGAAGTTCTATTAAGGGACCAAATTACCATGTATCTAAAAGGAGGAAAAGGTATCATGGGAAAAGATCTCATATCTTATTGGTAATCAAGAAAAGATGAACAACTATAGATCCATGTGCCCACTTTTCTCCTTATACAAAAGCTTTTAAAACTCATCCCCTAAAAATTGATAATTTCTTCAATTAGGATATTGGTAAGGCATCAATGGGTTTTCACAAAAGATAGTCAACAACAGACAGAATTTTTGCCATCTCACAATTGGATTGTGTTATCACCCCATTGTACTTGTTGCTTATTGATTAAGAAAAAATTTTCATTTAATAAAATAAAATGCTACTTTACAGGCTCTTTTACAGCAGGATATTTCATATGTATTTGTCAAGATTCAAGATTCTTTGGGGTATATAACAATAGAAATAATCCTGTTTAATGACTTTCTGACAATAAATGTCAAATGAGGCATAAAGAGGAATGTTTGCTCACCAAAAATATTCACCACTAGATTAGTTTTCTGATCAAAGAGGGATTCCCAGTGAATGCCAATATCTTCTAGATACTTCTGTTTTTGTGCTGATTACCTGAAGCCAAGGCAATGAATAGCTTCCAGGAGGAGTTGCTCAAAGGAGTCTGATCTGTCCCTCCACAAAGAAATGATCAAATCTATTGTCCAAACTTCAAGATGCTTCTCAACAGACTCTAGTGAGAGTTTATCTCTGATTAGGTATTTTTACCTGGGACAGACAATACAAATAGACAATGTTCTGGACCCAGAGTTGAAAAGGAGGAAGAGAGCAGATTGCATTGCCCTCAGGAAATTGCAAAGCATTTTTAATAAGAGTTTGCATTTATGTAACACTTTAAGGTTTACAAAACACTTTACACATATCCCATTTGATTTTTGTAACAATCAGAGAGGATAGGACTTTATTATTCCCATTTTATGGATGAGGAAACCTAGCCTGAAAGAGCTTAAGGGAGTTGCTTAGGATTACACAGATAGTAAGTGTCCGAAGAAAGTTTTGAACTTAGTACAAAGATAATGCTGAATTCACTTTGCCACCTAAAAGAAGTCCAAGCTTCATAAGATGGCAAAGGTCTATCTTATCAATGAATTATCTTGCCACTGCCTCTGAAGGGCTAACCATATGCATCACAATGGGAAGATGCATGGTGGGTGTGAGAAGGCTCTAGCAAATAGCTAATGGTGGACTATAAAGCATAATTGGAATAAAAGATTTCATCAGAGAACTGTATGATCAAAATAAATGATGGGAGAGGGCAGCTAGGTGGGACAGTGAATAGAGCACCGGCCCTGGAATCAGGAGTACCTAGGTTCAAAACTGGTCTCAGACAATAATTACCTAGCTGTGTGGCCTTGGGCAAGCCACTTAACCCCGTTTGCCTTGCAAAAACCTAAAAAAAATAAAATTAAAATAAAGCCCTGCAGAGTAGAAGTACAAGTTATTTATAAGGGAGATGGAGGGAAACTCATTTGTCTGGAATATAAAGTAAATGGAAAGAAACAAGATGAGATAAAAGTAGGATGGTTACCAGATGGCATCAAACAAAGGAGTTCAAACTTCATTGGCTGATATAGTTGAGGGCCAAAGAGAATAAAAAAAGATGGAATTTAGGGAGAATTACTTCCAAGTTGTGGAAGAAGAGAATAAGAAGCAGTGACAGCAACAGGACCTAGAAAGGTCATCAGCTGGGTAATCACTCAGCAGGGTGAAGATGAAGCACTGGACCTGGAGTCAGGAAGACCAGATCCCATGTGACCCTGAAAAAGTGTCTCAACTTCTTTCTGACTCAGTTTCCTTAACTATAAAATGGAGGTGATGAAACCACCAACCCCCCAGGATTGTTGTATCAAATAATATATAGGGGTGGCTAGGTGGCGCAGTGGATAGAGCACCAACCTTGGAGTCAGGAGTACCTGGGTTCAAATCTGGTCTCAGACACTTAATAATTACCTAGCTGTGTGGCCTTGGGCAAGCCACTTAACCCCATTGTCTTGAAAAATCTAAAAAAAAATAGATGATGGGCTAGAAGAGTTTTAAGAGGAAATGAAGAAGTAAATTACCTAAATATCCAGTGATATCCAGTGACATTGGGAGAAACCAAGAGAGGCATACAGGACATTGGATAGTCTCTCTGTGATAAAGTATTACAAAGACATCGATGAGAATTGTTTAGGAAGGGCAAGAATGATTTGGTTTTGATTTCCTGAATTTATGAGCTTATTCATCTATTTAGTAACTTCTATCTATCTGTCTTAATTATGTCCTCAGGAGCAAAATGGAATAAATCTGTTACCCTTCCACATGACAGATCTTCAAACTTTTAAAATAATAATAATAATAATACTCATTCATATAACATTTTAAGGTTTAGGAGACTTTTCTCATAATAACCCAGTGAGTGCAAGTATTCTTGTCCCCTTTTCATTGATCAAAAGCTACACTTCCAAGACCATAAGTAATCACATAGGTACTAAGTGCCAGAACTAAGATCTTAACCCAGGATTCTCAATACCAGGTCCAATGTGCTTTGTATTATGCACATTGCCCCTCCATTTTAAAGAGAGTGATAACCTTCCCCATACAACATCTTCTCTAGACTAAGTATCCCCATTTCTTTCAAACTATATGAAATGGTCTTTAATCCTCTTACCATTTAGTTCAGTTTCTCTCTAACTCCCTTCAACTTGTTAATATTTCAGGACTTGGATGATCTGCCATTCTGTAGGTGTGGGTACTTCCACCAAAGAAGATCATCACTCTTCCTGTCATTCAGTGAGTGGTCTTTGTGAACTGCTTGTGGCTGAAAAATTCCTTCTCCTACGCAATATAGTGATGAGCCTATCCAAAATTAACTAGGTTAGTTCTCTGACAGACATAATCTATCCATGGGCTTATACTCCTGATTTTACTAACCTGGTGGGGCTCATCTTTATAGGCTGTATTCCACTGGCATAGCCTTTGTTAACTCAGGGACAAAATGTCACTAATGCTGCATTATAGGATTTGTCAATGCCTCTCTCAAAAAAACAAAACAAAACCCAGTATTCTAGATGTGTTCTAACCAACCTGGAGCTCAGTGGGACTGTTGCCTCTCCTGTCCTAGATGCTATAAACCCATTCTCTAGTCATCTTCATTTCTCCAGCACATCTCCTAGTGATTACATATACATATAATCATGGCTAAATACAACAGAAACATATCAACAAATATATAATTTGTAGTAACTACACAGATATATATATATATATATATATAAACTAAGACAACACTGACTAATCGTACAGTAAAGAAGGACAATTAGCAAATTCATGGACCATGTTAAAGCATTCTTTGTTCAGAACTAATCCTTTGTTTAAGGTTATTGTTTTCCTTTATACTGAAAGAAGATCAATGATATTACAGGATACAGTGTGTCTGATTGTGACTGATCAGTCCAACAGGACTGGTCAGACACTAATTGTCCATTAGAACTTTTGGGATATGCGCCTCTAGATTTATGCATCTCACATTTCCTTTGTGCTGGTGTGATTCTGTATTGCTCATGGAGAAAACATCTTCTTTGTTGTGGGCACTCAATGCTCTGTGGTCCTGTGCTTGTGTCTCCCATAGTTCACAATCAGTAATAAAGATCTTCAGAAATACCTTGAGAGATACCTTGAATCACATCTTCCAAGCTCTGTGTGTGGGGGCACTTCACAAAATCATCTTTTAAGTCAATGTACATTTAGCCTTAAAACAATGTGCCCAGTCCATCAGAGTAGTGCTCTCTACAGTAGAGTTTGAATGTTTGGGAGTTTAGTTCAAGAAAGGACCTCAGTGTCCAGTACCTTATCCTGTCCTTCAAAATCTTCCTAAGAAGTGATTCAGTTTCTTGGCATGGCACTGGTACTACCTGAAGATAGGAGAAAGGGGACTAAGGGAA
This sequence comes from Macrotis lagotis, assembly GCF_037893015.1. Classification (NCBI taxonomy): domain Eukaryota; kingdom Metazoa; phylum Chordata; class Mammalia; order Peramelemorphia; family Peramelidae; genus Macrotis; species Macrotis lagotis. The sequence continues at coordinate 113,297,430 of NC_133659.1, forward strand.
AGAGGGCTTAAAGATCTATATGAGTTCATTTTGAGTGAAGAAATCATCAACTTTCTGACTCAGGAGGGTAAGAAAAGGTTTAAAATTTAATACACAGATTATTACAAACATTCACAGGTTGCTGCAAAAAGTTCACAAGTTACTACAAAAAGTTTACGAGTTACCACATAAAAACAAAAAGTTCACAAAATACTACATAGGTGACTACAAAGAGTGCACAGGTTAAATTCTTTGAAGAAGCAGAAGATAGTGTATTTCTGTAGAAGTAATAGAGTTAGGGTAAAGAAGAAACACTACAAGCCAGGTTGGTGAGAACATCAAGGACAGTTAAGACAGATGAAAGAGGGTGAGAAATTATTTGGGGGGGGATCTTGTTTCCCCCAGAGTGAGCTGTCTTCACAGGAAGGTGGGGATAGGTAGGAGAGAAGAGCAACGAGGTGGGGGGATCATGCTCCCCCAGAGTAGTCCTCCAAAGGCAGAGGAGCAACTCAACTGAGTGAGCTGAGCTTTTAAGGAGTTTGTAGGGAGACTTAGGTGGGGGGCAGGTCAGAGATGAAACAATTTAGGTATATGTTGATGGGGCCAGTAACTCAGAGAGCAGAGAGGAGATAACTTAGCACAGCACCCTTTCACTCAAATCCAATTGTCATGTCATCATCTCCTATAGTTTTCTAAGTAGGTATTTTTTGTGTTTTTTTTCCCCAAGGCAATTGGGTTAAGTGAGTTGCCCAAGGTCACGCAGCTAAGTAATTATTAAACATCTGAGATTGGATTTGAACTCAGGTCCTCCTGATTCCAGGGCTGGTGCTCTATCCACTGCACCACCTTGCTTCCTTTCTAAGTAGTTTTTATGTGTGTTTTCTGACTCTTTATTAGGCTAAACACCCAAGGATAGAAGCAATATCTCTTTCTCTACCACACACACACACCATACAAGGCTCTGCATATAATAACTTTTCACTCTCTGGTATTTGCCTGAATAATCATGAGCAGAAAATGAAGATAAATTGCAAGTTGAGGATGGAAGGATAAAGGCATCTCAGAATTTCCACTAAGGTCACCTGGACACAATCTTTCCAAAAGCAAAACCAAAAACTTTTGGGGGGAAAAATGTAGTGAATTGTTTATCACAGGTAGTAACTAAATTAAAAGTTGTCTGGATGAAGGTATTTGGAAATGAAGAATAAAATTCATAGGAAAATGTTAAGTTAGACTGTTGGAATGAGGAGTCGGAGGAGAATAGGAATATATACAGTTGGTGGTAAAAGGGAAGGTGGCAGAGAGATGGCTCAGTGGATAGAGTACCAGGCCTGGAGCCAGGAAGGATCATCTTTCCAAGTTCGATCTTAGCTGTGTGATCCCTGGGCAGGTCAGGTTGGTCTCTATTTCCTCATCTGGAAAATGAACTGGAGAAAGAAATGGCAAACCACTCCAGTGTCTGCCAAGAAAACTCCAAATGGGATCACAAAGAGTCAAAAGCTGATTGGATGATTGAACAACAAAAAGGTAGAGGAAGCAATGCTGAAAGTTCAACCCCAACAGCAACAGCATCTTAGCCCTGTCTAGTTGTTACACTGGACTATGAGCTCCTTCACAGAAAGGATGGATGTTGTTGTTTTTGCCTTTGTATCTGCAAAGCTTGGCACATTAAATACTTCAACAATACTTTTTTTTTTTTGCAAGGCAATGGGGTTAAGTGGCTTGCCCAAGGCCACACAGCTAGGTAATTATTAAGTGTCTAAGGCCAGATTTGAACTCAGGTACTCCTGACTCCAAGGCCAGTGCTCTATCCACTGTGCCACCTAGCCACCCCCAACAATACTTTTTAACAGACATTCAAAGCAAAGCTTCACCTCCTGACTCATCACTGACACTGAATGGCGATCAGGTTAGCAGACAGCCAGGTGCTATACAACAAGCACCCCAATATTTATGAATATGAATATAGATTCATAATATAACAATATACTATGATATGACTATTCAAATGACTATTATAAATTTTAGTCTATATGAATGTATTGTCCTTTGGGTCAGCTTCTTTCAAGGCCCAGCAACCCTAGGTTCTTTTACTTCATCAAAGTTGCCTTGTCCTCCACTCCCAAAATATCTGCTGACCTCTGAATCCGAAGGTCTGCTAATTTAATTGAAGCACAAAGGACATCCTTATGTTCAAAGCAAGACAGAAGGGAAATTAAGGGAGAAGTCTGAAGAGGTATTTAAGAATGTGGGAAAAATATGGGGCAAAGGAAGGGTAGTGACTTCCAAGGCTTTACAAGATTTGGCCATAGGACAGTTTGCACAATTGCTAACTTAGAGACAGGTTTATGCATCTGTTTATAATCTCCTGGTGCACTTTGAAATAACTTGATTTTCTCTCAAATGCCATTCTTGACTTCCCATGTCATTTGTTCTTCAAGTCAATTAATAAGCTTTTATTGAGTTAGAGATTTTCAGAGAAAAGGCTGTGAGAGGCCCTCCTTAGGGTTCTGCCTGTCTTCTTGAGGCCCTACCTGGAGAAAAAGGACAAGGCCCCTGGTATCTCTGGGGTGCAGGGCCCTAGTTTGGGAGAATTCCATTTTATCTCCTCAGACCTCAGGCCTCAACCTTCCCGCTGTGCTGAATGATTGACCAAGGGACTCCTTTGTTTCCTTCCCTCCCCCACCAGGCATCTACTAGAAAAACACTGAGTGTGACTGCCCACCAGAGCAAACACTACTGGACTCATCTTGGCTGAGTCATTCCTGAGATAGCCAGATAGCCGGGTCCTTCACTGAACTGTGTTGGGGCCTCAGGAAGGGCAAGGGGGTTTGGGAGCCCGTGTTGGGGGAGGGACATAGGTCAAACCCCTGGACCTGGAGGCCCCCTCCACAATCTAAAAGCCGTCACACTCTTCTTCACTGTACCCCAACCCCACTCTTGGCTTTCCCCTTGGGTCAAGATGGATATTCTGCCCACCATTGCCCTGGGCATGGCAAAAATAAGGTAGCAAGGTTCCTTTCAAACCTGGCTTCATGAGGTTGATAGTGGATCGGAAGAACTGCTTATTTTTCTTTTCTAAATAGAGGTAGGGCCTCTCTTTTCCAAGAAAGGGAGAATCATCCCATAGTCCCAGAAAAGGGAAGGGCAATAGAGACTCCTTTAATTTGAGAAATAGTTGGGATGATGGAAAGGTAGAAAGAAAGGAAGGTGGCCATGTGGAATAATTACATGGCCCAAGCTTCTCAACAGAGCCAAAGCTTTGTATCTAGAGTTACTGTAATTATATCTTGAATGGAAATAGCAATAATAATAATAATAATTCCCTGGTACATGTTACCACTAGAATAAGGCTGTTTTGGAGCCCAAGAAGGGTGGGAAGAAAGAAATAATCACCTTTTCTTTCCCATCATTCCACGGCATTACCAAATAATCATTTTTGGCACAAAACCTCCAGAAATTCTCCTCACTGGCAACCTGAGCCTGTAGGACAGAAATAAATGTCATAATCGCTCAGTCAGCCTCATGGGCTAAACCTTGATCTGGGTTCTGAGGAAAGAGAAAATTGACTATTTTTGATTCATAAACATCAAAAAAGAAAATGATTCTCTAACAGCCATCATTTAAAATTTGGTCCTCATAATAACCCTGTGAAGCAGGTGCTATTAGCTCTGATTTATAGATGGGGGAACCTAGGCTCAGAAGTTTATGTTTAGGGGCAGCCAGATGGCTCAGTGGATAGGGCAACCAGGCTTGGAGTCAAGAAGACCTGAGTTCATTTCTGGCCTCAGATACTCACTGAGTGATCTTTGTAAGCTCTGTTTGTATTAATCTACTAGAGAAAGTAATGGCAAACCGCTCCCGTATCTTTGCCAGGAAAAAGCCATGGATACCGCAGGGTCAAGAGTAGTCAGACATGGTTGAACAACAACAAATGCTTTTCAGGTCTGACCTTACACTAATCAGATTTATATTACATTATCAATGCTTGCAATCAAATTTTATTAACTATTTAACAATACAATCATCCCCATTAGGAACAAACCACAATCTAATTTCAAAAATTCTCAGTAAGCCTATCTTACACTGATGCTAATCTGGCCAGAAGCTACCCGTCTCCCTCCAAGGTGACATTCTGAAAAATCTCCATCAATCAGCACTGTTCCCATGTGAACTTAGGCTGTTTGAATTCCCAAGGGCGGAATTCAGGACCCTAATTAGGACCTAGAAACAAGTTGATATCTGGGGTCTCTGGTAGGTTTTTATGGTTCTCGTTAAAGAAAAGTTCAGGAATAAGTATTTCTGTAGAATCTACTAAAAAATAGGGTGCTAGATAAGTGCAGTAGGTGGAACACTGGCCCTGGAGTCAGGAGGAACTTAGTTCAAATCCAACCTCAGACATTTATGAGCTGTATGACCTTGGGCAAGTCACTTAATCCAGATTGCCTCTAATCCAGGGCCACCTCCAGTCATCCTGATTCATAACCGACCACTGGACCCTGATGGCTCCAGAGGAGAAAGTGAGGCTGGGAACTTAGCACAGCAGCTCCTCACTCAAATCCAATTGCTTGTAATAGCGTTGCCTCCCTGATGTCATGGTCTTCTTCAACAAGGAAGGACAAACATTACTATGTTAAGCACTTTAAACAAATATCTCATTTGATCCTCACAACAACCTTTGGGAGGCAGATGCTATTATTTCTCTATTTTTAACAGTTGGGAAACAAAGGCAAATGGAGCCTGAGGTCAGATTTGAACTCAGATCTTCCTGACCCAAGTCCAGAAGACACATAGCTGCCTCTAGTAGCAGCAATGTCTACACTCTCTCCCCTGTTCCTGGACAAACCAGTTGCCTGGTTATAGCCAAGGAGAATAAAGCCTAATGGTCCCGTGGGGAGCTGTAGAGCTCCTGACCTTTGTCTACTTCTAACTAAATGAAATAATAGGTCTCACTCCTAGGGCAAAAAAAGTAAAGGATTAGGGGCAAAGTTTTGAGGAATTCCTCCTGGAGTAGGAAGTTGACCACCAAACCTTTGCCTTGACCCAGCATGAAGAGATAGGGAAAGAGAATTGATCCCAGATTATCAAGGGGATGGTGGAGGTCTCTGATCATCTGTCTAAGGTCACAAAGGTCATCAGTACAGCTAGGGGAGGGGTGAGAAGAGGATCTGGGGAATGCAGACCCTTGTGACCAGACTAGCAAACATTAGCACCTATAAACAGAAGCAAAGAAACAAATGCCTATGGAGGTGCTGGGCAGACTTGCTGACATCTGGCCCAGTTCACTAATATCCCTCTTAGCTTCCAGAGCTTGTCTGAGAGCAAAGACCCTTCCTCCTGTGACAGCACTCAAACAAGAGGGTTTTAGATAATCAGAAAAATGGTGTTTTGTGAAACCTGGATAGATGTTAAATGGGAGTACATTTGAATAGAACCTATTATAAACTGGTTCTCCAAAGTGTCCACAGGGTTAAAATTAAGATTTCATCCTAGAGCTCCGGTGCCAGGGTTGACTGCAGGAATTCTGAGCTAATAGGACCTCAGAAATAATTATAGGGCAGAGCAACATGTAGAAGCAGAGCCCCATGGGCTGATGTGGAGGAGGAGGAGGAGGAGACCTCCGCCTCTCCTTCGTTCTTTCCGCCAAAGTCAGCCGGGGCTGTCTGAGCCCTGACCTAGGTGGAAATTCACTGTACTTGCCCTGTTACCTGAAAGATGTCTGAAGACAACGAGCCATTGATCCCACATTTCTAGAGAGGCAGCAAGCACTTTGCAGCCTCAGACTTTCTTCTCATGTCAGATCATTAGGAAGAAGAAAGAAGAAAGCATCCTGAGTTCCTGCATCTACTACCAGCAGGTAGCTGAGCTGTTCATCAGTGCCAGGCCATTCCAGTCCCTCATCACTCTAGTTAGCTATTAACCCCCCGCCATGACATGAGGTCCCCAGTGGTCACCGCCTCAGCCCCCACTGAAATGAGAGCCAGGATGGGAGAGGTACCAAGCTAGGGACGTCATCTTAGATAAGTCACTGTGCTGCTCTAGTCCTGTTTTCGCCAACTATTAAATGGGAAGAATGACCACGGATGCTGATTGGGTCAATGGAGACCTTAGGATGTAATGGAAAGAACACTGCATTTGGAATCAGGAGACACAGGTTCAAGTTCTGACTTTGCCACTCACTAGACATGTGACCCTGGGCCAATCACTTCCCCTTTTTGACTCTCAGTTTCCCTATCTATAAAACAAAAATAGCAATACTTAGGTTAACAATCACAGAGTTGTTATGAGTTATGCCTCCAGTAAACCTTAAAGACTGTGTGCATGTATGTGATAAACATGTCTTGATAGTTTTATGAAGGGAAACCAAACCGTTAGAGAGACTCTGGTGAGTATTCTGGAGCCTCTACACAGGACTGGGGACACTCACAGCATAATTGTCTAAGATGATGAGTGGAAAGGAGAGAGGAAAGGAAGAGCTGGTGGAGAAACTAGGATTGGTAATACTTTTGGGATAGGAAGCAACAATCAGTGGCTTAAGCATCATGAGCTGGCATCCTAGGCATGTTCCTTTGGAAAAATCCTCTTATCCTGATTGAATGTCCCAGGAAAAATTGACATTGAAAGGACAATGCATGGACATTGCATGCCCCAGGAAAAAAATGATGGTTCTATGGAAACTGTTTAATCAGTGATTACTGTAAAAGCCTTGATTTGGCATTGCAATGGACATGTCTCTCAACCATATCCTCATTTGCTTAGACATAATCATCAGTCATGTACAATGTATGTGTGTGTGTGTGTGTGTTCAAAAAAAAATCATGGTACATAGTGGATAGAAGCCTAGAGGTAGAGTCAGGAAAGAGTTGACTTCAAATCCCGCTTCTGCTTTGTGACTCAGAGCAGATCACTTAACCTCTCTGAGCTTCAATTTCCTCATCTATAAAATAATAGGATATGGGGCAGCTGGGTGATAGATAGAGCACAGGGTCTGCAGTTAGGAGGACCTGAGTTCAAATTTGACCTCAGACACTTACTAAACTGTGAGACCCTGGGCAAGTCTCTTAATTCCAATTGCCTCAAAAGAAAAAGAAACCTCAACATGTTCTTTAGATGGGGGTGAAAGTGACCTTTGTACTTCATCCCAATGTACCTACTTCTGCTCTGTGAGACCCAACAGAACAAATCTCATTCCTCTCCTACATGAAGGAGCCTTTCAGATACTTGAAAATAGCTGTCACATCCCTCTTAAGTCCATAGAGGAGGAAAGAATTTTCGCGTCCCTAACGGTTTCCAAGTTGAGGTTGGATGACCACTTTTAGTGATTTTGAAGAGGGGGTGGATTGTTCTTCAGGGACACGGGCCAATAGGATGCTGAGACCTCTTCCAAGTCAGAGTCTCTGATTCTGCAAGTGCTAGCTGAGGAGTCATGGAAAGACCACGTTCTCTAACCTGCCGACAGGAATGAGACGCTAGCTCTCCAATAAGGTCACTGGCGCTCGGAGGGGCTCATTAGTCCAGAGAGCATCCTTCCACAAGGGCAAAGATGACTGAGCACCCCTCAACAGGCCCTTGCTATTTTCTCTGATGAGAGATCTAGCTCCTTCCACACTGCATGAGACAGACAAATGGGTTAAAGGCAATGTCCAGTAAGGGGGCAGGAAGCTGGAGAAGGGGATTCCAGTTTGATGTTTGATGGCTGGAAGCAATCGAAACTATCGCCTCTCTGGATGGAAGGCCGACTAACAAGACTGGCTTGGAAGCCTAAAGGCAAGAAAGGTGAGGGGGTGGGTGACTTCAACAGGGTCATTGAGGGGATGATGCAATCATTGCTACAGTGAGGCAGCTGGCCAGGGAATGAGGGTGGGGGCCACCAGCTTTGTTCATGTCTAGCACCCACACATTGGCCAGGTGCCCGGAAGAGCAGAGGAACAAGTGTGGCAGCCTTTGAGGAAGCTAGACCTAGGAAATGAGGCCCCCATTTTCACCTCTTCCCTTTCCCACAACTCTGGTGTCACAGAGAGCAAAAGCTGACTTATATCAGGAACCAAAAAAAAAAAGCTACTCTATTTCGGGGACCACAAGCCTAGGTCTTGCCCTCCCCTAGTTTCAACAAAGAGGTTGAAGAATCATCACAAAGGGCAAAAGCGAATTTGAAAGGAGGCAGAAAACACTCAGGTGTCCTGAGCAGGGATGACACGAGGGGTCTCCTGAACCAAAAATGGGTCTGTAGAAAAAGGAAGAGGTACTACAAAAACTTTTTTTTGTGTGTGTGCCTAGAACCATACTGAAATTGCAGGGGGAAGAAGAGGTTGGCAGGTTCACAAGGTAGCGGGTCAAGGGAAGTAAGTCAAGTTGTCATTTGATAAAGTAACTTCCTAATTATGGGCAGCCAGGTGGGGCAGTGGTTAGAATAAGCAAGAAGTCATGAATTCATATTTGTGTGTGTGTGTGTGTGTGTGTGTGTGTGTGTGCGTGTCTTTTTTTTAGGTTTTTGCAAGGCAAATGGGGTTAAGTGGCTTGCCCAAGGCCACACAGCTAGGTAATTATTAAATGTTTGAGACCAGATTTGAACCCAGGTACTCCTGACTCCAGGGCCGGTGCTTTATTCACTATGCCACCTAGCCGTCCCATGAGTTCATATTTAACTTCTGACATTTCCTAGCCACGCGCCCCTGGGTAAAAGTCCCTTAACCTCTGCTTCAGTTTCCTCATCATTAAAATGGCACTTACTTTCCAGGGTTGTGGTGAGGATCAAATAAGATAGCATTTGTAAAGCTCTTGCCTGGCACATGGGCACTATATAGATGTTGCTGTTGTTATTATTTCTATTTTTGTTTCTCAAAAACATTTCTCAAGACTTAAATAGTTCAAAAAACTCACTCAAATTGAATCCACCTTCTTTGGTCATTCATTCTATTTAAACCAACAGCTCCTTCAGCACTCTCCCCCTCCCAAGTTGTACAATTCACACTTGATTAAATCTATCCATTTACTTCTCTTACAGAATCCGTACATTCAAAACCGCTCTATTTTGACTACTCCGACCTGTGACAATCAAGGAGTAATTATCTATCTCACTCCATGGCTCATGAGCCCCCATTTCCATTAAATCTTTTCTGACTGTGCATGTGATTATTATAGTTTAAAAAAAAGGACCCTTACTTAAAAAGGAAATAAAAGGGAATTCTATCAAGCAACAAACACTCCCAATACAATTCCTAAAGTTACAACCTTTTAGGGAGATATCTTATTTATCCTGGCAATAGCTTTCTTGGATCCAGTTTAGCTCGGAGGGCTTATCTTCCTTACCAGCACCACAAAACAAGAGCAAGATATATATCAGTGTTGGAATATTAGACTATAGCAGCAGTAGTTTTGGTTGAGTTGGATTTCTCTAGTTTCTCTTGGGACACAGTTGCAGAAAGCACTGTTGCTTCTCAGAACAGCTCACAGATGACTAGAGCATCAGGGCCCAGTTCTGACCAACATTTTTTCCAATATCTCCCCATTTGCCTTGCCCCAGTCTCCTTTTCCAGATCTACTATCCAGATTTTAGCCTATATCTTGCTGATTCCCATCAAGATCCCCATCCTTCAAGCTCTAAGACATTGAACTCTGCATAGATTTCTAGGAGGCATAGTTCCTAAAGAACCCCCCCACACACACACACACCCTTTTTATAGCCATATTCAAGAAATTATATATTGGACACCTTTTTTGTATTAGCACTGTGAAAGGAGCTTTTTACATAGAAGATAATGTAAAAAGGAAATATATAATATAATCTCTTTCCCAAAAAGCTTATAATCAAGTGGGGAGTCACCATAAGTATTATACGCACACACACACACACACACACACACACACACATACACATATATATATATATATATATGACACATTTTAAAATAACAATACAATATAAAGTATAATCAAGTACCAAGATGAATATAGTCATAACATTTACAGTAGGAATTCAGAAGAAGGAAAGAAATACTTAAGGTATGATGAAGAAGTAGAATTTAATCTGGGCTTTGAAGGATGGTAGCTAGGTGGTGAGGTTGATAGAGCACCAGATCTGGAATCAGGAGGACCTGAACTAAAATCTTAGCTGTGTGACCCTGGGCAAGTCACTTACCCTGTTTGTCTCAGTTTCTTCATCTTTACAATGAACTGGAGAAAGAAATGACCAACCACTCTAGTATCTTTGCCAAGAAAGCTTCAAATGGGGTCCCAAAGAATCACACAAAATTGAACAATTGCATGATATGGATGTTAAAAAAAATTGGGTTAAGGAAATGGCACAATGTCATGGAACAAGGAATGAATATAAAATGTTTAGGGGATGAAGAAAGAACAGAATTAGAGTCACTGATTATTGGAACTACCTGGAAGGGACTCAGAGATAGCCTGATCCAACTGACCTTATTTCACAGATAAATAAGATAAGCAGATTAAAAAAACAAGACTCAGAAGGGTTGACTGACTTGCCTATGGTTACGCAGCTAATGTTTTTATCCTTCATTTTCAAAGAAAACCACAACATCAGGGAGGTAATGCCATGATAAGCACTTGAACTGAATTTGAGTGAGGGGTGCTGTGCTAAGTGTCACCAGTCTCACTTTCTCCTCCAGAGTCATCTGGGTCCAGTAGCCAGATATGAATCAGGATGACTGAAGACGACCCTGGATGGGAGGCAATCAAGGTGAAGTGGCTTGGCCAACGTCATACAGCTACTAAGTGGCAAGTGTCTGAAGCTGGATTGGAATCCCTGTCCTCCTGAATCCAAGGCCAGTGATCTATGCCCTGCACCACCTAGCTGCCCTTAGTCAGTGATTAAACTAGGAAATAAATTCACAGCTTTTCCCCCCGCTATTTCAGCATTTTTTCCCAGTATACTTAGCTTCAGAAATCAGATTCTTCTTACAATGGGTAGAACTTCATAGAGTATATCACTAAATATCACTAAAAGAATCCACTTACTTCAACCCTGCCATTTTACAGATGAGAAAAAAAAGAACACCCTCCCCCCCAAATAAAGCAATTTCCTCAGATTTACACTGCTAATAAGTGGCAGAACCAGGAGGTAAACTTTGGTGTTGTGCATGCTCCAACCCTTCAATCCCATGCTCCAAGGAAACTGTTGACAAATGAGGCCCATAGGATCATGAATCTGAAACTGGAAGAGGACTTGGAGGTGAATTAATCTAACCCTCTCATTTTACAGATAAGGAAATTGAGGCTCACACAAGAAATGATAATAATAATGGCCTTCATGTAGCTCTTTAAGTTTTGCAAAGCACAAATACCAATATCTCATTGGAGGTAGGTGATATCATTATTAGGATAGCTGGGTGGTGCAGTGGATAGATACCGAGCTTGGAATCAGGAAGACTTACCTTCATGAGTTCAAATCTGGCCTCAGACACTTACTAGCTCTGTGATCCTGAGCAATTTCTGTTTGCCTCAGATTCCAAACAGAGTTTGCCCAGGTATTCAGAAAGGAAGGAATATCATCATTCACAAGGTTTCCCCTACTTAACCCTTCCTCAGTTATTTCCAATGCAGATCACATAGCAGGAGAGGAAGAAGGGAACAGGTAGGGGAATGTCCACAGCTGAAGTGAAGGCAAAAGATTAAGGTGGTCCCAAACGGGAAACTTTTAAAATGAATACAAGTAAAAAAAGAGATATAAAAAGAGTTCTTTTGCAAGGTAAGACAAGGATTCAAATATTAAATGAAATTTAAAAGAAATAAATGTAAAATTCCATGTAAAGAGGAGGTGGCATTGCTCTTCATATGCATAATAAATTCAAGAATGTGGAGCCTGTTCAGCTTCTCCAAGCTTTATTTGCATGTTAAATAAAAGAGAATCTGGTAGTAAATCTTACCTCATCATAACTCTTGCCTCCTCAAATCTTATGATTTCTTTGTGTGTTTGTTTGTTTGAGCAGAAATTAGACTTGGAGACCTAGACTCAAAATCTGGGATTTCAACCAAACCTCAATTCAGACAGAAGCCTAGGGGTGAAAGTGTGTGGTTACTGAAAGAAAAGCAAAGAATGGACTTAATCCTAGCCCAGGGTGTCCTGGTGCCTGTTGGTTACTTTCTCCTGGGAGCTCATAACTGCTATTAGGTCTAAATTCTAGTCTTCTTACCTTAGTTGATATCCTTATAAGAACTAAGGCCTAGCAGTTGGTAGAAGAGGGCAGCTTTGTAATCATGAGACCAACAGTGCTGGGGTAGCCAGAAGTGTGGCTGTGTGGCGCCGGGGGTATCAGAAGGTCTGAATCACAGGTATGAGTTGTCCTTGCCGTGGGGGTTTCCATGCATTCATCCTCCGTGTTTGTTCTTTGTCAATGTGCTTATGAAGGGATCCTAGAGACCACCAAATCTAGCTCTCATTTCACAGTCAAGGAAATGGAAAAATAAGAGGTTAAATGAAGTTCCCAGGGCCACATAGCTAACAGGTGTCTGTGGGGAATCCATTGCCCTATCCATATTGCATCCCCACACAGGTCTCATTAATGGCATAGTAAACAGCATTTCCTTTATGTTGTATTCCTGGTCTGAAGGTAGGGCAAGGATCTTGTCACTTTGTTTGCTTGACTGTTGATTAAATGTCCTATTGAACTAATGTCAACAAATTGGCTCATAAGAATAAGCATCTTGGTGGAGGCTCTTGAGCTAAGTTTCTGGGTGAGTGTTGACCTACAAAGTGACCTCAGTGTAGAATTGTTGTTTTGGAAGACAAGGTAAATGGAGTATCTCTGGTGCTTCAGCTAAACTTAAATTGCACAATTATAAGGAGGGGACAGAATTACTAAACAAAAAATGTGGAGACAAGATGAAGAGGTTCTAATGAATTCAAAGTCACTGTTAGGCAACACAACAGCATAGAAGCTAATATAATGAATCCTTTCTCATTCTGAAAGTTCCCAGAAGGCAGAAACCCGTGTATCTCCCTCGGGGCTTAAAGCTTGTATGGTATTGTTGTTTTGGGGGTTCATCACTAGGAGTGCGGTATTCTGAGCAAGGGAGGTACTGGTCCCCTTGTGCTCTGCCCTAGTCAAACCCCATCTGCAGCATTACATTCAATTCTTAACTCCACATTTGGGGCAGAACAAGGAGAGACTAGAGCACATCCAGAGGAGTGTGACCAGATGGAGAGGGGGTTTGAAATCATGCCGTAAAAAGATTAGTTGAAGAAAGTGGATATGTTTAGTTTGGAGAAAGAAAGACTTAGTGAGACTAATATCTGTCTTCAACTATTAGAAGAGCTGTCATGTAAGATAGGGATTAGATTTGTTTTACTTGGCCCCAGAGATAAGAAACAGGAGTGATAAGTGGATTTTGCCTCAGTGCAAGAATTTTCCAAAGTTGTATAAAATTGAAAGTTCCCTTAGGAGGCGATGAGCTCCCCATCCTTGAGGATGCTCAAGCAGATGAGGGATAACCTTATGTCAGAGGTGTTGGAGAAGGGATCCCTGTTTGATTATAGATTCTGTTCTGAGTCAGACATTCAATGCTTAATTAGAAAATATGACTTTGGGATGAGCTCAACTCCATTGGTAGATACCTAGTTTCCCTGAATGCTAACTCAATTCTTTAGTGCCCCAGATGCAAGTTCTGCTCCCAGTACTCCCAAGCTACCAATCTGGATTTTTGCACCTTAGACACTTTTCTCCACCTGTCTCCTTCCCACTTGCTATCACCATCCTACTGATGATAAATAATCCTAGTCTTCATGTGATCTCCTACTTTATTTGTAGTCCTTGACAATGAACAAGTCATCACAGCCTCATTTCCCAGAGGGCTCTTTGCAGCAACCTCTGCTGAGGCTTGCTCCTAACTTTACCTGGGATGAGGCAGAGAGAACCAGAATTTGTGCTTCCTAAAAAGAAGTCATATCAGATTAGTCTCAATTCTCTATTTTGGCAGAATTCCTAGATTGGAAAACTGAGGAGTGTGGTGGACATAGTATCTCTAGATTTGAGTAAAATATTGGATAGAGTAACATGATATTGTGATGCGAAATATAAACTGAATGTTAGATTTGTAATGTATTGTTATATCCACATCCACCTGGAGACAAATATCTACTGTGGTACTGAAAGACTGAATCTTTGACCCTGTTTTGTCAACATTCTTATCAAAGACTTGGATAAAAGCATAAATGACAAACTTATCAAATTTGCAGTTGATGTGAAGTTGGGAGAGATAGCTTGTACCCTGACAGATTAACAGATGATAGAGTAAAACACAGAATCTCAAATGGATAGAATGAATCTAAGATGATGAAATTGGATAAGGACAGAGAGAGCATTTCTCAATCAATAATCATTTATTAAGTACCTACTGTGACAGGTGCACTGCTAAGTGTTGGATACAAAGCAAAATAAAAATCTGTCCCTCTTTCAAGGAGCTTACAATTTAAAGGGGACAGACAACGATAGACAGGATAAATAGGAAATATTTAACGGGAAGGAACTAGAATTAAGAGAGAATGGGGAAGGTTTCCAGTAAAAGATGAGCTTTTAGTTGAGATTTAAAGGAAGCTAGCAAGAAAAGTAGTTGGAATAGTTGGAAGAAAAAGAACATTCCAAGCCTGATGGACAGAGACATGCCAGAGCCAAGAAATGGAATGTATTATTCCTTGAATAGCCAGGAAGACAGTATTATTGTACCAAAGAGTGTGGATTGCAGAATAAGGCATAAGAAGACTGGAAAGGTAGGAGGGAACTAGGTTATAAAGGATTTTGAATACTAAATCTAGTTTTTTGTATTTGTCCATGAAAGCAATATAGAAGTCACTGGAATTTTTTGAGTAGCAGGATGACAAGATCTGACCTTCGTCTTAGGAAACTCTTGGATGACGGATGGATTGAAGTGAAGGAGAAACTTGAGGCACTCAAGAGGTGCTGGAGAAGGGATTCCTGTTTGATTATAGATTCTGCCCTGAATCAAACATTCAATGCTTAATTAGAAAGTATAACTTTGGGGTGAGCTCAACTAGGTGGATACCTAGTTTCCCTGAACACTAACTTGATTCTTAGCCCCAGATGCAACGAGTTCTGTTCTCAGTACTCCCAAGTTATTGCCTATAGGCTGTTGAAATAGGTCAAACTCCCCAACAAGGAGATAGGGATTCAAGGTGGAGACATCGCCAGGATAAGGCTTCTGGTATAAAGCCTCACAGAGTAGTACAGCCAGAATAAATGTTAAATTGTATATTCTAGTTCAAAAGAATCCATGGGACAAGTGCAAGATGAGGGAAATGGAATACTTTATATGGAAAAAAAGGATCAGTTATTTCAAGTTCAATTTGAATCAACAGTGTGATGTGGATGTCAAAAGGGGAAAAAAATAGCTAAAGAAATCAGACTTCATGAATAGACGCTGACAGCAGCTCAGAGCTCCCCAGCTCCTGCCAGCTGTGGTTCACAGAGGAGATTCATACACTCTGGAATGCAACCACTGAGTTTGTGCAGGACCTCACACCTGGAACTGTAGTCACACCTAGGGAAAGAAGCTACCTCTCCACTTGGAGGCTCATATGCTATAGACTATAAAAATCCAGAATGGAGAGCTGCTTCGAGGGGGTTATTCTCGAGCTTTTTGCCACTTTTACTGGGGAGTTATTGAGAGGACAAAGGCTTAGCAAATCAAAGATGGAAAGGCCCTTGGGATTCAGACAGTCCAACTCCAACCTGAACAGGAATACCTTCTCAGACCTCACAAACAAGTGATCATCCAGTCTCTTCCACTTAATGCATTCCTCCCAAGGAATACCATTTCACTTTCTGATAGCTCTCATTGTGAGAAAGTTCTGCCTTCTGTAATACTGAAATCTTTCTCTGTAGCTTCTACTCATTATTACTAATTCAATCTTTTTTGGGATAAGCAGAACAAAGTTAATCTCTCCTTTAGATGATAACTCTTCAAATATAAAGTCTCTTCAACATCAATTCATCAGAGTCTCACTCTTACTGGTTTCAGCTTTTCAACAGTCAATTTTGTTTTGTGCTTCAGATTAAAATAGAGGTCTGGATAGAAAAGAGAAAGCTAAATATTAAATAGTTCTGCTTGCTTGCTATAATGCAGGTAGGTCTCTCCATTACACCTAAAATAGTCCTCCCCCATCTTTGATTTTCTTTTTGTCTTTCACAATTAAAAATATAATTTTTATTGTTTTTAGCCCATATTGTCTGCCTGCATTCTTTTTAGCATTCTTAATATTACTATGGGGGAAATGCTATTCTTTCATATTTATCCTTTGCCTCCATCTTCTGTATGCATCTTTTCCCCTCCTTGATCACAACAACAACAACAGAGACAGATGATGCAATGGATAGAGTACTGGGTCTGGAGTTGGGAAGATGAGTTCAAATCTGTCTTCAGATAGTTAATAGGTGTGTGACCCTGTGTGCCTCAGTTTCCTTATCTATAAGATTGGGGTAATAATAATGTCCATCTCCCAAGGTTGTGAGGAACAAATGATATCATAATTGTAAAATACTTAGCACAATGTCTACATAAATGCCTGCTTCCAATCACTTGTGTTTCTATTATCCAAAATTTGTTCTTGAGAATTTTCCATCCCTCTTGCATCAATTTACCTTGTAGAAGTAAGTTTAGTCCATATGATCTATCATTTCATTTTACTCTCTGAAATATATTCTTCCAAAATCTATGGTGCATGATACATGATACGAGGCTTTTCTTCCTTAAAAATCATAATAGGATCGATAACTTTGGCAAGATAACTAAGAGTAGATTGAAATAATAATTAAAGAGTGACATTGTGTTGCTTTGAGACCTATGATCTTGAAGGACCTAGGAGCCAGACCGAATTTCCTCTGTGATATGAAAGTGTTTCTTTCAGGATCAACATCCTGGACATGCCCAGGGGTTATATATTTCTCATCTTTTTTTTGTCCCTGGAAGATAATGATTCCTGGTAGGAATCTGCCAACTGATATGTGCTTTTGTGAGGACTAGATACATTCGGGAGCAGAAATATCAAGTTACCAGGGATAGTTGAAAGTTAGTCTGAGCGTTGTCTGGATAGACTCATACCTGAGAGTGTGATTCTGAAACCCCACCTATGTCTCACAGCAGACTGTGAAGGATAGTGAAGGATAGTGAAGGTTATTCTGTACTTTGTACTGGTCAGACCATACCTGTTTTATTCAGTTCTGGGCCACACTTTTTAAGCCATACACTGGCAAGTTGAAGCATGACAAGGGCATCAACCAAAAAGGTGAGAAGACTTGAAGCCGTGGCATGAGAGAACAAGAAATGTTTATATTAGAGAAGAAAATAATTATAAATGCTACCTGCAGGATATTTGAAGGTCTGACCTGTGAAGAAGGTTGGGTTTATTCTCTATGGCTACAAAAGAAAAAACTCAGACTAATGGATGGAAAAGAGAGTGAAGAATTTCCTCCAAATTTGAACTGTCCCAAACAAAAGTGGGTTGTCTCTTAAGGCAGGGAATAGCATGTCTCTAGAGTTGGTTTAGAGGAGGCTAAAATGGTCACCTAGAAAGTTTATTGTAGAGGAGAAGAAGTTGAATTAGATGTCCCTTCCAAGTTTTTCTGAGGCTAATCCAAGGAAGAGATTTTCTAATTGGAGGGGAAGGCTCAAACTAGAGAGAAAAGGAATAAAAGTGGAAAAGTAGGTCAAGAACTTAAGTGCCAGATTTTTAAACAAATGTTTATACCATAGACATTGAGCAGGGGAATGCCATCATGAAATTATTATTATATGAATATTTTTTTTGTTTTTCCAACTTCATACATGGTAGTTTCTGCCAATCATTATTTGGCAAGATGTTGAGTTTTACAATTTTTCTCCCTCCCTACCTTCCCTCTTCCCTCCCCCGACAGAAGGCAATCTGATATAGGCTTTACATCTGTATCCATGCTAAACTTAGATCAAAATTGAATGTGTAGTGATAAAAGAACATGATGAAAAATTCTTTTAGGAAAATTAATTTGGCAGTGACATAGAAGATAGAAAATAGACAGTGGGTTGGGTATGTGGTCAGAAGACCTGAGTTCAAGTTGTGACCACAAGAGCTACTAACTGTGGCTGGGGTCAATTCATTTAACCTCTCTGAGCCTCATTTCTTCAACTATAAAATGACAATATCACAAGATGACTGAACCACATAAACGAATGGAACTTGTTAAAGTTGGAAATGAGAAGAGACTAGGGAGGGAGAACAGCTAAGATGATATTGCAAAGAGAATGTGAATGAGGCTGACTGTTGTAGGAATAAAAGCAAGGAATAGATTTAAGATATAATCAATAAAAGGAGACTCACTGGGATTCAGTAACTGAAGGGAAAAGAGAAGGAGAAATTAAAGATAATTGGAACTTTTTAAAACAGAATGACCAGACTACTACCTTAGGCAGCAAAAGAGAATTCAGGAAAGTCAGTTTGGAGGGAATAGGAGAGGACAAGATAATGAGTTTAATTTTGATTATGTTGAGTTTGACATGAAAATATCCATTAGGAAATGGCCTGGGTGCACTCGGAGATAGGCCCTCAGGTGAGATACCAATCCAAAACAGATTTGCAAGGAAGTAACAGTTGAAACCACAATAATGATTGAACTATCCTAGGGAGAGAGTGATTGAGAAATGGAGGTCAAACACATGAGCATTGTCTGTAGTTAAGGGTGGAGTCTTCTTTAAGAAGAGAGGACAAACATCAATCAATCATAGAGGAGTGGAAGGGGAAAAAAAGCAAAGGAAACCAGAGAGGAGAAGGAAAATGACCAGTAGGAGAACTAGGATAGGACAGGGCTTTGTCAAAGAAAAAAGGAAATAAGTTTCAAAAAGAAGGTGATAACTAATACTGTTAAATGCTGAAGAGGAGTCAAAGGTGATAGTTCTTTTCTCACCCATTAGAAGGGGAATTTCCCAGGAGCAGGACTATAATATCTCAATTGGACTGAGATAACCCCAAAGGCAGAGACTGCATAGTCTCCTATCTTTCATCTGTGTTCCCTTCTTAAAATGTCTATTTGAGGGTTTTCCACACAGTGGTCACTCAATTCAGGTTTGATCAATGAACTGGAAAGGAGCTCATTACTATTGTGAGTCTTAAGCCAAAATGAGATGTTGAAAACCAGATGTTTTGTTCATGTCCTATGTAACAGGGAGTATGTGGGTTTTGCAATCCTAGACTTGTGGCTATTGATGGTTTTCCCCTTAAAACCACAGGCTTGTGTGATTTGTTTGGAATCATCTCCTCCAGTTATGTGACTTTGGCAGAAGGAAAGGATCTTCTAGGAGGCCATAGCAACTGGGCCAATCTTTCTCCACATCCAGCACCCCCTCTCCCCAAGCCACAGGTTTGGACACAGGTTGCTGGGTAGGAACCTCGGGGACTGCCACTGCCCCAGAGAAAGAGCCAGCCGGTAGAGATTCTCCCACTGTAGGAGTTCCCCACTAGCCTGCTGACTCACCCCCTCACTCTTCTGGATTTGTGTTGGTCCAGGGCCAATCGCCTGTCCTCAGGGCTGAGAAGACAGACACCCAAAGCCAGGAAGAGGTTTCTAGGTTCTAGTGTTTGCTTTCCCTTGCCATTCTCTTCAGTTTTTGTGGGATTCTTTATGGAGAGGGTTCTCAGAGGGTCATGACGCCCTCACTCTCTTCTGTCTAGGAGGTGTGACAGTTCAAGGACTAGACTTGGGATCAAGAAGATTTGAGTTAAATCTTGCCTTGGATACTCACTAACTGCATGACCCTGGAAGAGTCACTTAACCTGTTTGCCTCAGTTCCTTCATTTGTAAATGGGGAGTATATTATTCATCTCCCAAAATTGTTGTGGGGGTCAAATAAGGTATTATAGGGTGTCCAAAAATTTAAAACTTTTGTGATGCTATGCATGTGTCTTATATACACATACATATATACAAAAACTTGGAACTCTTAACATACTATATAAATGATAATAATAATAATAATTACTATTATTATTATTATTATTATTATCCTGTCCATAGGGCTTTATAAGGCACTTTAGAAATCATCTTTCCAACCCTCTTACTTTACAGATGAGAAAACTGAGGCCCAGAGTTTGAATTCAATGACTTTTTCAAGATCACAGAAGTAGTTAATAGCAGGAAGAGAATTCAGATGTCTTGAAAGCTAATCCATGATTGTTTCTACAATGATATCAATTATCTTTCATATCTGAAATCCCCTCCTCTTAACTTCCCTGTCTCTGGGAAGAGCACCACCATTCTTCTAGAAACCCAGCCTCATAGCCTAGGCATCATCCTCAGCTTTTTACTTTCCCTAATGGTCTAATCATTTGCAATTTCTTATCAACTCTATCTCTTTTATACTTCTTGAATCTATCCTCCTTTTCCCTGACCAGGCCATAAACATTCTCCTAGTAGACTCCCTCCCTCATTATCTCTCACCCAGACATTACAATAGCTTCCTAATTAGCCCCCCTTCATCTTGTCTCTCTCCACTCCACTTCATCTTCCACATGGCCCAAAGTGAAATTCTTAAAATACTGGCCTAGCCTTAACACTCCCCTGTCCAAAAGGCTTCTTTGATTCTGGCTCCCCATTGCCAAATTCCTTTCTTTGGCATCAAAAGCATTTTACAACCCCTCAAGCCCCTCTTTCTAGGCTGCACACATTTCGCTTCCCTATGGTGGACTCTTCATGCCTGCCATACTGACACTGCTACTCTTTCCCATCTAAGACCTTTCATCTTTCATCCCTGTGCCTTTTCACAGGCTGTTCTCCCATGCTGGGAAGGCTTTTCCTTCTCACCTTGACCTCTTGGAAGCCTGGGAACTTCTTTCAAGGCTCAGCCCAAGAAATATTTCATAAAGGCCTTTTTTTTGATTCCTCTAGTTTTTTGTTCCCTCTAAAAGCATTTTGTATGTTTTGTTTCTGTGTGTATGCTTGTGTGCCTGTGCACGCATGTGTGTGTGTGTGTGTGTGTGTGTGTGTGTGTGTGTGTGTGTGTGTTTGGCAGAGTATACTTATATTCACTTATCTGTAGGGGATAAAATTATAACATTTACAAAATGCTTTGTAAACCTTAAAGTAAATACTAATGATGATGACGATAATATTATATATATATATATATACACACATATATGTATATATATATATATATATGTTTGTATTTATTCTCAGTAGAATGTAAACTCCTTGAGAGCAGGAACTATGTTACTTTTATTTTTGTATTCCCAAGTGAAGGATAAATTGGAATAGGGAGGGACTAGTGATAGGCAGACAAACTAGTATGCTATTATAATAATTCAGATGTGAGATGAGAACATGCACCATAATAGTGGCAGTAGCAAAGGAGAAAAGGTGACATATGTATGAGATGTTGCAAAAGTAGAATTGATAGGACTTGGAAATATGGGGGGGAGTAAAAAAAAGGATGAGGAATTGAGGATGCTACCTAGGTTGCAAGCCTGGGTGATGGGGAGGTAATAGGAGCTAGGTGGTGCAGTGGATAAGAGCACTGGCCCTGGAATCAGGAGGTCCTGAGTTCAAATTCAGCCTCAGACACTTAATAATTACCCCAGCTGTGTGAATTTGGGCAAGTTACTTAATCCCATTGCCTTAAATAAAATAATAATAATAATAATAATAAAACAGTAATAGGAAAGTTAGAAAAGGGTTTAGGGGGTGGTAAAGATGATTAGTTTTGGAAATTCTGAATTTAAGATGTTTATTGGACATCCAGGTCAAGATGTCCAGACAGAAGTTGGAGATAGAAGTCTAGAGGTGAGGGCTGGATAAGTAGATCTGAGAATCATCAGTGCAGAGATGATAACTGAATCCATGGGAGCTGTTAAGATCACCAAGCAATACAGGAGAGAGGAAGTAGAGAAGAGTGCTCGGAGCAGAGCCTTGGGAAATACCTACAGTTACATGGATGAAGATCTAGCAAAGGAAGCAGAGTAATCAGACTGATAGGAAAAACAAGAGAGAGTAATGTCAAGAATAACAAAGAGAGGTTAGTCAAAAGTAACAGAGAGGTCAGAAGGGATGAGCATTGAGAGTCATATTTGACAATTAAGAAATCATTGATAACTTGAATACTTTCGGTTGAATGATGAGTTTGGCAGCCATACTTTAGAGGGTTAAGAACAAAATAAGAGGAAAGGAAATAGAGGCTTTCTCAAGGAATCTAGCCATAAATGGAGGAGAGACACGAGGTGATAGTTATCAGAGATGCAGTCTCTTCCCTTTACTGTCTCCCCATTACATCAAGAACTTGTAAGAACAGAAATGTTTTTTGCCTTTCTTTGTATTCCTAATACTTAGACTCTTACAGGTCTAATTCCTGTGGCCTCTGATGAATCAAAAGTCAATCAACAATCCTCAAGGGGGAATTTTTTGAGGAGGGGGAAATATGTCACGGTCATATTTTTAGGGAAATAGCTAAAGGGGACAATATGCTGGAGAAGAGTCAGCTCTAATAGTAAGAGTTGCTATCTGAGTGATAGGAGATGAGAAGAGCGCTCAATAAATGGCCTCAGTTTTTTTTTTCCTTTTTAAATTTTGTCCCCCAGTTACATGCAAAGACACTCTTCTACATTCATCCTTTTGCAAGCTTTTGAATTCCACATTTTCCAACCATCCCCTCCTTCTCTCCCCCGCCTCCCTATGGCAGGGAATAATCCAATATAGTTTGTACATCTACAGTCGTGTTTAACATATTTCCATATTAGTCAAGTTGTGAAACAAGAATTGGAACTAAGGGGAGGAAACATGAGAAAGAAAGAAAAAAACATAAAAGAAATTTTAGAGTGGACATAGCATGCTTTGCTTTGCATTCAGACTCCATAGTATTTTTCTCTGGTCGTGGATGGCATTTTCCATAACAGGTCTCTCAGGATTATCCTTGACCTCAATTTTTTTCAATGAAACATTGGGCAAGGGTCCCGGCTGGAGAGATGGGGGAGCTATGAGAGATTTGAAGAGACAGCCTCATTGCTGAGTTGGATGAATTAATTAGGGAGATGTAAAAAAATGTCCTTGTTGCAATAAGGGACCAGAGGAGATGATTTTACATCAAATTGTGAATTAGGAGTGAAAATGACAGAGATACTTAAATTAATCCCAGACAGAGGGTTTGGCAGAACAAGATAAGAATTAAGGGAAGGGGGAAAGGAAGAAAAGGACCATGTGAGGTTCATTAAAGGGTTAAGATTGAGAAAGGGCCTCAGGGAGACCTGAGGTGTGAAAGGTTTGGAGATGCAGGTAAAGACAAAGAAAAATGTTTGGGAGTAACTAGACACAAAGACACCTAAATGCAATCAGGTAAAGGAATTTCATGAATGTGTAAGTGGAACATTTGTGGGTGGTGGCAAGATCATGGGTATGACCCTGTGTATAGTTGAAGTGAGGTGGAGAAGTAGGTCATGGGAAGGAGTAAGGTGAGGACCTGCGTGGTTGGGGTGTTTGGGAGAGAGACCGGTGACTTCTGGAGGGGAATGTCTTTATTTGCAAGTGAATAGGATTTTAAATGAGTGAGAGCTGTGCAAAGACCTCAGCCCCATTCTCCTTCAGGGTAATCAGAGTCCAGTGGCAAGTAAGTGAGGATGATTGGGGAAGACCCCCAAAATCCTCTGGTATGAGGGCAGAGCCAAATACTGAATTCATTGAGGAAGGGAGGAGGGGGTCCTATAGACAACAACTACTACAGTCTTGATTGGGTGGTAAATATGGAGTGAGCAAAGCTCAAGGGAGAAGAGATAAGGGTGAAAGGGCTCTTAGAGACAATCTCTACTCTTACTGCTCTGTGAGGATTTGGGCAAGAATCCTGCCCGTGGATACATCTAAAACCAAGGGCTGGATGTTTGTCCTATGCTTGAAAGTATAAGGCCCTAGAAATCATTCAAATCATTTGGTCTGGCATTGCCAAGGCAATTAGGGGTTAATTAAATGTTTGATGAAGTATAATAGGCTATTTTTTATGGATATTTTATTTTATTTTTCCATTTACTTATTAAGGTTTTTCAACATTTATCCACTTGCAAATTTATAAGTTACACAATTTTCTTCCACCTCCCCTCAGTGGCAGTCTAGTGAGTGTCATACATGTATATATTTGTGTTTAACATCTTTACATAACTAGCTATTTTGTGTGTGAGAAATTATGACCATGGGAAAAGAAAGAAACCCCATGGAATAAGAAGGAAAAACATATGAGAAATTTTTTAAAGGAGTGGACCTAGTGTTCATTCAGATTTTTGGATATTTTGTTTTTGGGGGGGTTTTTTGGTTTGGATGTGGATGGCATTGTCCGGAACAGTTGTCCTGGAACTCTGAACTGCTGAGAGGAGCTGCATTCATCCGAGTTGATCCATTCACAATGTTGTTGTTAATGTGTACCATGTTCTCTTCATTCTGCTCCCCTTTCTCAGTATCAATTCATCGAATTCCTTCCATGCTTCTCTAGAGTCTGACCAATCTTGGTTTCTTGTTTTTTCTTTTTTTTGTTTTTTTTTTAACAAGGCAGTGTGGTTAAGTGACTTGCCCAAGGTCACATAGGTAATTAAGTGTCTGAGGCTGTATTTGAACTCAGGTACTCCTGACTCCAGGGTGAGTGCTCTATCCACTGTGCCACCTAGCTGCCCCCCATTCATGGTTTCTTATAGAACAACAGTATTCTATAATATTCATATGCCACAACTTGTTCAGCCATTCCCAACTGATGGACAAGCCCTCAGTTTCCAATTCTTTGCCACCACAAAAAGAACTGCTACAAATATTTTTGAACATGTGGGACATTTACCATTTTTTATGATTTCTTCTGGATATAGACCTAGAATTGGTATTGTTAGGTCAAAAGATATGATCAGTTTTATTGATCTTTGGGCACAGTTCTATATTGCTCTCCAGAATGGTTGTATCAGCTCACAACTCCACCAACAATCCATTAATGTCCCAATCCTCCCACATCCTCTCCAAAATTGATTGTTTTTCCTTTTGTCATCTTAACAATCTGAAAGATGTGAGGTGGTACCTCATAGTTGCTTTAATTTGTATTTCTCTAATCAATAATGATTTTGGAGAATTTTTTCATATAATTATATAAAGTTTTAATTTCTTCATTTGAAAACTGCCTGTTCATATCTGATGACCATTTATCAATTGGGAAATGACTTGTGACCTTATCTTATTCAATTCTTTTTTTTTTTTTTGCGAGGCAAATGGGGTTAAGTGGCTTGCCCAAGGCCACACAGCTAGGTAATTATTAAGTGTTATTAAGTGTCTGAGACCGGATTTGAACCCAGGTACTTCTGACTCCAGGGCCGGTGCTTTATCCACTGCGCCACCTAGCCGCCCCCTCAATTCTCTATATATTTTAGAAATGAGAACTTTATCAAAACCCCTAGCTGTGAAAATTGTTTCCCAACTTTCTGTTTTCTTTCCATGGCTGCATTAGTTTTATTAGTGCAAAACCTTTTTAAATTTAATATAATCAAAATCATCCATTTTGCAATTTATTAATGTTCTCTATTTCTTGTTTGGCCATAAATTTCTCCCCTTTCTATAGATCTGAGTATTTCTTGATCTGTTAATTGGTCTATGGTACTGCCCTTTATGTCTAAATCCTGTACCCATTTTGATCTTATTTTGGTATAGGGTGTGAGATGTGGGTCTATGCTTAGCTTTTGTCATACTACTTTCCAGTTTTTCCCAACAGTTTTTAATAAATGGAGAATTTCTATCCCAGAAGCTAATGTTTTTGGGTTTCTCAAACAATAGATTAGTCTAGTCATTCATCTCTATTTCTTTTGTACCTACTCTAATCCCCTGATCCATTTCTCTGTTTCTTGAACAATACCAGGCAGTTTTGATGACTGCTGCTTTATAGTATAATTGTAGATCTAGCAGGTTAATTTTTAAGTTGATAATTTTTGAATGGCCCTTGAAAGATGTTATAAATATCCAAATGGATCTTAGCAGAAAAAAAGGTTCCTTATCCCTTTGAAAATTTTGTAAGTAAAAATGTTTATGGGTCTGACAACATAAGGTCAGCCTTATCAAAGGAGAAAAGGAGCAAATGGCTAGGGAGCCTGCCTTATGGGGCCCCTGAGGGGAATGAGCTAATGCTGAAGCT
Organism: Macrotis lagotis; assembly: GCF_037893015.1. Lineage (NCBI taxonomy): Eukaryota > Metazoa > Chordata > Mammalia > Peramelemorphia > Peramelidae > Macrotis > Macrotis lagotis. The sequence goes on from NC_133659.1 coordinate 113,323,545, forward strand.
CCAGCCAAGATCACATATTACTTCTTTTGTCAAATTTGCTATTATCAGACCAAACATACTTTACTAAGTACTGCTTTGTGTCTTTTGAGTAAGGTCCTTCATCTTAATGTGACCCAGCCCTAAGTTATGTCCAAATCTTGGGAGCATGGGAGACAGGGACTGCTATTTTTTTTCCCTTAATGACAAATTTGGGTTTTTACATGAAAAATGTTGCCTGTCATTTTTATTGATCCATATCAATATGGGCATTTGATAATTGAGTTCCAGACTAGAAGCCAAGAAAACCTGGTTTCAAATTCTATCTCAGACAATTACTAGTTGGGTGGCCCTTGAAAATGACTTAACCTCTCTGTACCCCATTTTTCTCATCTGTAAAATGCTAATGATAATAACAGAAGATCATATGGAATAACAAGCACTGCTATGGATTATTATCATCACTGTTATAAAGATAATATGAAATAATAACCTCTTTGCAAATCTTATAGAAGTAATTGTTTATTGCAGTTTCTGTTAGATATAGAGACCTAGACCTGTGATATTATAGGGGCAGTTAGATGGCACAGATGATAGAGCACTGGCCTTGGATTCAGGAGGACAAGAGTTTGAGTCTGGCCTCAGACACTTGACTCTTATTAGCTGTGTGACCGGAGGAGAAAGTGAGACTGGTGACTTAGCCCCCCACCCAAAACCAATTCATGCTTCGAAAATGACAGAGAAAAAGTTATTGGTATAGGAAAAAAAATCTTCAGATGGAGGAATTCCAATCTGCCAGGGCAGGTTGTTACTTTCTCTACAATTTATGGTTTTGGAGAGTTGTGCAGGATTCTTTGTTAAATGACTAAAGACCACAGGGTTGGTATATGTCAGAGGCCAGATTTAAACGCAGTTTTCCTGACTCTGAAGCTCACTGTGCACTTTACCCTACCTCTTTTACTATTATTATGAGCCAGTAAAGAGAGGAGAATCATTCTTCTCAGAACCCTTATAATTTAAAGACTGAAGTTTTGTCCTGATTAGCTCTTTGGATGTGAGTTTGTTCATATTCTATATCAAAGAGGGCATTTGAACTTTCCCTTCCAGAGTCTGACTTGTGAAGAAGCTATTCAACTCAAAACAAACAAACAAATAATAGATAAAGCAAAAAGTAACTCCATTGACTGTTGTTGTTTGTCCTTCATTCTAGAAGACCATGACATCAGGGAGATGATGGCACAGATGGGGGCCGGGGGTGTGGGGTGGAAAGAATGTGGGTCTTGGAAGCTCCAGATTGACCATTTGGCTTCTGTGTCATCTTAGACAAGTTATTTAACTGTACACAGTCAATTATCAAAGAGCCACAGTTTCCTCAGCTGTAAGTACAATGGATATAATGATAAGCCATCCCACTGACCTCAAGGGATTATTAGGAGGGAAGCACTTTTTTTAAAGGTTTTATTTATTTTGAGTTTTACAATGTTTCCCCTAATCTTACTTCCCTTCCCCTTCCCCCACCCCCACAGAAGAGGGAAGCACTTTATAAAACCTTAAAGAACAATCGAAAGGTGATCTATGAATACTTCTGCATGTATGATTCTTTTTTGGGGGGGGACCATGCTTGTAGCTTCATTAGCATGGGGAACTCCCCTGAAAATTCTCCTTTAGCAGTGAAGATCAGTACTCGTTTTAAAATGTAAAAAGGCATGCCGAAATTAAGTGAAATGCCCAAAGTCACACAGCTAATCTGTGTGGGAGATGAAATTTGAACTATACATCTCTGATCCTGAGCTCAGGGCTCTAACTTTATCAGTGCTATTGTTTTTGGTTTCATTTCAGCCCCGTGCAATTCTTCACAATCCCATTTGGGGTTTTCTTGGAGCAGTTTCTCATTTCCTTCTCCTCCAGTCCATTTTAAAGATAGGGAGCTGAGGCAGGGTGAAGTGACTTGCCCAGGGTCAGTAGGGGTCTGAGGCTGGATTTGAACTCATTAAAGATGAGACTTCCCTATTCTGAGCCCAGTCATTGAGCCACCTACCTATTATTTCCTCTCTTATTTTCCTATATTATTTTAAGATGGACAATGGATAAAGATCCCAGAGTTTTAGGTGCTGCTGTTGTACCTGAGGTCTGGCACACTTGCTGAATACATTGGCTCACTTGCAAGATAACTTTCCCACATGGAGAGGTGAGCGTCTCACTTCCAATAGTGTTATGGTGGAAGTGCTTTGAGGAGGTGATAGGGCATGGTTAGACATAGCTAGTGACAGAATGTCTAAGCCTGCTCCACAGTGATCGGCTCCATAGTTAGAACTGAGGCATCTTCCAAAAAGGCTGTAAAATCTGGACTACTCCCTTCATAGTTGGACTCATCTTCTCGTGGTACCTGGTGAAAGATAATGATGTCAGGGGGAAAAGCCTTGGGGCCTTCTTCCTACTGACACAATGTGGTTCCAAGAAACAGGCCTCTAACCTTCCCTTCTAAGTAAAAGGACTGGAGCCTCTGATCCTGTGAGCTTCCAAAGGTCAAGAAGGACCTGGCATTCCAGAGCCCACACAGATGCCCCAAAGGAGCAAAGAGGGACCTTCATCTGGGATTTGGTCCAGCCAGCACCCAAAACAAGGATGTGTCTGGTAATTGTGCCAAATCTGAACATGAACTTGGTTGGACCAATATTTTATAGGAATTGATTTAAGTAGATGTCCCCAAAATGTGGGGGAAAATGTTTATTCATTTATTTTTGCTCTCTTAGGAGAAGGGAGTGGAGGATTGAACACAGCTCAAGCTGATAGCATTAAAGAATAAATACCCCCAATCTCTCAGGGGACCCTAGAACCCTTCAGGGTAGCTGTAGTTGGCCTGATTCTGGGATAATGAGCCAGAGCATACGTGCTACACTGTCAAGAATTTTGTAGATACTAACTAGGCTAAGTGTTATTCCCCAAACACAGGGTTGTTTCTCTTACTTTTGGGGCTTTGCACATGTTCTCCATGAAAACTCACAGGTCTCATCCGAACCTTAGGGAAACTCTAGGCCTCCCCAAGTTCAGTTCAAGGTTCCTTTTGATCTCTATATTCTTTTTGTGCTTGACTCTACTTTCCATTGGACTGCTTATTTATGGTAGAATGTGTCCCAAATTTGAGGAAATATTTTATACTAATTATACCACCCTAAAAATGCCTAATCAAAAACTAATTAAGTCTCCTCCTTCTGACTTCACTGCCTTGAGTCCCTTCTCCCATTGGTCCAGGGTCTACATTTTAGGAACACATCCAGGTTGGCCATTCTTCATTGCCCACTCTGATGTATTTCCAGTTCTCCTGGACTTCACCACCATGCCCCCTTGAGAGCACCTTCTCCAATCCCCTCTGCCTTTGTGCTCCCTTTAATACATTGACTTCTCTCCATTAGAATGTAAGCTCCTTGAGGGGAGGCACAGTTTTTCCTTTGTATTTGTATCTCTGGTACTTATCATGGTTTCTGGCATGTAGTCGCACTTGACTAAAACAAATCTAACTGATTAATTGATTGCACTGATCATCATTGGGAAAACACACTGGTGGGACTTTGGAGCATTATAGAAATGTAATCATAACTGATGCTGAGTGAGATGAGCAGAACCAGAAGAACATTGTATTCCCTAACAGTAACATGGGGGTGATGATCAACCTTGATGGACTTGCTCATTCTATCAGTGCAACAGTCAGGGACAATTTTGGGGTATCTGAGATGAAGAATACCATCTGTATCCAGAGAAAGAATTGTGGAGTTTGAACAAAGACCAAGGACTACTACCTTTAATTAAAAAAAAAAAGTTTTCTTATTATGTAGTTTTTCTCTCTCTTATATTTTATTTTTCTTCCTTAAGGATATGATTTCTCTCTCATTACATTCAACTTAGATCAATGTATACCATGGAAACAATATAAAGACTAACAGACTGATTTCTGGGGGGGTGGGGGGAGGGAAGCAAGATTGGGGGAAAATTGTAAAATTCAAAATAAATAAAATCTTTCTAAAAAAAAGATTGCCGAGGTGGCTAGGTGGCACAGTGGATAAAGTACCGGCCCTGGAGTCAGGAGCACCTGGGTTCAAATCTAACCTCAGAGACTTCATAATTAGCTGTGTGGCCCTGGGCAAGCCATTCAACACCATTTGCCTTGCAAAAATCTAAAAAAAAAAAAAAAAGATTGCACTAGCAGACTCATAGCACAGATTTACATAAAAAATCAAAACCTACCCTTAAATTCAATTTAAAAAAATTTAAAAAATAAAAAAAAGAAATGTAACTATAGCATCAGAAGACTACCTTCAACTTAACTCTAGAGCCTCAGGTAGTGTGGTGGAGTCTCAGCCTGCTTGTGCAGACTCTGTACAAATCATCTCCCTAACCTGGAGGGCACACTCTCCTGCAAGAACAGAAGAGTCACCTAATTCTCCCTTTCTTCATTGTGCCCAGTCTATTCTCAGCTCTCTCTCTCTCTCTCTCTCTCTCTCTCTCTCTCTCTCTCTCTGCAGATAGTGCCAGCAGCCATCTCAGGGATGTTGCTTTGTTGTTCAATCGTGTCTGACTCTTCATGACCCCATATGGGCTTTCTCGACAAAGTTATTGGAATGGTTTGCCATTTCCTTCTATGGTAGATTAAGGCAAACAGAGGTTGAGTGACTTGCTCAGGTCACATGTCGAGTGAGTGTCTGAAGCCGAATTTGAACTGGGATCTTCTGGACTCTGGGTCCAGCTCACTACCTACTGAGCTACCTAGATACTTTCTAAGATATCAATAAAAAAGTCCAAATCCCCTGAAGTTCACTAGGTCCTCCTCCAGTAAAAGATGGAGGGGAAGGCGGAGGCTGAGACCAAAGCCCTCTCATTCCTACCACCCCACCTCTCATCCAATGCTTAATTATTTCTCTTGATTGGAGGTTTTTATCACTAAGATGCTAGACTCAAAATCAAATTCCAGATTAATTCCTAGTTTTAGACAAATCAGTGGGGTCTGACCAAGTTCTTTAGGAATATCACTTTAATTCATCTAATATCTTTTAAAGTACATTTTCTACCCTTACTCTAAAACTTGTAATTAATTGATTTAGTGAGAAATGGCCAGGCCTGGTTCATCTCTTTGGTCAATAAAGCCACCAAGGCTAAGTGTCTTGGTTAGCTAGATGAACCCCTACCCTTATATATAAAGCTTATTTTAATACATACATATTATATACAGAAATATAAGCTAATTAAGCCCCAGTGGTTTCCCTCAAGGAGCTTGCATTCACCATATTTCTTCTTTTTCTTATTGTTCTCCTACCTTTTAACCCTGTCCTGAGGACACATCACAGAAATTAGTTGCTCCTCCCTGCACAACAAACAAACAAAAAATTCAGGAGTAGTTTATAAAGTGTGGCTGTCCTTTCCCACCAAAGGTGAAAATTTTCATGTAGGTCATCCATAACTTCCAGTCTGTGGTAGAGATGTTTTTGGTATTTGTTTGTTGGTTTTTCCTGATAAAGCTTCCTGAATCATATGTAGAGAGATCGAACCTGTGATCTTGTTCTCATTTAGCATTGTATTCTGACCCACATTGCTAACTTACCCCCAGCTTTAAGCTGTGGCACCCACCCAGGTGACCGACAAAAGGCATGGAGCCAGGTTACAGTTTACCTGGTGCTGGACGGGCCACCCCCTCCCTTGTCCCAACACATGTGGTTCTTGTCTTGGTCCCCATGTCATCAAATCAGAGAGCGTGATCCTAGGTCAGTGTCAGCACAGAATCCGCCAAATGACATTTTCCCAGACAGCCCAAGCTGTCCCAAAGCCAGTCCAGTTTGACCTGTAAAGAGCATCTTTTTCCCATCTACTTTCCTTTAGGGTAGTGGGCTGGGGCGGCTAGGTGGCACAGCGGATAGAGCACTGGCCCTGGAGTCAGGAGGACCTGAGTTCAAATCCAACCTCAGACACTTAAAGTTTGCCTAGCTGTTTGACTGTGGGCAAGTCACAACTCCATTGCCTTGCCAAAAAAAAAAGGTGGGGGGAGTGGGCTAGGTGGAAGATAGCATCTGTGGCCTTCTCAGGAGGTGAAGCTGGAGAGATGTCAAAGTTATCTGGCCCAGTCTCCACAAATGGCAGAAGAATAATTGAAACTTGGCTCAGATTATTTAACTGGTAACACTGCCCCTGGAACATTGGCATTTTGCCCCAGAACTGGCTGACAGTGATCTTTCTTTTTTATTTGCTTATCACTTTGTGTTTAGAGATTTCTGGGAGCCAAGTCTCCACCCCTCCAGGGAAATCTATGATTCAGGGGCCACATGACTCTGGGGACTTTATACTTCAAGCTCTTAGTGTTCTGCCCAAACTTAACCCGCTCATGTGGTAGAATCACAATGAACTCTCATTTACTTTCCCATGGGTTAGTCAGGGTGATCCCACTTACTTTTTAAAAAAATCTCTGGCCAGATTTCTTTCTTTCCCCTATTTTTCATCTTCCCTCCCTTTCTGCCATCTTATCTGACCCCCCCACCCAGATTTCACATCCTTTGGAAATGCAAAATAAGCTAAACTGCAGGTTGCATAGTAAAATGGAAAAAACAAACAAATAAAAGCTGCTAGCCAGGGACAAGTCATTTTGCTTCTCTGTGTCTCAGTTTTTCCATCTTTAAAATGGGTATGATGGCTAGTGCATTGATTATCTCATAGAGATGCCATGAGGAAAGTAATCTGAAAATTCTATAATGTTATGTGAATTATGATTTGTATAACCTAGACAAATCACAATTGGGAAGTTAAACTAAAGGGATGATATTTTTAAAGTATAAGGCAGTTCCAAAATTAGGTGCAAATGGCTTTTGGATTATTTGTGGGTTAGGTTATCTGTAACTTTGATTCTCTCTCAGTAGGGACCTCTTTTTTGCTTTTTTTTTTCATATTTCCAACACTTAGCACAGTAAGCAATTACCACATGGTAAGCAATTAATAAATGCTTGTTGATCTCATTTATTCTTTCCATTAGCAATCAATAAACAATTATTAGGTACTTATTCTGTCCTGAGCACAAGATGAATGAATGAATGAACTAGCATTTATTAGGCATCTACTATGTACCAGACACTGTGTTTGTCATTGAGGATACAAGTATAAAAGTAAGAATGTCCTGCCTCAGGAAGTTTACATTCCAACTGAAAGCTTTAATATAGATAGAGAAGTCCAAGGCAGCTTTGGTGTGAGGAGTCCCAGGACTGGGAGAAGATCTACAGAGCAGCCAGTTGTCATAGGTTTTCCTATAATTTGATTATTGATACATGAGGGAAACCAGTGAGGATAGGATCCTAGAGTAGGAGCTAGAGCTAGAAGGGACCTCAAGTCCATCCTTGTCCAACCTCCTCATTTTATAAAAAAAGGAAAGAAAAGCCAAATAACTGGTCCAAAGCAGATCCAACCCAAGTCCTTTTTTTTTAATGTTTTTGCAACACAATGGAGTTAAATGGCTTGCCCAAGGCCACACAGCTAGGTAATGAGGGTGGATTTGAACTCAGGTACTCCTGACTCCAGGGCCAGTGCTCTACTGTGCCACCTAACCACTCACACCACCCCCCACCAAGTCCTTTGACTGCAAGGCAAGTGGTCATTCCCCTAAATCACAGCAAGGGAGAAAAAATGGGGATGTGTGGGTAGAGAAGAAGAAGAAAAAGGACCTATAACCATGGGGGAGGTGTCAAGATATCCCATTCATAGGTCTTCTTTTTCTAGTAAATGACTAGATAGAATTTGATTTAATTATTAAGATAAGAAGCATTTAATTGAATTAAATAATGATAAGCTTTTCAGGATCAAGAATCTTATGAACTCAGAAAGAGTTCATGACTCATGAACTTGGAAAGGACAGCAATGCTGTCAACTTATAGTTTCAAAAGAAGACTTTGAACAACAAGATCCACCCTTATCTTTTCATCTGAAATTTTGACCGAGATCACCTTTGGTTCTAATTTCCACTGTCATCTATATCATTTGGATTAGTCATTTCTTTCAGGCAAAATGTTACAAGTGACCAAGGATTTGTCATTTCTTTCAGGTGAAATGGTATAAGTGACTGAACTTGATTCTGATGTTTGCCTGCTGACGGGTCTGACTCTCAGATCTGATGCCTGAATTTCTCCCTCATTTAGCCCAGACTTGGCCACACCACCCTGCAGTGACATCAGCTAATCAACCTGGCTCCTTTCTCTAGCCAGAGCTCTTCTTAATGGCCTCCATCCAAATGAATTCAAATTTCTCACCATGGGATCAAGAAAAGGTCCTTGGAAAAGGGGGCACTGGAGATGGCCTTTAAAAGATATATAGGAATTCAAAGGCCAAGAGTAGAAGGAAAGAGAAGATGATTAGTCATAAGGAATAGTTAGAAAATTCAGGACACTTTGGGGAAACAGAAACTGGTATAATTTGAAGTGTAGAATATATTCATTCAATAAACATTTATTATGCAGTAATAACCACATAAGCACTGTGTTAAATGCTGATACAAAAAAGGCAAAAGACAGTCCCTGCTTTCAAGGAGTTTAAAGGGGAAGACAACACACAGATATACATAAGTGTGTGTGTGTGTGTGTGTGTGTGTGTTTGTGTATGAATATGAATATAAAAGAAATAAAGGAGGGAAAGCATTAGAATTAAGAGGGATGGGGGGGCAGCTAGGTGGCTCAGTGGATAGAGAACCAACTCTGGAGTCAGGAGGACCTGAGTTCAAATCTAACCTCAGACCATAGTGATCGCCTAGTTGTATGATCTTGGGCAAGTCACTTAACCCCATTGCCTTGAATAAGTAAAAAAAATTTTAAAAAAAGAAGGGTTGGGGGAAGCTTCCTGTAGAAGGTGGAATTTTAATTAGAATTTAATACAAGAAGGTGTGAAGTAGAAACAAAGGAGAAAGAGTATTCCAGGACTGGAGGACAGAAATCCCTGGAGACAAGAGATGGACTGCCTTCTTCATGGAATAACCAGAAGGCCATTGTCTCTGTGTCAAAGAGTTCATATCTGTGAATAAGGCATAAAAACATTGGAAAACTAGGAGGGGGCTGCTTATGGAGAGCTTTGAAGGACAAACAGAATATTTTGTATTTGCTCCTGGAGACAACAGGATAAGACAGGAAAAGGGGGCGCCAAGGTACAAAAATCTGATATCTTTTGCTCTTCTGTGGCAATTTTAATTTCTCACTTAAATCATTGAAGAGCTTGGAGAGAGAACCTTTGGTGGAACTGTGGGGACAGAAATCAATGTCAGATGAGAAATGGGTAGTAGAGAGGAAGCATGGGTGGTGAGTACAGAATACTCTAGAGAAGTTTTATCAGTGAAAGGGAATAATGAATCACAAATTGAAAAGAGAACTGAGTCAAGGCCTTAAGGGGTTTTAGATTAGGAGAGATTAGCTAAAGAGAAAAGACCCAGTAAAGAGGAAGAAAGTGACATAAAATTGGGAGTAGGAAGTAAGAGATGAAAAATGGTTCAGGCAAGGTCCTAGAGGAGTAGAAATGGTTATACAAGAACCTCTGCCTTGGCAAGAAGACAAATACATCATTCTCCAAGAGTAGAACAAAGTAAGAGAGAAGCCTAATTTTCATTAGGAAAGCACCAGTAGAAAATATAAAGTAAGATAAGCTTTTAATTAAAGCTTTGGGTGACTGATAAGGAAAATTGAAGAGATTACATGCAAAGGCACCCTGGGAAGACCTGGGTTCAATATTGACATTTGATATATCATCTTAGTTATGGGACTATCAGCAAATCATTTAATTTCTCAGAGATCCAAAACCAACTCTTTTAGATGCTAACCTGTGGGTCATTTGCTTCTCTGAATCAGCAGAAGTAATGTCTATCCCATGAATCTCCTCACACCAATGAAATCCTAGATCTGAACTTAATAAAAAAAACTGAAAATGTTGGATAATAAAGAATTTGTCAGCATCTTCATAGTACTGTTCAGGAGAGAACAGTATTTAGAGATAAACAGTATTGCTTCTTTACATAGTAATTTAAGGACACTCTCAAAGATTCTCTGGAGAACTGAATTGTGAAATATGTAGGATACTGACATAGGACAACCCAGCATGATGGGTCCACATCAAAAAAGATGCTGTGTTTTATGAGCAAAGCAGAATTGCAGTAGTTCAAAAGAAATGGGAGAGGCTCAAATTTAGAGATATCTCCCCTCCAAATGTTGATATGGACTACTTGTGCCCAATCTATGGCAAGGCTTTCCAAGAGCTTCTTGGGCAGACACACCATACCCTGACCCCCACCATGATGATGTCATTTTGGTTCTCTTTGAGAATGAAAGACAACAACAACTTCCATGGAAAAAATATATAAATCTAGAATGGACAAAGACAATTCATCAAGCCACCAGAAACTGGTGGAAATATTACTTAATACATTCAGTCCATTTGCTCTTAATTCTAAGCTTGCTCCAATCTATAATTTAGTTCCTTGAATTGATTTTCTCTTAACAAGCAATTGATGCTAACCCTTGAGCAGGGATGTCTGGCACTCAAATAGCTCCTGTCTCCATACTTTAGTGTTGGCTAGGTCCCCTCTGCCTAGAATACCTCCTTCTTCACTTCTGCCTCTTGGGATCCCAGGTTTCCCTTAAGACTGAGTTCAAATGCCCGACATTCTTCAGGAGGACATTCTTCATCCCTTAAAAGCTACAGGGTGGAAAGACTAAGGTGCTGTGCTTCTCCCCCACAGGCTTACCTTCCATCTACTCTGTGCCTTCTATGAGCTTATGAATCCACTTATGGATATATTCTTCCCCCATTAGAATGGAAGCTCTTTGAGAACAAGGGCAGTGTTAGCTTTTTTTTTTCATTTTATTTGTATTTGTTCACATTGATATTAATCCAAAGACTTCTTATTGCTCTTTAAATATCCTAAACTACCACTGGTGTTATATCTATATCTATATTTATATAGATATAAACATTGATATATATTAACACACACAGAGACATATATATATATATATATATATAATCTCCAATTACATGGTAAAACAATTTTTAACATTTTTTTTTTGTTTTGAGTTTCAAATTCTGTCTCTTCTTCCCTCCCCTTCCCTCTCCCAGAGAGGTTAAGAAATTAGATATATGGTATAGTTGTTTTAGACTAATAGGAAGAACAACATGAGTCAGTGGAAAGAATTTTGGACTCAGAGTCAGGAGACTTGAATTGAAAAATCCTCCTCTGAAACCTACTGGAAATGGAATGTTAGACAACTCAATTTAATTCAGCTAGCACAGGAGACTATGCTAGATACATAGTGTGCAACCATAAACTCAAAAACAAAAATGAACAATCCCAGAGCTTGATAAGCTTCCATCCTATTGGTGAGTTAAGTCAAAGCAAGAAGCATTAATTAACTCTTACTATGAGCCAGGTCCTGGATACAAACATAGTTAGCAGCCAAAGTGGTATTCCAGATCTATATCCTATGATCCCTGAACCCCTAGAAGAGAGGAATCATATTTGTTAATGCACTTTATTTAGTCTGCCTTAAAAAGAGTTTTGGAGCCAACCTTGAGACATTCTAACCTTGGACAAGTCCTTTTCAGAAAATAAAATTCAACAAATATATAAGCACCTACTATTCAACTGAGATCACTCTTCTAGACATATTGCAAGGATGATGTTTAAATAAGGAAAGATCCTTGCCCTCGAGGAACTTATAGTCTAGTATGGGTATAAGCCACACATATAATAAATTACTTTAATGGGACATATTAATCCAGTGCATCCAGGCAACATATGACTGCCAGATAACAGAGCTAGACCAGTGGGCCCACATCCAATAGGTGAATCCAGGTTATTGGAACTGGGGAGGTTTGCATAACATGAATAGATATATGGGATGCCCCTCTGTGTCTTCAATAGAGACTGTGATTTCTGCCTTTGTGGAAAGTAGGAAGTTACTATGTCTGGGAGATTATATCTTCATTCTTCTATTTCCAAGAAGTTAACTAGACTAGAGTTATTTCCAACTAATATATATATATGTATATATATATATATATATAAAGATTTTGCAATCTAGAAGTATAATGTTATTTTGAAATTTAAAATAAAAATACTTTCCTTGGTTGTTCTAAAGGTGAGGGTAACAATTAGTTTATTCCCAGCCAGTTTATCTCCCTCCCACCAAACAATTATACAAAAGACAATTGGAGGTATCAAACAAGTATATTTCTCTGAATAAACAGAAATCAGGAAGTTGTTGGTTAGGGTGGATGATTGAATACACAATAGAAAGCGGGCTCTTTGTGTGACAAAGTCTCAGTTTACCCAAATAGTGAAAGATTATGCTGGTGTTTATAGGTGATGGAGATCAAAGGATATCTTGTGGGACTGGCTTTCCCCACCTGTTGTAGGAAGGTCTCTCCTGAAGTCTCTTTTTCTTCTCATCTCCAAACTATCTTCCCCTCATGAATGCCAAGCTCATTGTCATGAATTTAGGAGTCTCTCCACTAATCAGGAGAGTCACATCTCAGTGAACAAGCAATATCACATGGCTATTCTTCAGGAAAATTCTCAATCTGCCTGGGGAGAAAATGTTAAATTATTACCTAGTCCTAAACAATTTTTGACTTGCAAAAATCAGCCAGGATAAACTTAAAAACCTGTAACTATACATCAAAATATACAAATATCAGTGCTTTAAGACACTGATCAACAAGGGTGATTTTGCTATCATCCCAGGTAACCAACTTGCCATATCAATAAAAACCAAAGAAAACAATTATGCATTAATGATGCTTATAATCAGACACAGTATTATATGATATAGTTTCTGATGGAGAATTTTAGTGATACATAGGACACAAGATAAACAGCCAAAGAGGACATACTGTGTAGATGGTACATAGAAATTAATTATAAACAACAAAACAAAGCTACCCAGCTACAACAATACTAGGAACATCAGCTTAAAGTGATGTTCATCAGCATATAGTTCTCCAGTGAGAGAGAAAGGGTATGTGACTGAAGGAGCACAGTAATTGTACTAGCTTTTATCACCATTTAGTAGTCACGAACCCCACAAGGTGGTCCATAATAGACTGCAGTAGCCATGAGATTAGTCCTACAAGCAGCACAATAATGAAATTTAAATAACTGGTACCAATCTTAAAAGCAGTCTTAGAATAGGATCAGTGGATTAGTTCTGTTCTAAGGGTTTTAAGAAGGGACATAGAAAGGAAGATAAAAGGAATATGTCTAGAAAGGAAGAGGAAAGGTTAGAATTTATTTATATTTATTCTTCATAATTGAGATGCCTGAGGAAAATAGTATGAAAATATGGAGGAAAGGGTAGGAGAATGAACCTCAGATGGATTTCACTTTTACCTGAAATGTACCAAGTAAGAGGTAGAAATAGAGCAAACTCAATAGGAAACAGGCAGAAAAGGGGCAGGTTGCTGAGGGAAGATAATCCTGAGGAGGTAATTAGTCACAAGCAGAACAAACTTCCTTCTTCTGAAGGATTAATGGAGGGGGGGAAGGGAAGAAGCAAAGAACTAGAATGGAGGGAACACCTATCAGTTAGGGAATGATTGAATAAAATGTGGCTTATGAATATAATGGAATAATATTGTATTATTAAAAAAAAAGGAACATGACCATGTAGGAGAATTCTGGGCAGTATGAGTTGATTCTGAGGGAAGAGAGAAGAATCAAGAAAACAATATTGTATAAAACAAACAAAGAAAAATTTTTAAAAGACTTAAGCACTGTGTTCAATGCAATCACCAGCTAAGTTTCTAGAGGACTGATAAATGTTATTTATTTCCTTTGGAATACAAATTCAGATTAAAAGTAAATACATAAGGGGCTGCTAGGTGGTGCAGTGGATAAAACACTGGCCCTGGAGTCAGGAGTACCTGGGTTCAAATCCAATCTCAAACACTTAATAATTACCTAGCTGTGTGGCCTTGGGCAAGCCACTTAATCCCATCTGCCTTGCAAAAACCTAAAAAAAAAAAAAAAAAAAAAAAGTAAATACATAGATCAGTCTAGTGACTGGTCTTGATGGGTCTAGCTCTCTGGCTTTGCTCTTTCTGATCTCTTTGCTCTCCAGGCAAGTGGATGGTATGGCATCAGGATTATAGACTTGTTTGTCTCCCTCTGGATTGGCAAAAGGGGCAAGCTGGTGCTTTGAAGGTTTGTGCTTTCTTAGGTGTGTCTATGCCCCCAGGAGTCTTTGTAGCAATAGTTATAGCCAAGAAAAGAGGTAGCATATTTCCCCATGTATAGGATGCTTCCAGGTATAAGACGCACCTTAATTTTGGGGCTTGAAATTTGAAAAAAAAAAGTATGACATAAAGTTATTGAACTCAAGTTTTATTCATCATGAAATTCATACAATTCCTCATCATAACTCCCATCCATTAGCAGGTCCTCATCTGTGTTTGATGACGAATCACCTTTTTAGGAGAGGCACTGTTAGCTTTCCTGCCTGTGCTCTGGTCTGGGGTTGACCACAAGCTATCCCCAGGCAAGTTTGTTGTGTGGACACATGCTTAGTCCATTCTGTTTCATGAATCTGAAGCACCAGTTGTATCCTTGGAAATCAGTCACTTCTTTTTCATCAGCAGTTCTTCTGGCCTCCTGCTGAACAGTCTTTAAGGACACAGGAATTCCAATGGCCCTCTTCTCTTTCATCCATCTCTTCAATTTCCTCTCCAACTTAGGCCATTTGGCTGACTTGCCTCTCATGGCCTTCTTCTGCCCGGGTGTTTTCAGGAGGGTTTCTTCTTCCTGTAGCCAGTCTTGGATTGTTTTCTCAGTGGGAGGAGAACCAAACTGAGGTTCAGCAGCATGATTTCCATTCACTTTTGCAAACTGGATCACTTTGAACTTAAATTCAGCACTGGACAAAAATCTTTTCTGAGCCATTTCTGGGCAGAACATGGCAAAGCATAACCTAATATAGTGGTAACAATTGCAAAACAATGAACACAAAGACCATAAGCACAAAAAAGCAGGAAATGCAAGTTAAAAAAATCTATAACTTGTAATATAACAATGAGTATAACAATATAACAATGAGTATAAAAACAAGTGAGAAAAAGCAGGAAATGCATGTAAAAAAATCTTCAATCACTGTATAAGACACTCCTGGTTAATAGACCTCAAATTTTTCAAGAAAGGGTATGTCTTATACATGGGGAAATACAGTATTTTCCAAGTCTAATCCTCTTGCCCTGCAATGGTACACTCAGTATCCTTCAGAGAAAGCATCACTTTTCTTTTTTTAGGTTTTTGCAAGGCAAACAGGGTTAAATGGCTTGCCCAAAGCCACACAGCTAGGTAATTATTAAATGTCTGAGATCAGATTTGAACCCAGGTACTCCTAACTCCAGGGCTGGTGCTTTATCCACTACGCCACCTAGCCGCCCCTCAGAGCAGATTTTGGCAGAGAATCCATACACTGAAAAAAATATCTTTCCCACAATACTTTGGCAGCAGTGAATACTGTTTGTTTTCTGGCTAGATATGCTGGTCAAATGGTCACTTACCATTACATTGATCACTTCTAGTATAGTATAAAGCCATAATAGTATAGTAGAATAAGGACATTATATTGTATATTATGTGATGACTGTGAGGTTATGGAGGGAAGGAAATTTGAAATTGGGCTTTAAAAGATGGCTAGGCATTCCACAGACAAAAGATGGAAGGAAAGAGAACATCCTGTAGTGTAAGACAGTAGTGTAAGAAAATGTTTTAGAGGTAACAAGGGTAGGGTTTAAGGGACAGAGAGGTCATAGAACCAAAAAAATGTTGAATCTGGAAGAGACTTTAGATATATATCATCCAAAAGAGTCAAACTTGTCATTTGCCTCCTTCAAAACTCAGGTTTAGAGTTTTACTGAGTCATAATAAAATATAATTGAGAAATAATTTAACAAAATTAATGAAAATGCAATATATCATAGATATGTCAATTTGTATGGAACCATCAGGGATCCATTTCTATTTGAGTTTGATTCACTGATAAGGTCCAATGCTTTCATTCTAAAGACATGAGACAAACAACTTGGCAGGTTAATATGGCAGTCAGGTTCACTTTATAGAGACCTGGAAAGTGGTGCTTCATTCTCAAAGAGGACTATGACATCAGGGATGTGATATCACAACATGAAAGTGAATTGGGTTTAAGTGAAGGGGGGCTGTGCAAAGTTACCAGTCTAAATTTCTCCTTTAGAGCCATCTGGGTCCAGAGGTCAGAAACGGAAGTGGTAAGAGGCAGACCCAGGTCCTTTGACCAAATTTGATGTTCTTTTATACTCTTTGCTCCAAACTTCACAAACTGTACTCAATGGCATACCCATAAGTGATATCATTCAATTCTATAAGTATTCATTAAGGACCTAATGTGTCAGTCATTATGCTATATGCTGAGGATATAAAGAAAAAAATCAAATAGTACCTACCTTCAAGGAGCTTACATTCTAACAGGGGAACCAAGTACACAGAAAAGTAAATGCAACATAATCATGCAGTGATCATGAAGTGGGAGAATTAGGGAAATAAGGAAAGGCCTCTTTGTAAGAGAGAGCACTGAAGGAAGCTATAGCTTCTAAAATGCAGAGAGCATTTCAGATACAAGGAAAAGTCTGTGTAATGAAAGTAAAAGAAGAGATGTCATATCTCATATGGAAACCACAAGGAAGTTCATCTGGCTTTGGTGTAGAGTGTATTACAGGGAAAAATCTGCAATGAGTCTAAAAAATATAGCTTAGAGTCAGATTGTGAAGAGCTGAGGATTTTTATATTTTATCATAAATGCAATATGGCAGTCAGGTCTCCCAGTGCTTGGTCTGGAGTCAAGAAGACTCATCTTCCTGAGTTCAAATCTGGCCTCAACCCTTATTAGCTGTGGGACTTTGAGCAAGTCACTTCAACCTTTTTGCCTCAGTTGTGAAATGAGCTGGAGAAGGAAATGGCAAATCATTCTGGTTTCTTTGCCAAGGAAGTCTCAAATAGGACCATGAAGAGTCAGTAAAAAAACAACTGAGGGGCAGCTAGGTGGCACAGTGGATAAGAGCACTGGCCTTGGAGTCAGGAGTACCTGAGTTCAAATCCAGCCTCAGACACTTAATAATTACCTAGCTGTGTGGCCTTGGGCAAGCCACTTAACCCCAATGCCTTGAAAAATCTAAAAAACCCCAAAAAACAAACAAAACTTGTCCATCTCTTTGAGTTGAGCAATGACATGGTCCAATCTGTGTTTCAGGAATTAACTTAAGTGTTTTAGAGAGCTGAAGTATCAAACACACTGCTAAGGGCCCAAATGCTGCATCAACACTCCATCATGGGCCAGAACTAGATTAAATCATCATTGGGAAATACTTAACATAATAAATAAAAATACAATGAAACATAGATAGCATTACATATTATAACTAAGTCAAAATGCTGCTATAGGAATCTTTATGTACTGACTAGAGAACATTTCCATTTGAGTTTGGATTAGAAGAAAGAGACTAGAGTCTGAAGGGACCAATTATGAGACCATTTTGATCAGATGGGACACAACACTGGAAAGATCAGGCAGCGTTGCTTTTGATTCTCCTCTTATCTAACCACTGTTCATTCTCCTTTGCTGGATCATCTAACAGTTGGTATACCCAAAGACTCTGACCTCTCTTCCATACTCTTTCTCTTGATGACCTTCTCAGTTCCCATGAGTCCAATTATGATGTCAATGCAGATGGCATCCCAGAACTAGATACCTTGCTCCTGAGCTCCAGTCCCATATCACTGCCTACCTTTAGGATATTTTTTTTCCTCGATTTTTAAACATTTTTGAGTTCTGAATTCTATCTCTTTTTCCCTTCTCCTCTCTCTAAGATGGTAAGCAATTAGATAAAAGTTATACATGTGCAATTATGTAAAACATTTCCATATTAGTCATTCTGTACAAGAAGACCTAAATGAAAGATGAAAAAGAAAGGGAAAAATAGCATGCTTCAATCCATATCAGTTCTTTGTCTGGAGGTGGATAGTTCGCCTCATAATCGTTTTTTGGGACTGCCTTGTATCATTGTATTGCTGAGAAAAGCTAAGTCATTCACAGTTCTTCTTTGAACAATATTGCTGTTACCCTGAACAGTGTTCTCCTGGCTCTCACTATGCACCAGTTTATGTTAATCTCTCCAGATTTTTCAGAAATCACCCTGTTTGCCATTTCTTAAATACCCTAATATTTCATTACAATCATATACCACAGTATGTTTAACCATTCCTCAATTGATGGACATCCCTATGGGGCATGTGAACTGAGTGTTCTGTAAATATCTCAAACTCACCACCTCGGGAAGCAGAAATCATTATTCCATTCCAGTTCTGGATTTCCTTATTTCTGTCCTTGGCACCAGGATTCTTCCAGTCACCTAGGTTGGCAAACCCAGTCATCCTTAATTCTTCCCCTCTCTCCCCCTCCCATATCTAAGTTTTGTCAATTCTACCCCCATAAACATTTCCCACATCCATCCCCTTCCCCCTCTATTCACAGCAGGACCACTACTCTAGTGACTTGCCTCCTCTCCCCTTGGATCATTCCAGTTCTTTTCTAATTTGTCTTCCTGCTTCAAGTCTCTTCCATCCTCCACACAGGTGCCAACCTGATAGTCCAGAAACATTCAGTCCAATAAATTCCACTGTCAGTATGGTGTAGGGAATAGATCATTGAAGACTTGGAAAAAGATCTGGGTATGACTGAACAAATCACCTAACCTCTTTTTGCAGTTTCCTCATTTGTAAATTAGAGGGGTTGGACTCAGTAGTTTCTAAGGTCCCTATGTCTTTGTTATTGTAGTACCCTTAGGATCAAATTAAAAAACTCCAGTGTTGTTTTAAACCCTTCTCAACTTGGTTCTACCTCCTAAGGGAAGCCTTTCCTAATCCCTCTTAATTCTAGTGCCTTCCCTTTGTCTACTATTTCCTACTCATCCGGTATATAGCACTTTCTTTTTCTTTTTTTCATTTTTGTTCCATGATTTTTTTGCACACGGTCTGCCTCCTTGGATTATGAAGTCCTTGAGGGCAGAGGTTGTCTTTTGCCTTTGTAACCCCAGCACTTAGTACAAGGCCTGGTTATAGTAGTTGCTTAATAAATATTTATTGACTGTCTCCAACCTACCCTTTCAGCCTTTTTTTTTTTCATTACTCACCTTCATTATGTAAACCATTATCCACTTCTGGGGATGCTTTGGTTTAGTCAAGGTTTTCTTACTGTTCCTTTCTCCTGACATCTCACTTCCATTTCCATGCAGACATTTGCCCCTCACTGCAGGCAAAGAGCTTTCCGGGCTCCTCTAGCATCCTTCCAGGCTCAGTTCAAGGGGTCTTCCTAATTCTCCCAAATGGGCTTTCCATTCATTCATCCACCCATAGGAATATATCACATTTATTCCGTATATACTTTGTGTGCACATGCTGTTTCTTCCTGTAGAATGTAAGTTCCTCGAGGACAGTCCATTCCATTTTTTGGTATCCCCAGTACTTAGCACAAGGTCTGGCACTTAAGTTAATAAATGTTTGTTGATCGACTGGGGGTATCTACCTCTTTGACTGGGCTATTTTTCTTTTAAAGGCATCAGACTTAACTGGCTCAGGAGACCAAGACCTGGCCACTGAGGGAAACCTGGGGTGGTCTAAACACCAAACCAGATGATGAGAGTATGTAGAAGGAGCTGCCCTTCTTCAGATTAGACCAATATGTGACCAATAAGACAGCAGGGAAGCTATGCTCATCTGAATCTCTGCTGTAACCTTACTGAGTGTCCTTTCCCTTTCATTTTGTTAACCTGGCTAGTGGGAAGAGTTTAGGCCTTGAAGTTAAGAATGTCCCTCGGGGCTCTAGACAATTCTTTAAGACAAAGTTAGGAAAAAAAATACTGATTTGTATCAGTGTGGGGAATTTTTTACTCTGAGTTCTCCAGTGATGAAATCACAGCTTCAGATCGCCCTTAGAGAGGGTCAGATGAGGATCAGAGAGATCAAATGATGCTTGTCTCCAGGAGGCCCGGGCTATAAGGCACATGTGTGACCTTGGGCTAAGGTGGGAGCCCTGAGAAGCCCCAGAGCCTTTTCTCTTTAGCACTCAGTTTTATCCAACCCAAATAATCTCAACCTAATTGCAATATAAGCTTATATATTTAGTTTAACCTTGGAAGGTAGGGTGAACCTGGCTTGAGGGGAGGGAAAAAAATTTGCAATGTTGGGAGGAGCTTTGAATTGGTCTAGGGTTCTTGTGCTAAAAATAAAAGTTCCTGACTGTATGTGAATTTTTAAAATTCTTTTTCTTTTTGTAAGGCAACAGGGTTAAGTGACTTGCCCAAGGTCACACAACTAGGCAATTAGTAAGTGTCTGAGGTCAGATTTGAACTCAAGGTCTCCTGACTCCAGGGCTAGTGCTCTATTCACAGTGCCACCTAGCTGCCTATGTGAATTTTGATCTAGCAATGCCACTAATAGCATATACCTGCAAAAGTCAAAGACAGAGAGAGATCCTATATATACAAAAATATTTATAGCAACACATTTCATAGTAAGAAAGAACAAGAATAATAGTGGGTGACCATCAAATGGAGACTGACTGATTTGTGACATACAATTAAATTCAAGGGGATGTAAGAAATGATTTCTCTGAAGAACTAGAAAAACTTTGGAAGAATTGTAAGAACTTATGCAGAGTGTAGTGAGCAACCCCAGAGAACAATTTATATAATGACCACAATTATGAAAAGGAAAGTAACACTGAAAGAATTCAAATCAGTGTAGTAATCAAGAGTGACTTCAGAAGATAGTTAAGGGAGCTTGGATTTCAAGCTCAATCTGCCCTTTCCCCCGTCCCTAGGATCTTCACCTCTGGATGACACAAATTTAAACAACCCAAGAGTCACAGAAAATCCTGTTTATAAACCTCCACCAATTTCCCAATAAGTGTCATTACACAGTCACTCTTAGTTGAAATCTGGTTACTTCCCTAAACCAATGAGAGAATAAAGAAATGAAAAAACAGAAACTCATAATCACTCATCCTGAACCCCCACCCACCCAATGTCACCAACAAATTGAGTATTTTCTAGTATATTCTTATTAGCACACACACACACAGACACACATTGAGCCGTTATGAATAAGATCTTACACACATATGTTCATACCACTATCCTCAGTCTCTCACTTAGATAATCATAGGGGGAGTGAGTTTTGGGAGGGGAGAAGATACTGGTAAAGGGGGCAAGATGGAGCAAAGATCTGGGGATGGTCCAAGTTAGAAGAGAGCATGAAGGCTGGGGAGAATGGAGAAAAGGCAGGAGGAACATTTTGAGCAAGGCAAGGCTTCCCCGGCAGGGTTTGGGTGTGTTTTACAAGACAATCACATACTTTCCCCCTCAGTCACACAACCAGAGATGTTTGATCTGGGAACTGGATCACCAGATTTGCCTTTCTGGGAAAACGGGTAAAAATGGCATTAAATGTATATTATCTATCAGAAGTACAGAATGAGGCTATCATTTTCAGACATGGCCAATATATTGGTTTGTTCTAGTTTACTATTTGTTGTTGTTCAATAGCAGATGAAGCTTCATGACCCCATGGACTCATTCATGAGGTTTTTATGGCAGAGATACTTCAGTGTCTTGCCATTTCCTTCTCTGGTATGTCCCCATTTTACAGACAGGGAATGAGGCAAATAGGGATTAAGTGACTTGCCCAGGGTCACACAGCTTGGTCTGAGGATAGATTTGACCTCAGATCTTCCTGACTCCAGGCCTAATGTGCTATCCACTGTACCACCTCTCTGCTCCATTTTACTTCTAGTTTATTTACTATGGCTATTTATTAATAAGAGAGACAGGCATTGGGAAGTAATGATGTGAAAGAAACAAGAATATCAATAAATCATTTTTCAAAGATAAAAAGAAAGGAAGTCAGAAAAGGAAAGGGGATAGCCATCAGGAAGTTGCTCAAGGGTCACACTGACTAAGGAGAAGGGGAAACCTCTTGTGTTTTAGTTGGGGGTGGGGTGGGGGCAGTGCCTAGGCTTTGGACACCTGGGGGCTGGTAAGATAAATGGAGACACTGAAGGATTAAGGCCACTTCTTTGTGGTCCCCAAACTGCTTCTTCCTTAATGGGAGGAATCAACACTAAAAGGGCCACCAAATCCACTAGCTTTAGTCATAGTCCTTACAAAGGGAGAAGGGTATTGGGGGGGGGGGTCCTAGCGCCTCAGGTCATTTCTCTAAGGGTAATGTTCAGGAATACTCTTTGGCTTGTTGGCCCACAATTTTCACACACATTGCCACTTTGGGGCAGCTTATGAATAATAGTGACAAGCAGACCAACCTGGGACATAATATTGAGAAATGAGAAAGCTGGAGAGTTTTCTTCATAGTTCTTTTCTCTAGGACCAAATAGTATTAAGAGAATAATGATAATAATAATAACTAATAATAATGGCAACTAGTACTTATGTAATATTTTGAGGTTTGAAAAGCACACTATTACTACTACTATTCTCTCTAAGAAAATCAGATGCTATAATCTGGCATTAGATAGAGGAGTAATATTATATTGCTCCTCTCGGCCTCACTCCTAGGAGTGGCATTCACTGACTCTCTCTCTGTGAGACTAATAATAATAATAACAACAACAAGAATAACTGCAAGCTGCTGGGTGGCACAGTGGATACAGCATTGGCCTTGGAGTCAGGAGGATGGGAGTTCGAATCCAGCCTCAGACATTTGCCTCTTACTAGCCACGTGACCTTGGGCAAGTCACTTAACCCTGATTGCCCCGCATCTAGGGTTATCTTCAGCTGTCCTGATTCATATCTGACCACTGAACTTAGAAGGCTCTGGAGGAGAAAGTGAGGCTGATGACTTAGCACAGCTCCCCCCTCACTCTAATCCCATTCATGTGCTTGTCAGGGCATCACCTCCCTGATGTCATGGTCTTCTTTGAAAATGAAGGACAGGGGGCGGCCGCGGCAGGGGCCAGATGGAGTACCTGAGGGTGCTGAGCCGGGGCCTGGGCCAGGTGAGCGGCCACAGAGGCATCTTTGGCTACCTGCGCCAGCTCTTCAGGGTAAATGATGTGAGGGTTGGCACATTAGTAGGGGAAGACAAATATGGAAACAAATATTATGAAGACAAGAAGCAGTTTTTTGGTCATCATCGATGGGTTATCTATACTACTGAAATGAATGGCAAAAATACATTCTGGGATGTGGATGGAAGCATGGTACCCCCTGAATGGCACCTGTGGCTCCACTGCATGACCGAGGACCCTCCAACAACTGTCCCACCCACTCCTCATAAGTTCATCTGGAAGAACCACAAATTCAACCTGAGTGGTACCCCCGAGCAGTATGTTCCCAACTCCACTACTCAGAAGAAGATTCAGGAATGGGTCCCACCTTCAACACCTTACAAATAGACCCAGCTTTGTCAAATGATACCGGGTGCCTGTGTAGATTGTACATTTGATGGTTAAATCCTTAATAAAGTTGCATTGTGTCTTCAGAAAAAAAAGAAAATGAAGGACAAACATTATAATAATAACAGCTAGTATTTATATAACACTATATAAAAATGATAATAATAATAAATAAATAAATAGCTAATACTATATTCTCGGGCACTGTGCTAAATGCTTTATAAATATTCTCTCATTTGATCTTCACAACAACCCTGGGATAGATGCTGCTATTATCGCCATTTTACAGATGAGGAACCTGATCAGAGTGAAGTGTCACACAGGTCACACAGCTAGAAGTCTTTGAGACCACATTTGAACTCGGATCTTCCTGATTCCAGGCCCAAGGCTGCCTTAAATACACTGAATATCTCATTTGATCCTCATGACAGTCCGTGAGGTGAGGCAGGTGCTGATGTCCCCTTTTTCACAGATGAGAAAGCTGAGGTTGATGACTTGCTTGGGGTCCCACAGATTTTTATTCACTACACTAATGGAATCAAACTCCATTAAAGGGTACATAGGCTCCCTGAAGACCCCATATTGACTTAGAAAACCACTTGTTAAGATTATCTCTGTTCTATTGTATTTTTATGGATTTTGTTCAATGTCCCCCTGGTTCTTCTAGGGTGTTTGCCAGCTATCTTGGACTGTAATTTTGACTCCCCGGCTCCATTTCACCTAGCTCCCTCATCTTGCTTTGGTGTGATAGTTTTTCAAATACTTAAAAACAGAGATCCTGACCTTGTCTAAATGACAGGTTCTGCAAAGAGAAGCACCTGATGCAAAAGAAAGGATAAAAACAGATCCACATCTAGCTGGAGCATTTTGATGATAAGAATGATGATGCTATCATCCTCATGGACCAGTGTCTTAGATTGTAAGCTTCCTGAGGGCAGGAGACATATCTGCCTAAATTCCTCCATTTTAGGCCCAAGACAGTACCCATTCCATAGATAAGATGAGGAAGGTCATAAGTCATCTACCAAAAAAAGTTACATAGGCCGTCCACGAGACCATGGCGGACCATTCTGGACATTGCTGCTCCCCACCTAGTGTTTCTCTCTCTCTAGGCTGCCTCAAGTCCCTTCCCTCTGCTTGTTCCCCCTGTGTTTCTTAAGCTAGCATCCTATGCACCCCCTCCATGCAGGAACCTACAAGGGTGAGGGGCTCTAGAAAAGTAAACTATTTTCACAATAGTCTTACAGAGAGAGAAAGAGCCAGTGAATGCCACTCCTAGGAATGAGGCCAAGAGGAGTAATATAATATTACTCCTCTATCTAATGCTAGATTAAAGCATCTGATTTTCTTAGAGAGAGTTATCAGCTCCAGGTCCACAAACTCCAGGCTGTGAACTTTGCCTTCAGCCCTGGTAATGGCTGATAAAGGATGACATTACTTCCACTACTGTGGTTATTGGGTTGTTGTTGATTAAGATGTGTGTGATGGAAAAGTAGTGTTGAGGCTTGGGGTTTGGAGATAGCAGTCTTTGAGTTGTTATGAAGATTAATAATTAATTCTTCCCTGGGCTCCAAAGGTGAACTGTGAGTTGCTTTTCAAAATAATACTCCTTAGAGTAAGCAATAAGGCCCTTCCCAGCTGAACCCTGTGGGGGACTTGTCATTTCCCCTCATTCTCCAGGCTGGTCTCTCAACTCCTTCTAAGCAAACCTGGTCAGCTACCCTCACATTTCCACACTCACTCCCCACTGCAACTTATGCCACTGCCCTCCTCAGAATGACCCCTCTCCCCAGCCTTCTTCTAGTGATGATAACAATAGTGGAAATTTATATACCACACCAGAGTTTCAAAAGCACTTGACATAAGTTATCTCAGATGAACTTCACATGGTTCATGCTACAAGATAAGTATGGCAAGTATTTATTATCATCATCTCCATGTAAAAGAGAAGGTAACTGAGGCTCAGAGAGGTCCAGTTGTATGCTCACCATCATACAACTAATAAGCATCAGTATCAGAATTAGAACCCAGGGCTTCTTGACTCCAAATATAGCATTTGATGATCTATGTCCTTCTTTAAAATTCTGCTCAAATCTTTCCTCTGGGAAGCCTTCCAATCTAAACCCACCCAATTCTAACCACAGAGCTTCATGGAAAGTCAGCTAGTGAGTTAGATAGATTCACACATATACATACTCATATAAATATATACATATGTATAAATCTGTGAATATATATAATATATTATATATATATATATATATATATATATATATATATATATATATATATATATACACACATACACACATATAGAGTCCTCTAAATTGAATATTTTCCTGAGGACTGGTGGAACAATTTATGTTTTGCTTTTTTCTAAGAGGCAATAAAAAGGGAAAAACAAAAAGAGATTTATATTGTTGTCTAAAGTCCTTGGAAATTCTAATGGTCTACAAAATATAAATTTTAAAATATCAGATGTACATAGTATGTTTACACACATACATATGCACAGAGAAATGCTATGTTAATTCAGTTTTGCAACAATTCTTTAAAGGAGTTGGTACAAATTTTATTATTCCTGCTTAGTAGATAAGAAAGCTGAGGTTCACAGAGAATGTCAATAAGTCAGTCCACAAACATTTGTGGGGAGACAACATGCAAACAACTAAGTCCATCCCCACACCATGAGAGGTGATTTCTGAGGGAAGGCTGCAGGTAGACTGAACAGTCTTGAAGAAGTCAGGAGACAGAGAGGAGGAGGAGGAGGGAGAGCATTCTTGACCGGCAGGACAGCCACTGAAAAGGCACAGGGTTTGGAGATGGAGTGTTGTGTGAGGAACAGCATGAAGGCCAGTGTAGATGGATTGTACAGAGGTTAATGATACAACAGCATTAAACGAGTCCCTGCTGTTCCCAGTATGGTGCTTTTGTTGTTTTCAGTGGGGATTTTTTTCAGTCATATCTGATTCTTCATGACCCTATTTGGGATTTTCTTGGCAAAGAGACTGGAGAAGTGTGCCATGTCCTCCTCTAGCTCATTTTACAAAAGAGGAAACTGAGGCAAACAGGGTGAAGTGATTCACCCAGAGTCACACAGCCAATAAGTCTCTGAAGCTAGAAGATGAATCCACCTGACTCCAAGGCCAGCATCTATATCTAACTGTTCAGCACTGAGCATACAAATAATAAAAAGTGATGACCCCTGCCTGCAAGGAGGATAATACACACACACACACAAAAAAAAAAAAACCTGAAAAAGAGAGTGGGGAAAGGTGAACCCTGAAGAAACACAAAATGAGCAGTCAGGTGGGATATCTGAGGAGAGAAGACAGGAAACTTTTTTTTTTTTTAGGTTTTTGCATGGGAAACGGGGTTAAGTGGCTTGCCCAAGGCCACACAGCTAGGTAATTATTAAGTATCTGAGACCGGATTTGAACCCAGGTACTCCTGACTCCAAGGCCGGTGCTTTATCCACTACACCACCTAGCCGCCTGGGAAACTTTTAAAAACCAGATTGTGAAGACTTTAAAAGCCAAGCAGGATTTTATATTTGATCCCTGAGGTAATAGGGAGCCTCTGTAGTTTGGGCAGGAGAGTGACAAGGTCAGACTTGCACTTTAGGAAGATCACTTTGGCAGCTGAATTCAGGATGGAGTGGAGTGGGGACCATTTCGTACCCCTCCTTCCGTCTCTCCCTGGCCTACCCCCCCCCACTGCTGAGAAATCTTCAGGATCCCCTATTACTACCAGAATAAAATGCAAGTGACTTGCTTAAGATTATACAGTAGTGACCACTAAGTCCAGTGCTCCATCCATCTGGTCCTACAGCCTCCTCATCTGACTTTGGGAAGACCATCTAGACTGTATAAGACTCTATATAAAAAAACTATCCTATATTCCCTCAATAGATTATGAGATCCTTGATGGCTGGAACCATATTTTCTCTTACTTTTGTCTCTATAGTGATAGTGATTAGGCAGAGAGGGAGGAGGGTTGAGCAGGGGAGAGGAAAGAGTTAATATTATGACTAATATATTTTTATTTCTTTGTTTTATCAACTAAGTCTATGTTCAATATGTTATAACTGCCAATAAAATATCTTCTGGGGAATCATTATACAAATGAACATTCACTGCATGGAACAGAAATAAAAACAGAACCCTTGTAAAATTGCACCCTTTTCTTTCCAGCTGAAGACAAGTAAATTGAGTTTCTGAGAAAGAATCTTTATGCTAAATGGAAAGAGCATTGGATTTGGAGCCAGGGTACTGAGGTCTATAGAACCAGAGACTCCAGGAGTGGATGGGACCTCGGAGGCCATTGCAGCCAGTCCATTTCACCAAATCCAGTGAGAAATAATTTCTTAATTCTCATTCTCCTTGACCTCTTTTCTGACTCTGTTGATCAGCCCCTCTCCTTGATACTGTCTTTTCTAGGATTTTATGACCTGCTCTTTCTCCTTCTCTTTACCTGTCTGATCATTCTTCAGTTTCTTTTGCCTGATCCTTATTCAGGATTCAAGGATCATGTCTATGTAAATGATTTTCTCTTATCTTTTTAATCCATCCTAACTTCTCTCCTGCTCTCCATGGCTTTTAAACACATGTCCAAAATGGAACTCATCTTTACCCTAAAATCCTCCCCTCTTCTTATCCTATTACTGATTAGGCCATTATCATCCTCCCAGTCACTCCGGCTCCCAATATAGATGTCATTCTTGACCTGACTCTTCATTCTAACTCAACTCCCCTACCCAATTAGCTACAGGTTTAATAGATTCTACTTTCACATCATCTTTCATATACCTCCCACCCCTTGAATGTCCCCTCCTGTTCTAGGCTATTATCTCTTGATGCCTGGACTATTGTAATAGCCTTTTGGTGAGTCTTCCTGCCTCAAGTCTCTCCCCCACTCCAGTCCACCCACTGCTAAAGTAATCTTTCTAAAAACTTTCTAAAAACTTTTTCTCTCTCTCTCTCTCACTCTTTCCCTCCTTCACTCCTCTTCCTCTCTGTCTCTCTCTCTGCATGTCTCTCTTTCTCCCCCCACCTCCATCTGTCTCTCTCTCTCTCTCTCTCTCTCTCTCTCTCTCTCTCTCTCTCTCTCTCACACACACACACACACACATTGAATAAATTCCAGTGGTCCCCTATGACATCTAGGATCAAATATAAATGCCTGATTTTTAAAGTCCTTTATAAAGCTACCCCCTCCTACTTTCCAGTTTTGTTTTGTTTTACACCTTATTTCCTTCTACATAAGCTGTGATCCACTGACACTGACCTTGCGGTTGTACCTCACATAAGACACCCCTTCTCCCTGTATTTTCATGGGCTTTCCCTATGCTTTGAATGCATTCCCTCCTTATCTGTACCTCTGGTACTCCTAGGCTTCCTTCAGGTCTCAGTTAAAACCCCACTCTCTGGTCTTCCTGAATGATAGTCCCTTTTCTCTGGGACTGTCTCTTATTTTTGTCTTTCTATCTCTGTACATGGCAAGTGTCTGACACACATTAAATACTTAAAATCTTGTTGACTTCATTTGTTGAAGCAAGAATCCCTTCAACAATATACAAAACAAGTGACCCTCAAGCCTTTGCTTTCTTTGCTTAAAGACCACCAAGGATGGAGAGGTAGGCTATTCCTTTCTAATTACTGTGTTTGTTGCTGTTGAGTTGTTTCACTCTTGTCTAACTCTTCAGGACCCTATTTGGGGTTTTCTTGGCACAGATACTGGAGTAGTTTTCCATTTCCTTCTCCAGATCATTTTATAGATGAGGAAACTGAGGCAAAAAGGGTGATGTGATTTGCCTAGGGTCCCACAGCCAGGAAGCATCTGAGACTGATTTGAATTCAGGTCTTTCTGACCCCCAAGACCAGTGTTCTATCCACTGTAGCACCTAGTTATGTCATTCTAATTATTAGGAAGTTTGTTTTTTTCTTTAATCAAACCTAAATTTTACTGCCTTCTAGAACCTAGTGGAGAAGTCCAAACCCTTCTTCCATACAAGTGTGCTTCAACTACTGAAA
Source organism: Macrotis lagotis (assembly GCF_037893015.1). NCBI lineage: Eukaryota > Metazoa > Chordata > Mammalia > Peramelemorphia > Peramelidae > Macrotis > Macrotis lagotis. The sequence continues at coordinate 113,353,048 of NC_133659.1, forward strand.
TGTCCCAAACATGTCTCCCTTGAGACTTTCTCTACAACCCACAGTGCTTTCAATCACTCCTCATGTGCAGGATTTCCCTTCACTGTTCTAGTCCCTCTTCCCTGGGTCTTTCCACCTGTGTGGTACCTAGAACTGAACATATGCAAGAAGTCCAAGACACTGTATCTCTCCATGGAGTCAGCACTGCTGCTTATTAACAGTGACCCTGAGCTTCTCTTACCTCATCTGTCAAATTAAGAGGTTGCACTTCTTGAGTCCCTTTCATGGCTAAATTCTAAGTTTTGGTCTATGGACCAAAGATCTTGCAAAAGGGGAATAGTCTTGTCACATCTAACTTCAAAGGGAAGAATAATGAGTAGAAATGGTTGGACACTCAATTTCACTCACTATAAGGAAGAATCCTCCAATTTCCTACCTTGCTGCCTGGTGAAACAATTAACCCACTGGAGTCAAAAAGGATTTAAGAAGAGCCTGGATGATTAGTTAGAAAAGATTTTTGTAGAAGGGTTTCCAGCATTGGTGGACATTGATGGTTCTTTTCAATTATTAATCCTAATTAATTCCTAAGAATTATTTTTGTATTCTTCTGAAGTATTTATTCAAAGAAGAAAGGGTTCTTAAATTGTAGAACTCAGACCTGATATCTAAGGGACTCTGAATATCAATATTTTGAGCAGTTTCCAATTTGTTTTTTAGGTGAGGATTTCTTTGGGTAAGAGTGCCTCTACTGGACAATTTGAATACTGTCTTTTGAAATTTTGTGTTTTCTTTTTTGTATTGAAGAAATAGAGTTGTGTCATTTCTAGGAAACCCTTTTATTTTCCCTTCCCCAAAATATTTTACATAAATCCACCCATTCCACCAATTAAAAATTATTTGCAGCTAATAATTCACCTTTTAAAATGCAAATATATCTTATCAATCACTTAACCATTCACATGCAGATGGCTCAGGAGGAGAAAGTGAGGCTGGTGACTTTGCACACCTCTCCATACACTTAAATCCAATTCACTTGCATGTCAGGTCATTCCTCCCCAATTTCAAGGCAGTATGGTTACCCAGGTTATGACTTTATCCTTTATCTTACAGGTAAGAGTCTTTGCAAGGTTATCAGTCTAATCAAGCTGCTTAGTCCAGATGTCAGAAGACAATAGCTCTGAAGGAGGATGACAAATCTTTCCTCTTAGGCAACATAGTAGAATGAATAAGGGGCTGGATCTGGAGCAAGGAGGAAATGTATTAGTTTGACACTTGTGAACTGTGCAGCCATGGGAATCTCCAAGTTTCAGTCTTCTTATCTGTTAAATGGAGATAATAATGTTATCAGTCTCTATTTCAATTCAATAAACATTAAATATCTACTATGTCAGACTGTACAAGTAAGCTCTGGTATCACAAAGAGGCAAAATATTTTTACAGAATCATAGTGACGCTTAAATGAGATTACATGAATAAAGTACATTCACAAACTGCAAAGTGGTAACATTGCACCACCTAGTTACATTGCCTGACCTCTAGAACCTAGTGGAGAAGTCCAAACCCTTCAAAATCTGTGGCTTTCCATACAGAGGTTAGTGGGAACTATGCTGCATTGTCCTCTCATTCTTTTCATCTTCCAAGGATTCATAGCTTTGCCCAAGTCCTGAGATTAAAAAATTTTGAATATTTTTAAGAGTATCTGAGGGGTCCATTAGGTGGCACAGTGCATAGAGCACCACCCCTGGAGTCAAGAGGACCCAAGTTCAAATCTGGTCTCCAACACTTAATAATTACCTAGCTTGGGGCGGCTAGGTGGCACAGTGGATAAACCACCAGCCCGGCAATCAGGGGTACCTGAGTTCAAATCCAACCTCAGACACTTAATAATTACCCAGCTGTGTGGCCTTGGGCAAGCCACTTAACCCCATTGCCTTGCAAACCCCCCCCCCCCCCAGAATAAAATAATTACCTAGCTATGTGACCTTGGGCATATGACTTAACCCCATTGCTTTGCAAAAACCAAAAAAAAAAGTGTTTGTGAGGAAGGGGCAGCTAAGGTGACACAATGAATAGAGTATCAGATCTGGAGTTCGGAGGACCTGAGTTCAAAGCTAGCCTCAGACATTTACTGATTGGGTATCTCCAAGCAAGTCACTTAACTCCAATTGCCTTCCTCTTCTTGCAACCCCACTACCCCCCCCAAAAAAATTGAGAAGAGATTTGAGATCTTTTCTTGTCTAATCTCAGAAATTTACATAAAGGTCTTTTATATACATGACTGTGTAGTGTGATTTACTGGGTTATGAGGAAAGAAGAGCATTTTATAAATGCTCTAAATCATTATTAGAGAAATGCAAATTAAAGCTTCCCTGAGGTACCACCTCACACCTCTCAGATTGGCCAGTATGACCAGGAAGGATAATGATCATTGTTGGAAGGGATGTGGGAAATCTGGGACACTATTACACTGTTGGTGGAACTGTGAACTCATCCAACCCTTCTGGAGAGCTATTTGGAATTATGCCCAAAGGGAGACAAAAATGTGCATACCCTTTGAGCCAGCTATACCACTACTGGGTCTATACCCTGAAGAGATGAGGAAAAAGGGTAAAAACATCACTTGTACAAAAATATTTATAGCAGCCCTGTTTGTGGTGGCAAAGAATTGGAAATCCAGTAAATGTCCTTCAATTGGGGAATGGCTTAGCAAACTGTGGTATATGTATGTCATGGAACACTATTGTTCTATTAGAAACCAGGAGGGACGGGATTTCAGGGAAACCTGGAGGGATTTGCATGAACTGATGCTCAGTGAGATGAGCAGAACCAGAAAAACACTGTACACCCTAACAGCAACATGGGGTTGATGTTCAACCTTGAAGGACTTGCTCATTCCATCAGTGCAACAATCAGGGACAATTTTGGGCTGTCTGCAAAGGAGAGTGCCATCTGTATCCAGATAAGGAGCTGTGGAGTTTGAACAAAGTTCAAGGACTATTCCCTTTAATTTAGAAAAAAAACCCCAGATGTCTTATGGTTTGATCTTGTTACCTCTTAGATGTCTCTTCTCTTTAAGGATATGATTTCTCTCTCATCACACCCAATTTGGATCAAGGTACAACATGGAAACAAAGTAAAGACTGACAGAGTGCATTCTGTGGGGGGGGGGGGAAGCAAGATTGGGGGAAAAATGTAAAACTCAAATATTATCTTTAATAAAAAATAAATTTAAATTAAAAAAAGAGCATTTTATAAACTTCAAAAGTATTATATGAGACCATGTGATATAATAGTGTTGGGCTTAATGTCAAGAAAAACTGGCTTCATATCTTTCTTAGGTCACTAGCTTATGGGTTAAGTCACTGGTCTTCTGTGAATAGACAGCACCTTTGTTTTTATTTACTAACCCAGAGATGAGTTTTAATTGGCATTGTAAGAGTTTCTATAACTTGGAGGTTCCCCATTATGATGAGGTTTTGTTATAATCAGTTATTTTCCATCTTTTATAAGTAGGAGAACTGGGCCTAAAAAGTATGGAAAATGAATTAGGCTAGGCATAGATAAGTCTTCCTAACAGGTTATCTCCTTTAAAACATCTTTGTAGGTTTTTAAGAATAAACATCCACCTATAATAAACACCCATCTATAGCTCCAACTTGAATCCTCATCTTAGTGGTATACATTCTTATAGCTGATAGAACAGCAGTGCCATCTTTAGGTGGTTACTACTCAAAGCAAGTGTTAAGTCACTGTTTAATGTCCTCATATTCAACTATAACTTAATGTTGGACAACAACAATATCTATAATGTTAACTCTGTGAGGCCAAGGATTATGTCTGTTGTTTTTTAAATAACTATTTTTAAGCAGATTTGTTACCAAAATGCTTTTTGAATATGGTGACAATAGAAGTAGAACTACTTTCCCTCTTTCTTCTAACCTTCCATCTTTATTTCCATGCAAGAGAATGCCCAGTTAGGGATGAAGAAAAAAACAGGTTTATTTGTCCAGTAAATGCAGAATGTAGAAGATTCAGAGTCAAATGAAATCTATCCCTTTCTCATTTCTAAGCATTTTATCCCTCTTTAGATGTGGGAATGACAGAGGCTACTTAGGTTGTAGGACAAAATAAACTTTTTTCAAAGGAAGACAGGCTTCTCACCCACCTGCTCTGCAAGTTGTGGCTCCCTCAACACTGATAATCATAATGGACCTATTAAGGTTTTTCAGTTTGGTTTCTTACCATTTAACTTATATAGTCACAGGGCATACCATAATGATTTGCTATCAATGTTTTGAGAGTGGACAGAATTATCAATTGTCTTCCACAGATCCTAGGACCAATAGCATGAAAGGAAGCCTGTATGCTTAGTTGTGTAATAGTTCAGTCATATTTCTTTAAATTAAAAATGATTATAGACCACATTCCTATTTCCAAGAAAGCATCATTTCAATCAGTTGCACTTAGAGGTAGGCATACTGAGGACCTCTAACAAAGAACAAGAAAAATCAAAATCTTTTTAAAACCCCACTCTCTGGTCTTCCTGAATGATAATCCTGCTTCTCTGGGATGATTCCTTCAAGGATAGGTTCTATTAACAAATTTTAGCTTAGAATGAATCAACGATGTACTAAGTAAGTAAAATGGCCAATACCATCTAGCCTCTTATTTATCAATTAAATGTGCTATCCCCTAGAGCAGTGGAGTCAAAATCAAGCAGAAATGGGGGGGGGGGGGAGAGGGAGGGATACTAAACCGTATGTAAGAATTGCCTGCAATATATTTAGAAAACCACATATTAATATAGTTACTGAATTTTCATTTATTTTGTTAACTATCCCCCAATTACATTTTGTTTTTAGGTTTTTGCAAGGCAAATGGGGTTAGGTAGCTTGCCCAAGGCCACACAGTTAGGTAATTATTAAGTGTCTGAGACCAAATTTGAACTCAGGTACTCCTGACTCCAGGGCCAGTGCTCTATCCACTGTGCCACCTAGCTGCCCCATCCCCCATTACATTTTAATCTGGCTCAGGTCATATATTTCAGTGGTGTGGGTTTCAATTGGCCATGAGTTGCATATTTGACCCCTCTACCCTAGACTACACACCTTCTGAATCTGACTTTCTTATTCGAAGTATTAATAAATGAGGTTTTCAATAATATAAGAAAATTCCAGAACACTTTATTTGGTGATGAAAAGGAGGATGGGTAGAAAATGACTCTTCTCTTTGCTGCTACTCAGTATACAAACTCAACAGAGGAATGGCAGAACACTATAGTTTCAAAGATACAGAATTTATATAATACAACCTGTGTAGGCCCTCTGTACAAAGAACTCCCACTTTTTAAAATCAAAGAGAGGTTTTGAATGAAGTACAATGTAGTCAGTGACCCACTGATAAAGCAGAATCAAGTTAAGTTTTTCTCACTTGCTACATTTCACAGGCCTCATCAGTTTAATTCTTCAGAAAATTGAAATCACAGTACAACAGCCCTCCCCACAAATAAATTTCAGGCATGTTAAGCATAATCTAGATGAGAGCTACTTTTTGGTAAACTCATAAACCTTCTCATTTTCTCTTAACATTATTAATTTCCTTTTTAAGGTTTAAAAATATACTTATCAAAGTAAAAAATTGTTATTTTTGTTGTGTACACAGGATTAAAAATTCAATAAAAGCAAGTGTCATTTCTCTATCGTTCTTATTTATGTGTTGTGTTTTTTTTTTTTAAAACCTGAATAATACCAAAAACATTTCCCAAGTGTTTTGATTTGAGAAAAAAAGGACATGGCTCACAGAACCAGGTATATCAAAGACACAGCAGTTGAATATCAATCTCTAACTTGGCCACAGTATAAATACTGTCCAGTCTTTGGCAGCGCAGCGTTGGTCAGCGCATGCCCAGAATCTGTCTGCTCTTCAGCTGGTAATTTTTTTCCAGTTCTGACAGGGCTTGCGCACGCAGCTGAGCAGCATAGAGTCTCTTCTTCAAGTCTCTGTCCTTGGACTTGCTGGTGACATAATTCTCAGAATTCTCACCACTCAGGGCATTCTCTTTACTTTCCCCACTGAAGTGAACTTTCTTCTTGGTAAGAGATGAGGGAAAATCAAATAGTTCTTAAGAAAAGAAGAAAACAGTTTTTAAGTTACCTAGGAAATTCATACTGATTTGACTTTTTTCAACTTTATTCTCTCAAGTGATAGAGGGATGCCAGTTAGATGTTTCGGGGCGGGGGGGAGCTTTCAATTCAGAAAACAACAGAATAAATACTAGAAAGCCAAGAAACATAAACTAAAGAAAAACAGTTGTCTTTCCATTATTTGGCAGATTTTTGGCACTGAATTACTTAATCAAAAGAAGTCTAACTACTGAAATAAAGGGGGGAAAATATGGTTCATTGATTCAATCTTAAAAAAAAATCACCCATCATTTTATTTATATTTTATTCTTAAAGACTGTTTGAATATTGCATCTCTTCTCACTTTATACTTAATAAAGGCTTATTACTTTTTTAATGAACTTGACTGTTTTCCCCATTACAAAAATGTTTTGTTCTTAAGTGACAACAAACTTAATTTTTAGAGGAGAATGCCTTGGACATGGAAAGTAGTAATTTATTTAATAGAATTAATATGCATGAAGATTCACAAGATCCAGAGTTTGAGACAGTATTTTATTTTTTGGTTTTTGCAAGGTGATGGGGTTACATGATTTGCCCAAGGTCACACAGCTAGGTAATTATTAAGTGTCTGAGTCTATATTTGAACTCAGGTCCTTCTGACTCCAGACCCGGCCAGTGCTCTATCCACTGTGCTACCTAGCTGCTGCCCCTGGCATTAAAAATTTTAAATGAAAAATGAAAAAAAAATATTTTAAAGAGATAGGAATAAAGATGAATAGAAAGACTTTTCTTCATCTTTTGTTCAAAAGGAGGTCTGTTTCTTCACATTAGATTTCTTTAATACCAGTAAAAACTGTTTTAACTTTGCATCCCTAACACCTTGTTAATCATAACCAGTAGGGGCTTAATTCCTGAATTATATTATTTAATATTCAAAGAGGAAAAGTCCCTAATGGATAGCAATGTGATAAAGAGGGGAAATCTCCAGATCATAAAATACTTTCCATATGACATTCTATAAATGTCATGTTCTATTGGCATAGTCTGAGAAAAACCTTAATATGTTTGAAATGCCTCCTGTGCCTCATGGATGGTGATTCAAAATGACAATTTTATTCCTCTCATATTTCTATTAAATAGATTTCTGTATGGTCTATGAGATGTCCAAAACTATTCAAACGTGTAGGCACTCTAGAACACACAAGGTCAGATGAGTTGGAACATGCTCCAGCCAGTTTTCTGCCACAAAGCCCTCTGAGCTCCTGTGTGGTGGCCACCTTGTTTAGAGTTAAATTCAAGTTTGTTCTAACTAGTATACTGAAGTAATTTCATATAATTAATTCAACTATTTCTTTCTGGAATGAATTTTCTAGCAATAATAAAGAACTGAGACTTTATTCCTTTGATATCAGAAGATAGAAGATTAAAAGATAACTTTTGGAGATAGGATAGGTATAGGGAAATGAAAAATACATCAGAAGAAAAAAAGAACATGCTGTAAACAATCATTCTTTGACTCAGGAAGGGAACCAAACATTTTCCTCAATGTTCTGCAAGACATCAAAATATGCTTTGGTGTAGATTTGTCACATAAAATGCATAGAATAACAATTTGTTAAAGTGAATAAAAATTTTGTTCATTAGGGAATGAGACCCTAATTAAGTCTATCCTAAACCAAATATATTTTTTGGAAAGTTTACTGCTAAAAATCTAAGTTAGGAATTAATGTGAATGTTGGAAAGTACTAAAAGATTCAAAATACTGCAAAAGGGTGGATTGTGGTAGTATGAGGAGAGTGCTGGATTTTGAAGCTAGTTGACTTAGTTTAAATTCTACCTTTAACACTTATTAACTCTGACCTTATTTGAGTGATTTAACCTGAGGCTCAGTTCTCATCTGTAATATGACAATAATACCTGTAGCATTTATCTCACAGGTTTGTTGTGAGTTCAAATGAAACAATGACTGCAATTTTTTTTTGCAAATTCTAAAGCACTGTATGTATAGTGTATGACAAGTTAAATTTTTAGAAGATTCTAGTTTTGCTTCTCATTTTGGGTTTTAAATCCTGGAATCTTAAAAGACACACAGACACCTTCTAACCTAAATTCTGTTTGATTTGTGAATTTCCAAATGGAAACTACTATACCAAATACTATTGTACAGCATGTCTTTGCACACTATATTGGGGCTATAATCAATTTTCTAAAGAATTCAGAAAGTAATTTATTCATAATACATTATCTTGAATAGTTCAGGGAAGAGAAACATAATAAGAACAATTTTCCACTGCATTTTATTGGAAATTGTTTAAAATCACAAAATCAAAGAAAATGAGATGGTGGTTTCACAACCTGCTTCTCCCAGATATACATTAAGATTGGTGGACAGTGGTCAACAATTTATGCTATCATTGAAATATATGAAGGAGAGCTCCCTGTGTCTTCAAGAGATCATAAATCAAATTAGGATTGGAATTCTAAAGAAATGGAGGAACCAGTCAGAAGGTGACACAATTATGCATATTATAATCACAAGTCTCATGAAAGCCAAATAATATGGCAGGAAACAAAAAAATAACCAAAGGGAAAGGAGGCAAATGAAGCTCATGCTATATAATATGTTCTTTAGCAAATATAGTATACTTCAACCTGGAGTAGGTCTGAACAAGGTCTTCTCTACCCAATTAGTTAAAATATACTTTAAAGAAGAAAGTTAGATTTAGATAAAATTTAGGCTCTAATTTCTAGCAATGCTTGTTATGTTACATTAGCATCATTAAGTTCTAATTTATAAAAAGGAAATTACACCAGTAAAGTTTTGAAATTCATTTAAAAGGTAAATCTTAGTGTAACAAGTATACATTTTCCATTTAACAAATGAATGAGGGGAAAGTACAGATCCTTTATTTAATTTATACATAAAATTAAGGTCACTTTATCCCACAAACTCTCAGATGAGAGTCTAACCAAATTCTGCCATTACAGGTTCCTATTTCTAATACAATGTAGTTCAAATAAAATTTTAAAAATTTATTCTGAAGATAGGATTCTGTGCAGCACACAAACAATTATTAAAAGTATTTTCACAACAGCACGTGTTCATTGGGCATGATGGTTTCAGTTTAAATCTCATACCTGGGCTATTTGCCAATGCCAAGATCTTCTGTTCCTTTAACATGTTGTAATTCTTCAATAAATTTTCAGCTCTGATGAGTTTGTCTTCTGCCAGTCTCTCCCGGACACAAAGTTCACGTTCCTTCTCTTTAAGGGGGGGAAAAAAAAAAGGAAAAAAGTACACACCGTATGACAGTTAATCTTTTGTCACTTGCCCTGGAGGAAAAGGAATCAATGTTTATGAAGCACCAGCTCGGCCAGGCTGTATGATAATAAGTACTTTATCAGTATTATCCCATTTAATCCTCACAACAAACCCTGCAAGAGAGATGATTATTATTTCTATTTTCAGATGAGAAAATTGAGGCAAACAGAGTGTAATGACTTGCCCAGGATCGCAAAGCTAATAAGAGTTTTAAGGCATGGTTTGAAACTCACGTCTTCCTGACTCCAAACCTGACACTCTCGTGTCATCACCTGCCAATATTTCATTAAAAAAAAAAAGACAAAGGATGTGCAAAGCATCAAAGCAAACTGTACAGAACTCATCATTTCATGCTTTTTCACAATTTAGTCATTTTTTCACAAAAGAAATCTATATAAATTATGTTAAAATGTCTATAACTTCAATTGAAACTTACAAAATTACATTTTAATGTAAGTTCCTTATCAAGGCTTTTACCATATAGAATTTGGCTACCAAAAAATTAATTTCACTGTTTAATATTGAATTAGTAGGACTATTTGAGATCAATGAAAAATAAATATGCTCTCTCTTTTTTCAATCCAAAAAGACCCATTTTCCCCCACCTTTCAAAATAAATACTATTTCTTACGTTCTAGCCTCTCTTCTCTTGCTTTGATGGCTTTTTCTCTCTCCTGTAATTGTAGCTCCTTTAGTCTCAGTTCAGTTATTGCAGGGCCTGAATTCTGCAGCTTTTCAGGTTCTCCAGATCGTCGCCTTCTCCTCTCAGGATTTTTTCTTTTTTCTTCAGCTACCAAGTCTGCTATGAGAGAGTTTTCCAGAATTTGTTCAACTGATGGTCGACAGTAATCCTTGAGAAAATATAAAATATAAAACACAAATAATCACGATAAAATTTCTCTGAGCAGTTACATTTAAGAAGGCAGATTTTACTTCTAAAGTAAGAAAACCATTGCTTTATGTACAAGTCTTGAACACATATGGAGGAAAAAACCAGTCTAGTGATGAGATAGGTCCTATGATATACTCTAGGTAAGGTATAGGTCCCTTTTCTTAACCATGACCCATTTCCTATAACAGTTTAATAATCTGAGGTAATTATTTTCATTGCCACATAGTCACATGAATTTTGAATATAGTGCCCATTTATAACAAAAGTTGGCTAACCTGGATGCACTCTTTATAGTTAAGGGATGGCACAGGATTTAGATAAACAAAAGTATGCCAAGCACAACTTCTGACACCAACCCTCATTTGCCTAGATGTTTCTTCAGAATAAAGAATTCATAAGGGACTCGGCCCAATTCTACCAGATGCTAATATCTACTAAAAATTAAACCACAATCAGAATCACAGATATCTAGATGGCACAGTGAGTTAGAGTACTGGGCTTGAAATTAGGAAGACCCAAGTTCAAATTCAGCCTCAAATACTTACTAGTTGTGTGACCTGGGTAGATCATTTAACTGATCTCAGTTTCTTTATCTGTAAAGTGGGAATAATAATATAATAGTATATACCTCACAATTAAATATGGAAACCATGTGGCAAATCACAAAGCACTGTATAATCAGCATTTATAATATAATAATATAATCCCTTTGATAGTCTTCTATTCTGATTCAGAGAGGCAACATAGTATCATGGAAAAAAAACATTAAATTTGAAGTCAGAAGACTCAGGTTCAAACATAATTCTTCTAGTTATTGTGTTCATCCTTCATTTTGAAAAAAGATCAGTGACATCCCAGGGTAATGTCTTGATTTGCACACAAACTGGATTTTTGTGAGGTAGAACTGCAGTCTTCAGTCACTCTCTTCTCTCTTCCAGAATCAGAGTCCAGTGGCAAGACAAAAGTCAAGACTGGCCATTGCCCAGGGTGCAGTAGATGACCTTAGTGTCTTCAATGTCTGATCAGGTTTCAAAGGTTCCACAGAACCTGCTTCAGCAACCTTCATGGGCACTGGAACAAATTGTTCTCATCTGCCCATTCTACCAGAGCAAATCTTCAATGCTTGAGACAGACATCCCCCAACTTACTGTCAGGTTTGAGACCTATCAGTTACCCTCAATTTTGTTTTGCCTGTCAGGATATGACTATCAATGCATGTTATAGCTTTTTGGAGCCACAGGTGAGAGTTAGGTGACATGTGGACACTAAAAGTAGATGAGCAGCCTCAAAAAGGTTTCAGCCATCCCTCATAGCAGTGGTGCTAGTCCTCCTTGGACACCCCATGCACTCCTACTTTACTAGCTATTGGAGCAAGTCACCCCTCTTCTCAAGCTCACTAAGTTCCTACTCCACAAACATTATCACTTTCCCTATTCTAAGTCATATTGTCCCTATATAATCAAATCCATTTTCTCATATGATGCTTGGATGCTTGTTCTCCCCCCCCCCCTTCTGCTTGGGCTAAATGCAACACTCATGTTGTGCCGGCCCTATCCCAACTCCCTTCTCAACAGAACCCTAGCTCTAACTCCCCCCATTGGCAAAGAACAGGGGAAGTGACTGAGTCTGAAATCACATTTCTTGCTCCCGTCTCTTCCTGCCTGCCATCTGTTGGGTGTAGAGCAGAAAGAAAAAGGAAAGCAACAGCAGGCAAGCCCTGGAGGACAGTTAATTTGTCAAACTTACATATGTTCTCACTTGTCTCAAATAGCAGGCTAGTTTTCTAAGTATATCCATTTCAATGATTACACAGTACTTCTTTTTAAAAAATTAGATAAACACCAAAATAAGCATGTTCAATCATAACACAATCATCCTTACCTTCAAATTTAGCATCTTAGTTATAATGTTATTCAACTCATCTGAGTAACGATATGGTATTCGCCTGAATTTTCCTTCTCTGATCTTTTCAGCTAATTCTTTCTGGCTAAAAGCTGTAAAAGGAGGCCTGAAAGAAAAAAAGTGAAAATGAAAATCCAAAGAATATTTATTTTAAAAAGCTACACAAAAATTGTATATAGCACAATCATTAACCCAATTATTCCATCAATCACTTGAGGAAAGGGAGGAAGAGAGGAAAAATAAGTGATTGTACCAAAATTAATAAGCCAGCTAAATTATAATTTGATTTCAGTTTATAAATTAATTATTTTTCTTTATAATATTTACAAGGGAAAAGATGGAGAAGGGATAATCAAGCATTCCTTTGATAAAGGGAATGCTTTATTTTTTTCCTTAGAAATAAATCCCCTGGAGTTTCTTCTTTGCCTTCCTGCCTCAGATTTCTCCTATATTCCATCATCATCAAAAAAAAAAAAAGCAATACTACTATTAATTTCAAACCTATTTATCTTTCAGTCAGACTTCAAATTGAAATATGAATTACAGGAGTTTAAACAAGTACAGTATCAGTGCTATGTATTGTAGCTTAAAATAAAGTCTAAAATAGTTGTTTATCCCAATTTTAGACCAGATTCTTTCATGCTCTGTATGTAATATAATTTGAATTAGCTACATAAAAGGAATGTGGACTTTTTGCATAGAGACAAGCTATACAACAATATGTAATAGAAAACTGTAGAGTGTGTTGTTGTCAATGGTTCATCATACTTACATTAAGGCACACAATTCATACAGCAAACAGCCTAATGACCAGATATCGGACTTTTCATTATAGGACATACGATTCATTTGTTCCTAAAAATTTTGGGGGGAATAAAAAGTTATTTTGCTATTGATTTCTGAAATAAATGCAACTCCTTCAAGGCATGCTGGCTAACTATAATTCAACATAGAATGTCAAACTACAAATAAGATTTGGCCTCTTTCTCACTAATAAGTAACCTTAACATATTATGATTTTTAGGTCTGTTTTTATCCGAAAACTATAGCCAAGTCAACTCTCTCTCCAAAGTAGACTGTTGGCAAACTGGATCATAAATGTATGTTCTCTATTAATCCACAATATTAACTAGATTAAGTCAACAAACTTTCTCAATACTGATTATAGTCCCCATGGGGGAAATACAACAGATCTAATTACAATGAAATAACTAGGCGGGTTTCAACTTTGGCAAGAGCCACCTTTAATTTTCCTTTATAATGGAGGATTTCAAAACTGGAATTTGATCCCTTGGGAAAATGCCATTGCCAATCTGTGTACAATTGCCCTTTTGTTGTACTTAAAGTAATTGACTGATTTATAGTTTTGTTATCATAAGAAAGCTATTAACCAGTCTAAATGACTAAGTTTTAATAATACAAGTTTGATCACAAATATTCTCTATGAAATATGAATATAGCTATGTATTCTTAAAATACTATAATTCTTTACCAAGCAGAACCAATATAGTTACATTTCAAACTAACTGCTGTGAAAGGCACTCAACAAAACCAAATTGAATTCTAAAATTTTAAAGTTTTTTTAAATTAATTTTATTTTTGAATCTAACTTATCACCCTCTCATTCCTCTCCTAATCCCCAAGAAAAACAAAACACTTTAGTGCATTATCTAAGATATGACCAAGATATTCAAATTCTGAAACGCTTACTGGAGACATATAATAAGGTGTGCCAACAAATGTTTTTGCAAAACTTGTATCATGGTTTAATATCCTAGCCAGTCCAAAGTCTCCAAGTTTGACATTTTGCTTGCTATCTAGGAAAACATTAGCTGGCTTCAGGTCCCGATGCAACACAGTATGGCCACCGTCACTTCGTCTATGACATTCCTTTAGGGCCAAGGTCAGCTGGGTCATTACGCGGAGAACAAAATCTTCATCTGAGTAATGTCTATAGCAGAGAAATAGATAAAAATAAACTACTGCAAATAACATGAGACTTCTGAAATAATGATGAATGATTATTATAATTATACTATAATATTGTATTATAAATAGAACAATGCTGAGTCAACATTCCTACATCTCAAATTATCAGATAAAATGCATAGCTAATATATAGTGACTATAGATCATATTTCTAAAATTTATGAAAAAAACAAATTCAATTAAATAAGCTTCACTGACATTTGGCAATTCCAAAAGATTTCAAAATTTCTAATCCTAAATTTTTACTGCTTCTATTATTCTCACCATACTTTCTCTAAAAAAAAATCCACACCATTTTTTACTCAAAAGGGTAAATGAACATTGATATATTCATATATGTATACACATACACACATATCAAAAGTATAAACAGACCTATCACAACAGAGAGAAGATAAAGACTCAGGGGTCTCCAAACTGATTCATAGTGGTTGAGTCCTTATATGATTTTTAAAAATTTAGATAGATCTCTCAATTCACCCTTGGGTTTTAAAGGGAAGAAAAGCCGAGAGCCAGAAAAAAACAAGTTTCAAGTCCTGCCTCTAATATAGTATATAAGTTGCTTACTCTCAGTGTTCTCAGCAGATTTGTAAAACTAAGGAATTACAGAAAGTACCAAATGGCATTTTGTCAAGGGAGTTTCCTCACACTAGAGTTCTCCATACCAATGAAATCACCTGACTAGTATCTATCCCTTATTTTAAAGGGTCCCTCTCCTTAATGAAGCCTTTCTTGATTTTTCACTTCCTTCCAACCTCTGCCCTCTCAGAATCTTCTCCAGCTCTTTCTATACCTTCCTAATGCCATGTACACTTACATTAATAGCTATAGTAAAAAAAAAATCACATGGAAGGTGATTTGTTATTGTTGTTCAATCCTTCAGTTCTGTCTGATTCTGTGATTCAATGGACTATAGCTGTCCATAGGATTTTCCTGGCAAAGAAACTAAAGAGTTTGCCATTTCCTTCTCCACTGGATTAAGACAAAGAGAAAATGAATGGCTTGATGAGGGTCACAAAGTTAATAAGTGTCTGAGGCTGGAATTGAACTCAGATCTTCCTGAGACATTTATTATATCCTACTTTATAGTTTTTTGCATCTAGTTCAGTTTTATGAGCACTTGATAAATAGTGCCTTTTACATAATAGGCATTGTATGTGTGTGTGTGTGTATGTGTTGACTTGAAATTGCTAATAATAATAATAATTCACCTGTGTGACAAAACAAAAATCTTTAAACAAAAACCAGATCCATTTCAAGCTCAATATAGAAAACCATACATACCTTTCTTTGGTGCATTTTGTTATAACACTAGCCAGATCCCCTCCTTCACAATATTCCATCACAATATAAAGTGTTGTATTAGATCTATCAATAATACGGTCATAGTATCGGACAATATTTGGATGTTTCAGTTCACGGAGCAAATTCACTTCAGAAACAAGCATTTGTTTCTCAGTTTCTGTCATTGAGCCATAGTCAAGTTCTTTCCAAACTAATACCTAAAATAAGAATTTCCAATGTCAACTCAGTATATTAAGTATTATATAATCTTTAAGCATTGAAAATTGCTGATCAATGAACTCATATAGTTTATTTTTGTTGTTTGGACAGACATGAACAGGGACGGACAGATGCACACAGACACACTTTTCATGTTTAATAGAGGCAGGGAAATATTTTGTACTTTAGGTATTGTCTTTAAAGTGTTCCAGTCTACCAGAGGGTTTCAGTCTTCACTGTAACACATGATAAATGAATATCTGCCATAAATAATGGAATATATGTGCATTTATTAAAAAAACATGCAAGAAGTGCCCTTCCTCATACTGGAACCCCTGCAGGTTGCTCTGTAATGCCTAATTTAAGATTATAGGATCAAAATTTAGAGATGAAAGACAGCTTATGTTATTTAATTTTACTTATTAAGCATGTGTATATAAAGACATATAAAGCATTTTGCAAACCTTAATGCACTATATACCTATTAGCTACTACCACTATCATTATTATTATCATTATTATAGGTGCAGAAACTAAAGCACAGCAGATTGATATACTGCTCATAGACACCCAAAGGATGAGGAACTGAAATCAGGTCTACTAAAAATGTAAATTTAGTGAAGTATCCTATTGTACTAACTTAAACTCCAATTTCAAATTCTACATGCAATTAATCTAGCATACTACTATCTCTATTTTTTTGGCTTTTTGCAAAGCAATGAGGTTAAGTGACTTGCCCAAGGTCACACATCTAGGTAATTACTAAGTGTGTGAGGCTGAATTTGAACTCAGGTCCTCCTGGCTCCAGGGCTGGTGTTCTATCCACTGCGCCACCTAGAGGCCCCTAGAATACTACTATCTGAGATGATTCCAGTAATTCACTCATTGTGGCAATACTATATTAACTTGTAGACTCCTCTTTCTCCCAATTTCAAAGGAAGCTGCTCATACAGTTTGGGGGTCAATGTCATACACTTAGTTTTCTTCCCTAGTGGATTACTCTGTTTTGAGACAGCAGCAGCAGCAGCAGCAGAAACTTTTAATCAGAGATAAATGCAGAAGAGCCCTGTTTGTCGACAGTCACTGGAGAGATTCAGACATTAGAGATTGAATAAAGTCAAGAAAGAATACTTAGTAAGGAGACACATTTTAACTTAAGGAGAAATGGTTACAATAACATTATCATTGAGATGAAAAAGGATTCTTAAGTTAAAATGAAGTGATCACGTCCTCCCCACTTCTGATGACGGTGGTTCATTTCAGAGAATAGATGGCACATCTTTTATCTCAATTTTGCTCGCTTCTCTTTCATATTTCTGCGCCATCCTGAAACTTATTTTATAGTTATAGAGAGCAATCGCCATGCCTCCGCCCCCCATCTTTGTATAGGTACTAGCAAGTATGGCAGCAGGCACCATAGAGACTTAGATTAGAAAAGCGCGGGGAAGCCAACTTGAGGGGATTCCCTTTCACAAATGGGGGGGCTCAGGCTCTAAGGGGTGTCAGAGCTGGGATCCAAACGTCGGTATTTCATGTCAATCAGAGGATTTAAGAGTTAGAACTGGGGCGGCTAGGTGGCGCAGTGGATAGAGCGCCAGCCCTGGAGTCAGGAGGACCTGAGTTCAAGTCCAGCCTCAGACACTTGATAATGACCTAGACGTGTGGCCTTGGGCACAAGCCACCTCACCCCATGGCCTTGCAAAAACCTAAAAAAGAAAAGGAGTCTCGGGAAGCATTGCTGCGTCATGGAAGGCGATGGGCCCAAACCCAGCTGGGGCCACTTTGGGGCCCCTGCCACGCCCCCCGGGCGGCCCCGACCCCAAGGAGAGCAGAGGGGGAGGGGAGGGGCGGGGCCGGAGGCTCGGAGGAAGCTCTGAGGCGGGAAAACACACCCGAGCAGACCACGGGAAGGTGCAGAGAGAGACAAAGGGAAGCAGCTCCGGGGCGGAGACACCCCGACAGAAGCGGGCCGGGGTGGGGGGCACGAGCCGGGACCTCCCCCCGGAGGGGCCGGGGCCGCTCCTGCCCTCGGGGATGGCGGGTCCGCGGCGCCGCCCCCCTCGGACCTCTTCCCGCTCCGCGGCGGGCCGGGCCGGGGCTCCCACCTTGCCGTCGCTCTTTCTCCGTATCTTTTGGCATCGGCCGTAGGAGCCGGTCCCGATGGTGAAGAGCACCTCGTAGTCCTCCACTCGGGAAGGCATGGCCGAGGAGCGCCGGACACCCAGCTGGGGCCGCAGAGCAGGCCGCGAGTCCTCCGGCCGCGTTCAACCGTCGCGGGCCTGGCCTCGCTGCTTATTGGCCGGCGGCGCCGCCGCCCCGCCTTCCTGATTGGACAGAGCCCAAACAACAACCTTGGCATCTCGGGAAAAGCGCGGTCGCTAAGCGACGGCGTCGGCGTCGGCCCGCGGCCGAGAGGAAAGGGGCGGGGCCAAGCGAAGGGGCGGAGCGTGGCCGGCGTCCCGGGGCGCTGCCCTATGACCTCTGCGCAGCCCTATGACCTCTGCGCACTGCCTCCTCGCTCGCGCACGCGCCCGCCCGCGGAGGGTGCGGCTGTGGGTGCGGCTGGGCCCCCCCCCCCCGCAGCTGCGCTGAATCAGGACCGCGGCGCCCAGTCCTCTGAGAGTTCAAGTGTCAAAGCCAAGGGCGACAGAAAAATGACAAGTGGACCGGCGGCAGCTTTTTATCTTTTCTTAGGTTTTTTGGCAAGGCAGTGGGCTTAAGTGACTATTTTTATAGATTTAGCTCAGTTCCCCGTTGCCATGCAATGGGGTTAAGTGGCTTGCCCGAGGCCACACAGCTAGGTAATCATTAGGTGTCTGAGGCTGGATTTGAACCCAGGTACTCCTGACTCCAGGGCAGGTGCTCTATCCACTTCGCCACTTAGCCGCCCCTCATTTTTTCCTTTCTTGTTCTCATTACCTTTTCTTTCGTTCAGTCATTTTTTTCAGTCGTATCCGACTTTGCGTGATCACTTGGAAAAGATACTAGAGTGTCATTTCTTGTCATTTCTTTCTCTAGTTCATTTTACAAATGAGGAAACTAGGACAAACAAGGTTAAGTGAATTGCCTAGGTCCACAGAGTAAGTATCCGAGACTAGATTTAAACTTGGGAGGCCCAGCCTCCATCCAGTGTCCCCCAGCTGACTAATATCTTTTCTACCTTTCCTATAAATACATCAAGGACTGTGAATAAGATAGTTCTACTGTCACTGGCGGTGAAAAACTGATTATATAAATCCTTACAGATCTTTCAAGATTTTTTTCTATTTGTTGTCCACCTTCCGTTCTTTTTTAAAAAAATTCCCTTAAGATCACATTGCTTATTTGGAGCTCTCATTAACTTTCTTTCTTTTGATTGATTTTATCATCTACTACTTTGCTTTATAAATTATTTATAAATTATATAAATTATATTTATAAATTTATAAATTATCTTTCACAAAATTTCTACAAACTGTGATTTTTAATTGGTGTTGTCTTTGGCCACCATCTTTCTCCATTTGGCAAGTAATTCACATATTTGCTGACGAGGTGCTTTCTAGGCTCTTTTTATTTTGGCAATAGATTAATATTGCTACAAAAAATACTTTTTATTCTTGTTCTAATCTATATTTTCTACCTTTCATCCAACTGCTCATTTTTAATCAAATTGGTCTTCCACTGTCCCATAATACACCTTGAACTGTCTTTAACATTTTTTGCTCACATCATATCCCCAAGCTGGAGTATCTTCTTCTCTCTTCCCTGTTTGTCAAATTCTATTCCTCTTTCAAAACACAGCATAAATTTATCTACTCAGTGAAGCTTCCCTCTTATCCACAATGACCCTTCTAATCTATGAATTCCAATAGCATTATAATCTGTACTACTCTTTGTTATCTATCATTTATTGCTGTTATTATTTTAAAATTATTTCTACGATAGTGACAATAAAAAAAAATTTAACATTTTCGACCATGTTACAACTCTCTAGACCATCTCTTAAGGGTGATGTCTCCATTGATTGAAGAAGTATCCTAGATAATGAAATCACAAATCTATTGAGGCATTCTAATTAGTATATTAATAATATCAATAGTTCAGATCAATAATTCTACAAATAGTTCAGTTTTCAAAGTATTTTCCTCACAATTTTTTCAGGCAGCTGCTATTTTTGTCCGTTTTACAAATGAGGAAACTGAGGCTAGTTATGAAACCCCTCTGTGTTCTACCTTTAATCTGAGCAAAAAATTCAACTCAGATCTTGCCTAGCCCTCTATCCACTATGCCATCTAACATCTCAAAAGTATAACTTTTCCATTTTACAGATGAGAAAAAGTACTTAAGCAGCATTGAGAATTGGAAGGAATGTTGAACCTTGAAGTTAAGACCCGGATTCAAAGCTCAATTGCACTTCCTAACAGAGAGTCATTGAATCCTTCTGAGCTTCAGTTTCCATCTCTGTAAAATGGATTAATAATACTTGTATGACCATGCAAACCATGGCACATGGTTCTGCTAAGAAGCTACTTTGTAACATAGAACTCTGTATAAGTGTGAGCTCCTTAATGTGAGTTAATTAACATTCATGCTCTCATCCTAGTCACAGGCTGTGTGTGTGTGTGTGTGTGTGTGTGTGCTTGCATACACACGCTAGGGTTAGAACCCATGTCTTCTGACAACAACAACAGCAATAATAATGATAGCTATCAGGTATACAACCCTTTAAGATTTGCAAAGTACTTTACAAATATTGGTTCATTTTCTCCTAACAACCCTGGAAGGGTTGGTGCTCTTCCTGGTACTATTATTTTCCTATTTTGTGGATGAGGAAATTGAGGCAGACAAAGGTTAAGTGACTTACCACTAAAAAATGTCTCCAATGCAAATGTAAAGACTATATCAGATTGCCTTTTCATGGTGGGGAGGGGAGGGAGAAAAATTGTAAAACTCAAAAACCTTGCCAAAAAAAAAAGATTGGTAGAAACTTGCATTGTATATGTAATCAGAAAACAAATAAAATATTTATATAATTAAAAAGTCTGTTCATCCACTCTGATTACAAGTGCTTATCCCAGTATTAACTTATGTGTAATTTTTTTTTCTGACTAGATAACATTCTCAAGGTGGGGAGGGTGAGTGCTTTGTGCATGTCCAAAGTCTTGCCTTTTTCTTTGTATCTTCAGGAATCTTGCAGACAGTAGACATTAAATAAATGTTTATTGCCTGCATGAACTGGTTGATTGATTGATTACCACTGTCCCAGGGCTATTCACTGGCATAGATCATTGGTGAATGGAAACTCTCTTAAGGTCCACATTTTATTTTATGCATCTACATTTCTTCTTTGCTTTGCTTTATATTGGATTAAAGATCCACTAGGTGGCTGTCTATGCATGTGCCTGGAGATAAAAAGTACCCAGAGTATTGCAGTTTAAATTCCATTATAAAGAAACAAGAGCCATTTACTTTAGCTATTTTCTTAGATTATAAGTAGAAACCATCTTTTAGTGATGAAGTTATAGTTTTCTTTTTTCTTTCTTTTGAAGTTATAATTTTCTAAATTTTATTTAGGAAACATGGGAATTTATGGACAGATGACTGAATACTAGCTCTGCTAATCTATCATGGATTTAGCTCAATCAAATTCAATAAGCATTTATTAACCACCTTCTATAGTGCCTTGGATAGTGGTAGACCTGGGAATACAAAGGGAAAAAACTAAACAATCTCTGCTCTTGCGGGGCTTAAATTCTGATCCCTCCCTCTTTTCTTCTCTTCCTCCTTCCTTCCATCTATCCCTCTTTCTTTATATCCTTCCATCCTTCCCTCCTTTATATCCCTCCATCCATCCATCCTTCAGTGCTTCTTTTCATCCTTCCTTTTTTCTTCCTTCTTTCCCTCTCTCCCTTTCTATCTTCCATCCATCTCTTTCCTTCTACCCTTCTCTCCTTCCACCCATTCTTCTAACCATCCATCCTTCTTCTCTCCCTCCCTTCCTTCCTTCCTTCCTTCCTTCCTTCCTTCCTTCCTTCCTTCCTTCCTTCCTTCCTTCCTTCCCTCTTACCTTCGTCATTGATTTCTATGTGCAGAGCATCATGCCAGGTGCTGTGGGACATACACAATTTAGTTCATAGGATAACAAAAAATCTAAAACCACAGGTCATTTAGTTCAAAGGTCATTTAGTCCACTTCTTTCATTTTTGCAGATCAAGGTTACACCAGGAATAAACATCAGAGATGGGCTTTGAAGTTTGCTCCAGAGCAAGTGCTTGGTCCACTATGCTGCCACTTTACAATATTATCCCTGCCTCTGTGAAGTTTACAGAGGCAATAACTTATAGAGGCTTTATAGAGAAATAGGACAAAATTATAGCTAACTATAATACCTAGTATTATCTGGCAAATACTTTAGAGCCAAGCAAGGAGAGAGTGCTAGATGAGAAATAAGAGAAGTTTTTCCAACATTGGGATTATCAAAAGCATAATTTGCATTTAATTGGTTCTAAGAATGGTTAGAGCCCAGGCATACCAAATAAGAGCAAAGGTATGGCAACAGAAAAGGTTTATTGAGGAGGCAGAGATTAGAGTTGCATGAGTAGGATGGCACTGGGTTAATCTCTTCCTACAACTACATCCTTTTTTGGTGTTTAGGATGTACTGTGTCACCTGCCGTGGGTCATATGTGAATGCTCAGGATTATCGCACATGAGGCTTCCTGCAGCAGTTTACATCGATTAAGGCAAATGTGTATGCTTGTAAAAAAAAAAAAGTCACGTGACATTTTTCTCCTCCTAGGAGAAAAAATATTTACATGAATTTGCACAGAACAGAGGCAACCTCTAAGAAGAAGGAAGGCTTATAGGTGTTTGTTCAAATGAGCTATGGAGAGGGCAATAGGAGGAAGAACTTTTGTTTTGACTAGTGGTGTACATGACAGAGAAACCTAGGCACCTGCATGTGACTTGAATGGTCATTTGCACCTGGATGTCTCAGGTAAGCAATGAACATTGAGTCTGGTAGGGAATAAAGAATCTGTACCTCCTGTGTGGTTATTAGAATAACTCTTAATCCCTGGATAAAGCCTAGCAGGTAATTAATATTAATAAGTAGAAACAATAGTAAAATAGTCCTCATAAGGATATAAGATTCTAGGATTAGGAATGAATTAGGAATTAGAAATGATATTTGAATTCTTTTAGAGCATGGTAGATGTTACTATTGTTTCTAAGATTCATTATAATGGGGTCCAAATAAAATCATTTAATATAGAGTAGCCAGAGCATGCAAGGATCCCTTATCAATGAAATAAAAAAATGCTTAATTTATTTTAAATTATTTTCAACTGTGATTTTCACGAAGTCTGACAGAGGCCGTGGAGACTGCAGAATGGGCACTCACCATCTTGTCCCTTGCACACAGTCTTGGGTCAAGAGTGTACAGGACAAACTCTTAGTTTTGGATAACACCTGTATGGAGAGAAGTCAAATGGTTGCCTTTTTTCTTTTTTTGTTTTTTTGCAGGGTTATGGAGTTCAGTGCCCAAGGTCACATAGCTAGGTAATTATTAGGTGTCTGAGGCTGCATTTGAACTCAGGTCCTTCTGACTCCAGGCCTGTCTCTAGCTGTACCTGGAGGGTAACTTTTTTGGGAAAAAGGTACCTCATTCCTGATTTGACTTGAGCAATTCAAAACAGGCCTGGGCCTCTTCTGGGGAAAACTCAGAATTTACTGGATGATGACAGTGGATAGCAAATCCCATCCCTGGGGCGGTGAGATCTGTGCCCAAGGAGGGACTGTCTCGTCTAGGTCAGCAGAACACCAAGTACAAATGAGGGAGCATCATGACCAGGGCAAGGACCAAGTTGGGTCAGGAACAATGCCTTCTCAGCTCTTCCCTTTTGTGAGGCAGTGACAAAAGGCGCCTGATCTTACGGCTTCTCCCTCCCCACTCTCACACTCCCCTCCCTCCACCACCACCCTAAAGTAGGTTGTCTGAGATGTTGGCGGCAGAATCACCTAATTTAGAAGCAGATGCTAGCACTTGCAGTCCTCCAGCAATAGAGAAATGGCTAAACTTAGTGAACAATATTAATAATAATAATAGATGATATTTGCAAAACATAATTATCTCATTTAATCATCACACCAGCTCTAGGAGCTATTTTATTTTATTTTCGTCATTTATTTTATTTTTCTCATTTTTATAGTTAAGGACTCCGAGATATTCAAGAGGTTGTGACTTGACCTCTTTGTATTTAAGGCTGAACTGGGTTGAACAAGGGCTTTTCTGACCCAAGCCCAGCACTTATGTAGCACTTAGCTGCCTCTACCTGGTGAGCAAGATTATTCTATTAAATTTAAAATGAGCTTTCAGATGGGCTGTTCAGGGCTCCTCGGTTGTGCCCTGCTTCCCTGCCCACTATGCAACCAGCTCCTCCACTTGTCCCCCCTACTCACTAGCCTCCTGGGGTCTACCCAGGTAATACATTCCACATTTCACTTTTCCAACTCCTTTAAGTGACCCAGGGTTTTATGGGTTTTTTTTTAACTAGGCACAGAAATTCCTAGTTATGCTTCACCTGGAGACATCACTAGATCTGGGGCTGAAGGACTGGGAATGGCAAGAAAGAAGGTTCACAAAAGAGGCATTCACCTCACTGAGAAGATGGAGATAAAATGTAGACCTCAGTTCTCTTTGCAGATAGTTGTATTGTACATCTAATCAAAACTTGGTCCTGTACTATTCAGGAATATGTGGTGATTTAGACAGGACCCAGTGAACTTCTATGAAAAATAGAGAGGCTTAAACAAATGGATGAAGAAAGTTAGAAGGGGCAAGGGGGAGATGTTTATTCTACTTAGTGATACACCATCTCAGAACTTCAGTTTCTTCATCTATAAAATGAAATGCTTGGACAAGATGATTTGGAAGGTCCCCTTCAGCTCTAACAAGCTATATTTCTATATACATTCTACACCATTGATGAGATGCTTAAAAATGATTTGGAGCCATTATTAAACATAGTTTAGGAAATGACTTCTAAAGACATTGGTAACTAAGGATATGACTAATCAAGCTAATTAATGTCTGATAATTTGTGACATGCCAGAATCAAGTACATTCATGTCAACTGAATCTCTGTCTTTTAGTGAGCATTACTCTCTTTACTCTTGGCCATGTTTATCCTCACATTCTTTTTCTATCCCTTCATTCTTCATATCCATGCTCAAAAATCTCATTTTCGAAGAAGCTTTTCCTATTTAATATTACTCAACTCAATCACTCTTTTGTTCTATATCTCCAATGGTATTTCATGTACTTTCTTTGTCCTATTTGTATAATGGTTTATTTCAAGGGCAAATATACAAGAATTGCAATGGATGAAAAGATATGAAAGGGCTGTATTCTGCATCGGTAAAGGGAAGACCCAGATGATTGAAATTCTGTATCCATCCAACTGCCAAAATATTACTTTTATGTTCTTTTGTATAGCCTAAGTCTTTCTTGGGACTTTGAACTTTATTTCTCTCTAAATATGACTTACACGTTCACCTTTCTTGTATCTTAGCTCTTTCAGTGATTTCCTAATATAATATATGGTTAAGACCTGTATCTGGCCTATTTCCCTTTCTCACCATCATATAATACATTCCTCAGAAGACCCTTCCACCCTTTCCCTTTCTTGTCTGATTTTGGAGATGAACCATAGAGAACAAATCATGTCAGAGAATTCTGTGGTTTTATTTCTATCTTCTTCTACCTGGGCCTGTCTACTTATTTTGGGGATTATTACAGCTCCTGAGAAAATAGAATCTTTGAACTGCTTGATATTCCCTCAGAATTTTACCAGAACAGCACTAATATTGCTACTAAAATTATGTAATCACAGTATGTTGGTGTAGTGCCAAGGTGGCTTTGAAACCTAGCTTGGCTAATCTGTCATGTGATTCATAACATTAGTTACCATTTAGATAGAGCTTGCTGTGTGTCAGAGTTTACTAAGTTTGTTAAGCACTTTGCAAACCTTGGAACAACCCGGAGAGGCAGGTACTGTTATTATTTCTACTTTACAGGTGAGGAAACTGAGGTAGACATAACTGAGGTTAAGTGACTTGACCCAGTCACACAGAAAGTGTCTGAGACCAATTCCAAACTCAGGAAAATGACTCTTTCAGAATCTAGGCCTGGTGTTCTATCTTCTGACCCCCTATTGCCTACTTGGGATAGGTTAGTACACACACAAACATATATGTGGGTGTGAATATGTGTGAAGTCCACAGTTATTCTAGGGATAAAGAACCATGGAAATCAGTTGAAAGAACTAGGTGCTATTTTACCTTGAGAAAAGAAGACTTAGTTGGGACATGATAACCATCATCAAATATCTGAAGGGTTATATTGTAGAAGAGGGATTAAATTTATTCTGCCTGTCCATAGAGATTAGAATTTGGAGCAGTGGGTAGAAGCTGCAAAGAGGCAGAGGCAAAGAGGTCATCATTAGAGATATAAAAAATGTTGGCTACCTAAGACCAATGTAGGTATTTCAAGGTTATAGGGATAGATCTGAAATGTCTCCCCCCATCTCCAGGGAGCCTAGATTGCTGCCTTAGTAGATAGAGAAGGATAACTTGAAGAGTACTGATGTAGCAGAAGGGACACTCTCCTATTATTGAGCAGAATATTGGACTTGCAATTCTATCTAGCTATTAACATACAAAATGTCTTCAGTCTAAGGTTACAAATCTTTTCTTTTTTCCCCCCTTTTTTTTAGAGGAGGGGAAGGAATAAGGATAGAAGATAATTTTCCTGGTTGCTTGGGGAGAGGTAGTAAAAAAGTTATTCTGCTCTAAATCTGGAGCATAATAGTTATCTTAATGTCTGAGGTTTAACTTCCCTTCTCATTTGTTAGTTGTTCAGTCATGATCAACTCTTTGTGACCCCATTTGGGTTTTCATGGCAGAGATACTGAACTGGTTTGCCATTTCCTTCTCCAGTTCATTCACAGATGAGAAACTGAGGCAAACAACTTTAAATGACCTGCCCAGGGTCATATAGCTAGCAAGTGGCTGAGGCCAGATTTGAACTCAGGAAGATGAGTCTTTCAGACACTTGGCCCCGTCTGCTTACCTTCTGTACCACCTAACTTCTCTTCCTTACATATACTTATACAAAGGACAGTTGTGGAGAGTAGGCAAACACTTATCAAAGCAAGGAAGTACAACAGTAATGACAGCTAGGTGGCCCAATGAATAGAGCACTAGCCCTGGAGTCAGGGAGACCTGAGTACAAATCCAAATTCAGAATCTTACTAGTTTATGACTGACTCTGGGCAAGTCACTTAACCTTATTTATCTCAGTTTCTTTATCTGTAAAATGATCTGGAGAAGGAAATGGCAAATCACTGCAATGTCTCTGCCGAGAAAATCTCCAATAGAGTCACAAAGAGTCAAACATAACTGAAAAACAAATCAGTACTCATATAGTAATGAGGGAAATTACACACATTAATTTAAGCCATGGCCTCATCAAGAGTTCAGATCTCTAAAACCAAGATCAAGCTGAAATTTAGGAGAGTTTAGAACTAATTCATTGGGCAGACCCAGGAAAGAGCCATTAATGATTCAAGACTGACCCGGAAGGGGCTATCTCCAATCTATGCTTATTCCATTGCTATTTAACATATTTTAGTGATGATTTGGGTTTTTTTAAGAATATAAGTTCTTTTTTAAAATTTTTTCTCAAGGCAATGGAGTTAAGTGACTTGCCCAAGGTCACACAGCTAGGTAATTATTAAGTGTCTGAGGTCAGAGTCCTCCTGACTCCAGGGCTGGTGCTCTATTCACTGCGCTACCTAGCTGCCCCTTAGTAACAAGGACTTGTAAAAAGGACTTTTGCTATATACACCCAGATCACCTAATATGGAGCTCTCTACCTTTGAAGTGAAGATTTCCTAAGCATCCCTTCCATGTGAATGGAAAGAGCTTGCTTTGATTGACTATATGACTAAAAACTGCCAGACAGGGATGCTTCTTTCCCTTGAAGTCTACAGAGCATGAAGATCTATGTTTACTGACTGCAGGGGTGATATGAACTGAATGGACTTCAAGCTGGGTTTGTTTTTTCAGTTCTAGGTGAAGGGCAAGCTTAGCACCAGAATTCCAGGAAGGATTTTGTAACCAACCAGTCTTGTAGGGAAGCCTTAAAAAAGCCAGGGTTCTCAGAATGAGAACCCAAGGGGAATTTTGGACTTGGAACTTATGACTGTACAATATCAAACTAAACTTGACTGTGACCCTAATCCTTTTCCTCTCTCTAGTAAATAAGAAATGGTACCATCTGGGATGATGCTTCCAAGTGTGTGTGTGGGGGGAGGTGTTTGTATGTTTGTTCTTGTTTTTTACTTTGAAGTAAATGTTCCTTTAAAAAATAATCAACTATTAAGTGATTAAATAGAATTGAGGATTAAAGGGCTCACCTACAGTTGGGGAACATTATCTGGGGCCAAAGGCAGACAGCCTGGACATCCCTAAGTCCCCATAAGGGAACTAGAGAACCTGAGGAAGGGGTGAAATGTAAAGCTGACCTTTGGGCAGTGGGAGCCAGGATAGTCACTGTGACACTTGGATAAATATATGCTTATCAAATTTGTAAATGTCAACGAGCTAGAAAGAACAGATAACATAGTGAATGCCAGCATCATAATCCAAAAAGTTTGACTAAAATGTTAGATTGAATCTAAGAATGTGAAATTTAGTATATATGAATGTCAAATCTTACACTGGATTTAAAAAATAGCTTCACAAGAGCAAGACATGGTCAGGAAACAGGCCATCTGAAAAAAGATCTAGGACTTTATTTTTAATTCTGAACTTGATATCAAATAAAATTCTGAACTTTATACCAAAAAACAGTTTATCTGGAAAAAGATCTAGGATTTTATTTTAAATTTTGTTTTTAATTCTAAACAATACCAAATAAAATGAAAATTTCTATATGCTAATATAACATGGAAAGATTTAAAAAGTTTGAATATAGCTTGCCATTTCTCTTAAGTACATATTAAATTCAAAATATAATTTCAAAAACCGTCCTGCTTGTGTTTCTTTTGGTACTTCCTTCTATCCATTTAAAAAAAAAGACTTCAATGACCCTCTTTTCTCCCTTTGTTTTTGGCAATACTATTGCTATCTCCAAATTTATAACTACCTCCCAACGCTATAGGCAACTCTATAGTCACCTCCCAAACTCCCCATCCCAGATTTGAAAGCAACAAAACCCTTGAAACAAAAATACACTATTGAGGGAAACATTTCCATATTGGTGATGTTGAAAAATGTATGTCTCATTCTGATCTTGGACTCCATCTCTCCTCTGTCTAGATGTTGGGGTTATGGCAATGGAAAAAGCTAATATCTTAGGTTGAATTCAGTGAGGCATGAAGTCTAGGACCAGGAAGAATAAGACCCTTGTTCTGGACCTTGAGGATATTTTCCTGAACAAAGAGTAAACACTCTCATTGATACCACATTCAAGACTGTCTTCTGTTTAGTGTCCTTTGGGCTATACCTCTGAATTAAGTCTTTAAAAAGCAGAGAGAAGTTGCAGGGGGACCTGCAACCAAAACACATTTTCCCGGAGAAAACCTACATACAAAGGGTTACAGTTTCACAGTGATCTGTAGGAGATAAAATAAGTATCCACAATGTACTTTTAAGTTCAATATGCTTTATTAAAATTTTCTCTCCTAGACAAAGTTAAAGCTAAAATAGATTTAATCAAAAGAAAAAATAGAAAAACTACACTATCAGCCATTTTAATAAATATTAAATTCTAGATTTTAAATATTTATTTAAAATATCTAGACTCTAAAGAAGAAGGTTGAAATATTTCTGTGATGTTGAAAATAACAAGCTGGTAGAAAAATATGGAAAGACTTGAGCCTATGAAGGAAGATGTTATTTACCTCCAGCAAAGAGATGACAAGTGGAAATAAGCACATTGATCTTACATATAAGCAGATGAATGTATATGTGTATGTGTATGATTATAGATATTGTGTGTACATGTAGGTGTTCGTATATCCATGCTTAATTGAAGACTTGGGTGGGGGAGGTGGAGAAACAGGAAAAAATAAAGTAAAAAGTACACAGCATATAACAGAAAACCTACAAGGAAGCAAAAAAAAATATGGACAGTTTTGCATATAATGTATAATATTTATTATGTAGGTTTTCTTGAAATTCAGGATTTATTGCTTTATATTGAATATTTTCTTATGTTCTGCTTGTATACATGGTTATTTTTTCTTTTCTTATTTTGTATTTAAAAAACTAAAAAACTTTAAAAATATTTTATCCATCACTTTCTTAAGTCTAGACTATCAACAAAATTAAAAAATCCAATCTTGATGTGTAACTTTTGCTGATTTTTGAGGTGTAAATGCTCACACTGAAAATTTAACAGCTGGCTGGCTTCAGTACACAACTACCTACATATGTGTGAGGTCCTCCAGGGAACCATGTGGCTCCAGGAGAGGATGAACTAGATAACACCAAGCAACTGAGCCAAGCCTCCTGGAGAAAAAGGGGGGAAAAAAGAGTTCCTAAATAATGCTGAGTTCCTATACTGCAGAACTTAAGAAGATGACTATTCTGTCTCCAGGCCCAGTACTCTATCCACTAAGTTCTAGCTGCCCAGGAAAAAAAACCTTAAATTTGCCCTTCATTAGTACTATAAACTATAATATGGACTGCACAAGGCTGGGGGGAATTGATTGACTTTATTAACTCCAACCTTATTATGGTCTAATCCTCATTTCTATTGTCCAGTCAATCAGTCCACTGACATTTTTTAAATGTATTAGATAGGCAAAGATAAATGCAAACCAAAGCCTTGTACAAAGAGATCATAAAAGATTTTCATCAATTTCTATACTAAACTTTATGCAAATTATGCTATATCTATAAAATTCATTTTTTATTTTATTTTTCCAATTACATGTAAAGATAGTTTTAACATTCATTTTTTAAATAAAATTTTGAATTCTACATTTTTTTCTCTCTCCTTCCCTCCCCTGTCCCCAGGACAGCAAATAATTTGATACAGATTATACATATAAAATCATGTTAGTCATTTGTGAAAGAAGAATCAGAACAAAAGGGAAAAGCATGAGAATTTGTTTTTTAAATTTTAGTATATGGTATAGAAGATAGAATGCCTTGGTCTGCATTCAGACTCCAGGGTTCTTTCTCTGTCTGTAAATGGCACTTTCCATAGCGTTTCTTTTGGAATTGTATTTGTATTGTTTAGAAGAGTGTTCTTTTTTCCATTTGTCATCTAATTGTCCGAAGGTAGATAGCATCTTCCTTCTACGTCCAAGTCCTCCCATATTTTTCTAAACTGCTAGCTCATCATTTCCCAAGTCATGGCAATATTCCAGCCTTCTTCATCTAGATAGTTTAAAGTCTAAACAATATTGATTAAAATGTCTTTCATAGTTGATCATCACAATGTTGCTGTGGCCGTTACCTACAAAGTTCTTAAAGAGCTATCTACCAATGTAGCAAAGATCCAAAAAGACAATGATGCTATTTGTTCTTCATGGCTATCATTTTAAAGTTTGTAAAGACCTTTACAATTATTTTTCTGTTGATTCTTAGAACAATCTTGGGAGGCAAGTTCTATTATTCTCATTTTATATTTGAGGGAACTGAGTTAGACAGAAATCATATAGCTAGTAAGTATCTGAGATAGGATTTGAACTCAGTCTTTCCATATGCTGTTTGGTACTCAATTCACTATGCCATCTCAGTATAAGAAGTTTGGGGGACTGTGTAGGTCCCTAGGGGGAAGTAAGGATGCCCTAGAATGTGAGATTTGCCAGACTGAAATTCATCAGTTGCTAACAATTCTTTCTTTCTTTCTTTCTTTCTTTCTTTCTTTCTTTCTTTCTTTCTTTCTTTCTTTCTTTCTTTCTTTCTTCCTTTCTTTCTTCCTTTCTTTCTCTTTCTTTCTTTCTTTCTTTCTTTCTTTCTTTCCTTCCTTCCTTCCTTCCTTCCTTCCTTTCTTCTGCTTCTGCTTTTCTTTTCTTCTGCTTTTCCTTCTGCCTTTCTTCTTTTTCTTTTCTTCTGCCTTTCTTCTTTTCCTTCTTTTTTCTTTTTTCTTCCACTTTTCTTCTTTTCTTCTTCTTCTTTTCTTCTTCTTCTTCTTCTTCTTCTTCTTCTTCTTTTCTTTTCTTCTTTTTTCTTCTTCTTCCTTTCTTTCCTTCTCCTTCTCCTTCTCTTTCTCCTTCTTCCTTCTTCTTTTTTGGAGGCAGAATTAAGTGATTTGCCCAGGATCACACAGCTAATTAGTTTAAGTGTCTGAGGTTGGATTGATAATGATTTATTAAGCATGCTCACTATGCATTAGTAAGTCCAGTGTCTGAGCTCTAGTGTGAGTCTTTTGTGGTTTGTGGTTCTCTGTGAGTTTTAATGAAGTCTATCAATGCATTGTGAACTATGTGCTTGCAAGAAAACTGAGAGACCTTTAACTTTTTCTATGAAGAAGGAGATGAGTTACCTGCAGATGTCCTCAGGAGAAACTCAACTGGAGGCAAAATCAGGCAAATTCTGATGTTCGCAGGTTTGGGGACACAAGCCAAAAAGTGACTTTTAGGAAGTCCTAAGATTGACCTAGGAGTATATAAACCCAGAGCTTCATTTCTGGGAACCAAGTTACATTAGGAAATATATTTATATTTGTAATGGGTTTTGTTTTTCTTACTTTCTTATTGAGTGAGGTAAGGGGAGAAGGAAGAGGAAATTCAGAACTAAAAGTGAAATAAAATTGATTTTACAAGTTGGAGAGTATCCAGGAGAGGGTAACTAGGATAGGGGAAGTACTCTGAAATCAGGCTACATGAGGATCAGCTGAAAGAATGGGAGATGTTTTATCCCTCTAAGAGAAGACTTAAATGGGACATCAGAGTTGTCTTCAAGTGTATGGGGGCTGTCTCCTGGAGAAAGATAAGATTATTCTGCTTGTTCCTGGAGGATAGAGCTAAGGCAATGCTATACAGCAAGGGTAGATCGAAGGAGGAATCACTAGAGATAAAATACAATTTTGTGTTACACCATAAAATTAAGACTTGCAAATATTGCAGAGAGATTGATAGATGATAGATAATTTTGTGTGTGTGTGTGTGTGTGTGTGTGTGTGTGTAGATAAAGAAAGAGAGAATTAGAGATGGGGGGCTGAGAGAAAGGAGGGGAGAGAGGGAGAGAGAGAGATAGATAGAGACACAGAGAGAGAAGAAGGAGAGAGAGAGAGAGAGAAGGAAACATAAAGAGACATAGAGACAGAGAGGAAGGAGACACACACACACACACACACACACAGAGAGAGAGAGAGAGAGAGAGAGAGAGAGAGAGAGAGAGAGAGAGAGAGAGAGAGAGAGAGAGAGAGAGAGAGAGAGAGAAGGAAACATAAAGAGACATAGAGACAGGGAGGAAGGAGACACAGAGAGAGAGAGAGAGAGACAGAGACAGAGACAGAGACAGAGACAGAGACAGAGACAGATCTAGAATGCCCCACACTATCTCCAGGGAGCCTAGAGTCCCACTCTAGTAGGCAGTAGGAAGAAGACTATAGTAGTACTATAAGTGGGGGGGGGTAGGGTGGCAGGACAGACAGGATCCAGAGGCTGGACACCCACTGCCATTTCCCCTTCAGTTTTCCAGAGCAGAAATGTGTCTATTACAATAAGATATTTGCAATCTAAGAATTTGATTTCTTTTGGGAAGTTATTTCATAACTTGTAGCCATGCAGTATCACCAGAAAAATATAAATGACAAGTCTTTTTTCTCAGGGAGTAGCTTTGGGGAGGTCATCAAAGGTACCAGGCAATTTGCTAGTTCAGCCTCAGCAAAGCCACCTTTAAATTCAGATCCAGATATATACAAAGTGATCGGATAGACAGATACTTACCTAATACGATTTGAGAGATACCAATCAGTCCCTACCAACCTAACCTTCAGTAGAAATTTATTTCTCATTTCTTAAAAGCTTTTCAGTGTTCAAATGTCTCTAATTAATTGAAAATACCCTCTAGGAGAGATAATCTTTAAGCCAAAGTTTCCTAACCTAATTTGGCAACAAAATACTAGGATTTGAAATATATTATTCCATCTACAAATACTGGCCTAGGTATCTGGAGATCAAGGAGGATCCCCAAGGATAAAAAATGTTTCCACAACAAAGAAGACAAATACCATTAGCCAGTAGCCCTAAGAAGGACAGCAGAAAACCACAATCTTTCTCCCATGAGACTTGACTACAGTCCAAAGGGAAAAAAAAAAAAGCAAG
Source organism: Macrotis lagotis (assembly GCF_037893015.1). Classification (NCBI taxonomy): domain Eukaryota; kingdom Metazoa; phylum Chordata; class Mammalia; order Peramelemorphia; family Peramelidae; genus Macrotis; species Macrotis lagotis. The sequence goes on from NC_133659.1 coordinate 113,387,088, forward strand.
AAAAAAGTAGAATTCTTGACTGACTAAAATGTTTAGGAGCTATTTGTTCCTGCAGGAGGGAAAGAGAAATTGTTTAGCATTTCCCATGTTGTTTGTTTTCATTATGGTGTCCTCAGATGTCCTTTGTGTGTCAGTCTGTTTTCTTCCTCCTATTCAATTCTGAGGCCAATAAGTCATCTGTCCAAGAAACTAAATATTAACATAATGGTAATATGGAAAATAGTGTTTTTCACCTCTGGACCTAGATAACAGCTGCCTCCTTCTACTATGGTGGCATTGACATGGGATCCAGCATAAATTAAAACTCATATAACTGCTACATTTCTGTCTGGTCTCTTGATACAGGAAGGGACCTCCAGCTTCTTAACATAGCTTGTTTATCACTCATGGATCAAATGATATGAACGGAATGTCGAGGAAGCCTTAGATTTTCATTTCACCCTGATGATTCTCCTCTCTCATCTTGAATTTTTGAGTCTAAGTTTATTTTAACTGGGATAGTTTTCATTCCCCCCTCAATCTTCAAGATCTTGACTCTGTCCACATCACCTCCCTCACCTACTGTTATCTAATTACTTCTTTTTTTTATGGAATTATAAAGTTTATTATTATTTAGTTGGACTGAAGAAAATTTCAAGAAAATTGTAGGCCATTATTTCCACTTGAAAAATTCCTATTTATCCACTTGATATTATGCTACCAATCTAGTTAATTTCTAGATCTAATGATTCCAGTTTCACTAGACAGAATATTGTAGAGATTTGCGACTCCGTTTATTCTTCAGTGTACCTCTATAACTAAGGTTTCACATATGGTTTCAAAATCAGCAGTTTGTCAAGCTGGTATTTGAACAGTATTAAAATTGACTTTTTAAATATTGTCCAAAATGTTTATTTCAAAGAATTAAAGGTTCTCAGTGATTTGGTCTCCCCATCAACTGTTTACAGTAAAAAAAGAGTCTTAGAAAAATATGAATAACCAAATTATCAAAAAGAAATAGGTTAATAAGGCCTTTAAAAAAAAGACTATAAGGCCCTATTCCTCTTGGTCAGGAAAGAATTGTGGTTTGTGAAAGTAGTTTGTTCACAATTAGTGGACTTCAGAGGCAGTCAAAGGCTAAGGCTTATGAGAGAGAATGGCGGGGAGATATTATTCACTTTAAAAATCAGTTAATAAAGGATCCAACTTTCTCTCATATATATGACAGAGCTCTGGATTTAAAATCAGGCCAAGAGCCTTCCAAATGACAGAAGCTACAAATGCCCCGGATGATCTGGTGGCAAAAATCTGCCATGGAGGATAGATCCATAAACAAGAGAAAATGAAAATTAATTAATAAGCACTTGTAGAGGTCAAATCAAGTGCAATAACATTTCAAGATGCATCTTAGTGAGTCTTTCCCAGACTGTTGTGGGAAAGAGATCAAAAAGCCTCACAGGATGTCTGAAGAACAATGCATCATGAAGGCAAACTTAAAAGGACACAAATAGATTTAACACCCGTTTTCTCAAATATCAGTAGTGCTCCCATAAAAGGTAAAGGTCCTGTATCACTACAATTTAAGGATTCTGAGGTAAATGATTAATTACCCTTCTGAAACACAAGTCGTATCCCTTTACCAGAAAGGGAGGGGAGCATTCCCTCAGGCAGCTATACAACACGTCATTCACATGGGTTTTTAGTTCCCCAGTGACACTGTCAATGATTTCTGCTACAGGACCATCCCTAGATGAACATTTGCCCACCAAAACACAGATGTTCCTGGTACCTATGAAGATTTTACTCTTTCCCCATTTTCTTTCATTAAAGATTCTCTCATATCTGGAACTAATTCTTGGTTGCAAACCCAGAGAATTCCTTGCTCCGACAACATTTGTTTTCTCTATTTCCCGAAAGGCTCTGTGACGGTCCTATGTAGCCCTTGATGTTTCTAAAAGACAAGTTTGAGCAGCGAGCTACATGAAAGTCTTCACATAAATCATCAATTCCTTCCCTCCCCACTCCACCCCAACTTGTACTAATTAGAAACTATAAATCTTGACACCCTAAGAGTTTCTAGTCCGAAGATGATGTATTAGTGAGATGCTGGATTTGCCACCTGGTGGGCTGAGGACTTTGTTGTGAGAACGAGGCCTAGGGCCCAACCTGGGCTCATGGTTGTCAATCATGAGTTTAGACTCAGTTTCTTTGGCTCGTTCCTCCCTTTCCTTTGTCACATTTCTCATCATGTTCTTTGGAAGATGGTTGTATTCTCTGTAGCTCTAAGTTGCAATTTTCTGTCTTCACCTTCATGTAAAACAATATGATCCTTGGGCTTGTTTGGGTGTGCTGGAGACCCAAAGATAGCGTCACTGGTCTTCCCACCAGGGGGATTCAAACGAGATGGAGCCTGTACATGAGTAGGTTCTTCAAAGATACCACTTCCTTTGCCTCCTGGAGGATTTGACCCTTTTGGGTGTATTCTGAGGTTCCTCGGGTGCTCCAAAGATATCAGATGCCATTGTATTTGGTCTATTTGAAGGAGTAACATCTTGTGGAGTTCCAAAGAGATTGCCTGAGTTTCCTCCAGGGGGTTTCATTACCCTGGAGCTCGGCTTGCTGCCCTCGGCCCCCCGCTCCTGGAACATGCTGGCAGCGGCTGCAGCCGTGGGGCGTCCTTCCCGGCGCCGTTCCCATCTAATTACTTCTTTCAAACTTTTTTTTTTCTCTTTAAATCAGAAGCAGGACTTGGCCGCTCTCACCTACTTCTCTGACTATTGTTTTGTAGAGAGAATATTACCCAAGACATAGTCTCCAGCCTCAAGAAACAAAATTTTACTTTTTTTTAAAATGCCTATGTATTTATGTCTCTATTTAGTGCGAGATGATAAATTAGTAGGGAAAAAATGTCCTATGAGTTGGACATAACAAAGCAACCAAAATAACCTGAAATTGACAAATTTTGATTAGAGAGGAAAGATCAATTCAAAACTGGAAAAATTCCTGAGTAAAATACTCTGAAATGTTAATACTCCAATGGAACTAGAATCTCACTGAGGGTGATGTTTCATCTGACGTTATCCGTCATTACCCCATTTAGACCCACCCTGTGTGCATCTTGTCCATAAAATCTCTTAAATCCACCAGGAGGGTTCTCCCATGCTGTTATGTGTGTGTACATGTGTGTATACAAACTCACTGACCAGTCCGCCATTGGCTTTAGCTATGTGACTATGGACAAATCCTTTAAATTCGATTTCATCATCTGTATACACAAGCTTCACTGGAATAAGAACCCATGTCTTCCAACTCCCAGGGCAGCATTATTTTACCACATACTACCACTTCTAGTAAACCGTGGGAGAAGAAGGTCTGACCCAGGAAAGATAGATGATGTGGAAGGGGGATTAGATTGGACCAGATTTGGACCAAGAGGGTAGAAATTAAAGAAGCAAATTTAGGTTAGATATCAGGAAAATCTACCCAATAATCAGGCTATTCCAAAGTGCAATGGGCTGCTTTCCTCAATGGAAGACTTTGACCACGCTGGAGGGCCACTCATCAGGTTTGCTATTAATGGAAGCCCCTTTATGGCTATGGACTATACTAGATGGTCACCAAGGTCCTTTTTCAACCAGAGATTTTGTACTTCTGATTTTGTTCTCATGGTTGTCCACCAGTTTCCACAAGTATCCTTTTATTCCTACCCAGAAAAGTCCCATCTGGTCCACCCCTCTTCGTGTCTAACCCAGCTTTTATTCTAGATTCGAAAATCTGACTCATTTCCATGCTTTGGGACTGTACAAACCACATGTTGGAAGTGAGCTCTCCATCCTTTAAAGTTCCACAGTGCTTTGATTCCATCTTATTGCCATTCACCAGCCCACCTTGTTCAGAGCTGTTTCTATATTTTATTTCCCCTAGTAGATCACAAGCAAAGGAAAAGAAGACTCCTCAAGGGCTAGAAGCATGGTTAATTATCTTGGAATGGTCCATGGAGTCTCAGAAACTCTGGACTGTGACATCACTGAATAAACAATCACTTGGGATTACCTCTCCTCTACTCCTCTTTGCCAGTCTCTCAGTAAATCACCAAGAGAAGAAAAAGGGAAGGGAATAAGCCTTTATATATTGCCTACAATGGGCCAGACCCTGTGCCAAGCACTTTACAAATGTAAAGCTGTAAGGTTTGTATTATTATTTATTATTATATTATTATTATTATTATCCTCATTTTATAGTTGAAGAAATTTTAGGCAGAAGTTAAGTGATTTGCCCAGGGTCTCATGTCTTCCTAACTCCCCACTCTAGCTGCTTCAGAATTTATTAAAACAAGAAATTTTTTTTATTTCTTACTTTGTTCCAGTGAATGGAGTGCTGGGTCTGGAGTCAGGATGATTCTTCTGAGTTCAAATCCAGCTTAAGTTTGCCTCAGTTTCTTCAACTTTAAAAATAAGAAGGAAATGACCAACCACTCCAATTAAAGAAAACCCCAGATGGGGTCATAAAGAGTCAGACATGACTGAAATGACTGGACATGGGCCAGACACTGATTGTAAGAAGTGATAAGGGAAACAAAGAAAGGTAAAAACATGGATTTTTCCTTCAAGAAATTCACACAATAGCAAGGGAGACAATAATTAGGTACTATGAGATACATAGAGTTAAATGGAAGGGATTCTCAGAGGTCAGGCCCTAGAAGTGGAGGAGGGCTGAGGAAGTGGATTGGGGCAGGTGGTTTGTAAGTTGTCTTGAAGGAGGCCAGAGGTAGAGGTGAGGAGAGAGAGCACTTCAAATATGGGGAAGAGCCAGTGCAGAATCAGGCTACTGGGGGATGGATGCCTTGTAAGAAAGCTATTAGAAGATCAGTGTAAGTGGATTGTGGAGTATGTGGAGGGAGTGAACTATAAGAAGGTTGAAAAGTAAGAAGGGACCATGGTGTGAAGGGCTTTAAATGTCAGAGAATTTTATATATGATCCTGTATGTACTAGGGAATCAATTGGAATTTATTGAGCAGGAAAATTGAGTTAGGGAAATGACTGGCAGGTGAGTGGACAATGGACTGGAGTGGGGAAAGACTTAAGACAGGGAAACCAACCTGAAGACTATTCAGTAGATCAGATAAGAAGAAATTAGGGTCTACATCAAAGTGTTGACTGTGTGAGTATATAAGGTGAGAAAGAGATGCATAAAAGAGAGGTTGTGAAGGTGATGTGACAAGATCTGATAACTGATTACATAAGTGGAATAAATGTTGAGTAGAGGATGATACCTTCCCAAATTTATTAATAATTACTCACATTCAAAGAATGTTTTAAAGTTTATAAAATACCCCCCCACAATCATATTAAGTTGGTGATATAAGTATTAATATACTCTTTTATAGATGAAGAAACTAGGGGTCAGAGAACTAAGACAACTTGCCTATGATCACACAACTAGTAAGTGTGAGAGTCAGGATATAGCCACCATCTCCTCACTCCAAGTTCAGTGTTTTCTCAATTAAACCATGCTCATTCTTAAACACCCCCCCCCATACCTTCCATGAATCATCCTACCTAGTCCCAATCCATTCATTATAGTGCACCTTCTTATTTACAAAGTTTGTTCTTTTATTAGATACTAGTTGTAGATGAGATCAAGATCATAGAGGGTCCAAGCAGACCTACTATTATATTTTATATTATTATATTACATTATATTATATTATATTATATTATATTATATTATATTATATTATATTATATTATATTATATTATATTATATTTTTCCTCTAACAGGCCAAGTAAAGAACCAGGAAGTGGCATAAAGCATCTATGATGCAGGGGATTTATGATCTGAAAGGGAGGTGGGTAGCAACAATGGGCTGGCCCATTGCGGCTACATTGGTACCCACAACTGTCCAGGGGCTTGGAGAAAGCCAACTCATACTTGGAAGTGGCTCACTGTAAAAGATCTATGGCCAAAAATGAAAAAGAATCTCATTGGATTAGAAGACACGAATGGATGATGATCTGCATTGGTGGAAGGAATGCCCATACCATTGAAATCAGAGATCTGCTTAAGTATTTACACTGAAGACAATTAGAGATTATCAAAAGAATAACATATATATATATATATATATATATATATATATATATATATATATATGTGTCTCTCTCTCTCTCTCTGTATATATATATATGTACACATTTTTCTGTACCAAACACATACATTATCTCATTTGATCCTCATAAAAATACTTAGACAAATATAAATAATGTTGCCTACATTTTGGAAATGAAAATGGTGGTTAGAGAGATTAGGTGATTTGCTCTATAAAGTTAATGAGTGGTGGGGTCAGGACTTGAAGATAGACCATCTCACTGTAATTCCAATGTTCTTCCCACTATACCAGCCTGCCTTTGAGTCACTTAGTTGTAAGGGTTTCCTCCCCAATTCCCAAATTACCTATAAGTTCTTCTTTAATCCAAACTAACCAGTTTTAATAAACCAGTGTTTACTGATACCTACTGCTGTATTCCTAATCTGCTGAATGAGGAGATTGGATTAGTTCACCTCTGAAGTCCCTTCTTGCTCTCCCCACAAATCCTACAACATTGACTATTCTCATCTTTTGTTATATTTTCCAATTTATAGGGTATGAAGTAAAACATCAGGGTTGTTTGGATTTGTATTTCTCTTATTAGTGATTTGGAACATTCTTTTCCAATGATTGTTAATAGTTTCTAATTCTTCTTTTGAAAACTTTTTGCTCAGTTCTTTTGACCATTCCTTTACTAGGGAATAGTTTTTGGTCATATCTAGTTATCTAGATATGAATGCCAAACATTTATCTGAGATATTTGGTGCAAAGTCTTGTTTTCCTCTTGATTATTTTCCTTATATGAGGTACATTAATTTGTCTGTGCAGAAGACTTTCAATTTCATATAATCAAAATCATCAAAACCATTTACTTTATCTTTTTTTATTGCCTTCATCTCTTGTTTAGGAATACATCTCACACCCACAGCTGTGAAAGATATGGGACCTGCTTATCTTCTCATTTTAATCAGGATGAACTACCTCTATTCTGTTCCTGTTTTACTAGTTGTAACAGATGATTGCAACCACCATGGTGAAACAACTCTTCCTCTTCAGAGGCTTCCATGACAAATATTAGTTGATGAAAGCTTGTCATAAAACACTCAGACCAGGAGCTCCCTCAAGAGGACTTTGACTTTTCTGGAATACAAAGGATACCAAGACTATCTCCTGGACCAGTGATTGCCATCCTCAGCCCACAGTAAAACACGGCTGACACAGAAATGCTACACAGAAAGAGCATTCCTTTGTGACTGAATTCTTAAATCTTGACTCTAGAGTTTATTAAACAGACAAAATAAAATACTCCATGAAGTAGATAGAGTGAGTTTCATTTTGCTTACACAGACAGGGAAAATAAGACTCAGAAAAATCAAACGTTTGCTCATATTCACATAGTTAACAAGTAGCAGAGACAAGTTTGGAATATAAGTCCAGCATTCTTTATATTAGCAGAGTTAATCAGGAGAATTTCAATATATTATACTGGAGGTTGGTATGCATTCTAGCACTTGCTGAGATATTTGCTCTTTGTCAGTCAGAAGCTAGAGACAATTGCTGCTGAGATACATAAAAGTTGGGGGTATCCAAGCCCTTCTTACTCTGTACCCAGACAGTGCATCTTGTTAAGGTCACTATTTAGAAGCTCCACTGTTTCATTGGAAGTTCTCCAATTATCAAATTCATTGACTCATTTCCTCCACCCCAGCTACTTCAGGGAAATTTTACTATTGGTCATAGCTGTAAGTTTTCAAAAACAAAAAAAAGGAGGGAGTAAAAAAGGTACCCATTATGCAAATATGAAATAGGTTATGGAACAGTTCCTTTATTCCCGCACAGAAAAGGGAATGTTAATCACAAGAGAATTATAGCAAGCATTATGAAATAATTAGAACAAAATTCATTAGCATCATGACTAACAAAATCAATTGGCAGGCTAGTATTTAAGCCCTATTGAGTCATACAATTTTTTTGCAAAGCTGCTAATTAGCCACTTTGCATTTGACCTCTGTTGAGGCCAATCTGATCATTTATGATCTTCCTAGTGATAGCTTGCTCTTCAATGCTCCAGTTCCCTTGACATTCCTGTTACTGCTCTCTTCTGGTAGTAGATAAACCTCCCAGAGTAGATGCATTCTCCATTTGTGATACAATGGACCTGTAATCTCATAAATGTTCATATTCCCTCCAATGATATCAGTCCAAACCTTAGACTCTTGTCATGTCTTCCTCAGGAGTCTATCAAAGGTGTTAGCTAGAGACAGGTCTTATTAATTTGGGAGAGCTAAGTATTACATTTTCAGTGTGAGCATTTACACCTTGGAAATAGGCAGATGCTATAAATCAGCTCTTGATTTATTGTCTTATGTATCATTTAGATTTAAGAAAAGATGGAGAAAGTGTTAATCATTCATATTAAACTTAAAAGTGTGTTGTATGTATTTTTTTTCTTTTGAGAACCAGTTGAAGATGTAATAGCATCTTCTTGGTTCTACCCCCAAAAGGATCTCACCCTTCTTCTGGTTCACTTGAGTTGGAGTTAACACCAATGGAGCTCACAGTCTTTCAATTATCCCTAATTTTGCCACCCAAGAAATACAGAAAAATATGTCATGATTGCTATCATTTGGCTTATCCAATCATTAGTCACTGGACAAGTATTTTAAAAAATAAAGACAGTTAAATAAATGTTTATGGACAATCTAAAACCATGCTATTTTTGTAGCCTTTGCTGTCTTTTCTACCTATCCACCACTAACCATGGGGAAGTGAAAATGGGCTACCTAGGACTGAGGCAGACATTTTATATCTTTGGTAGGTTGTTGTGGCCAGAGAATTTATCATGAGCAGCTTCATAGTGATGAATTTCTCCATAGTTCATTAAATTGTTCCTCAGAAAGTAGACATAGTTTATACTTTGAGATTATACTCAGCCCTTTCCACATAGTACGTATGATATGATAGCTGTGCTCTGCTGACATTGCCTTTGAGAATCCTCAATTCTGTATAATATTCTTCACTGTACAAATTTTCATTCCCCCAGAAGAATGAAAGTTCCTTGAGGTGAGAGACCCTTTCATTTCTGGCTTTTTCACCCCAGCACCTTGAACAATAGTTTGAGTAGAGTAAGTGCTTAATATGTCATTATTTGCCTGAAATAATTTATCCTATCCTTTTCTCATGAAGCTTATAGTCTGAGAGAATAAAACATGTATACAAGTAATTATAATTGTAGTCAATCTGTGATAAATGATATAAGAATTGTATAGATAGAGACCACAAGAATTAAGGAGAGGAAGTGATAACTTTTGGCTAAAGGGTTAAATATTTTTGTTTATTGATATTCATAAAGCACAGGTCTGGCCCCTAATCAAGATACTTCATTTGTTTCCTATTGCTGACATTTAAAATCTTTTGTAATCTGGCTCCAATCTATTTTTCTAGGTAGATTATGCATTACTTTCCTTTACGTAACCTATACAATTGACAATCTGGACTACTTGATATTCATACTTTGTATGAATCTAAGCTTCTCTCTTTTCCCACCTCAGCCCCTTAAATAAGACTCCATTCCAGGACCACCTCCTACAAGAGGTCTTGATTCCCTCCTAGAGCTTCCCATCTCCTTCCCCCCCCAAAAAAACTACTTTGTGTATTTTTTTGTCTTTATGCAACACTTCCATTGACCTGATTGGTTGAGAGACCTCTCTGAGCCAATGAGGCTTTATACCTGCTTGAATGGAGAAGAGACTTCTTCAGGTGGTTGAGGACTTTATTGAAAAAGGCAGTTTTAAGGGGAAGCTTAGACTTTTGAATGGGAGACAGGAGATCGCCCTGGAACAACAGATATGGATTGGCCCCCCCATACATCCCTTGACTTGCAGTATTCATAACCCTAGAGAATGCTGAGAGAGGTTCCTCTCTTCCTCCCCTTCTAATGCCAAGATTATTCTCTCCTTGGATTGAGCTGAATTGTTTGTAATTTGCTCCCAAGTTGGAGAGGATATTTACTCTTGTGTACTCTTTAGACATTTCTCACCCATATGATTTCCTCATTTCAGTTGGCTGCTTACTTCCCTAACAAGATGTACTAGTAATTTTTTTTTTTTTTTGGTTTTCATGTTGGTCTTTTGTGAGAGGGATCTAAGCTATCAATAATAAGTATTACTTTTCCTTTGAAAGTAATCAGGAAAACTGAAAGTGAGGTTTTTCCTCCTGGGCTGCCAAAGTATTATACCCCTAGTCTACCAATATTTGAGGTGTGATGGATAGATATAATTTTAGCTCAATTCCCATCTGGTACATATGGGAGCAAAGCAGTAAATGTTCTCCAGCCCTCTTCCTACTCCCTAAAAAGGCAGAAATCACAATCTCCCTTGGAGAAAAGTAGAACATATTCCAGACCAGCCATCTACTAATCCATGGCTGACATTAGTCAGGCTGTTTTTAGATGACTGCCTGACCACACATGTATTTCAATTTATTTAACTGAGTGTAGGAATTCCCTTCCCTCCCAACCCCTCCCACCTCACCCCCATTTCCCTGAAGTGGAATATAAGCTTCTAGTTAGAGGATGGGGACAGTTAGATTTTTTTATCTCTGTATCTCCAGCACCTAATAAACGCTTATTGAGTTGAATTAGGACCTTAAGAGCCCTATAAATAGAAATAGCTCCTTCCTACTTGGGCATAAACAACACTGGAAAGCAAAGGGAGATTGACAAAGAATTGACAAAGAATGCCAGAAAGCATTGGAAAAAGTATTCCCTTGACTTCCCAGGGAGGCTTTTCTCCAAGAAGTTTTCATCTACTGTAAAATTATAGCTGCACTTAATAGATTTGTGCCTAGGAAGGGATGGTTTCAATTACATTATCCTTTCATGCTGAGGTCAGAGGGAGGCAGGGCCAGAACATGAACCAGATCAATATCTTCTCAAACTCCCTGGCAAGGTTCATGGGAAGTGGAAACCTTTTCTCCTTGTTAGCCCAAGGATTCTTCCAAAAGCTCTAAAGGTCATTAAACTGTATTGTCAGAGGTCAGTATCTTTAGCAAAGGGGGAAAACAGGTGAATCTACCGGGACATCATAGTTTGATTGATATGGCCCTATGCAGTTGGATATTGGAAAAGCTGAGGAGCCCACCCCATACCCCATAGTGCTCTTTTGTGAAGCTGTCACTCTTTCCATTCCCAGTTCATTCTGAGTTTTCTCTAAAGGCAGTTTTCAGTGTTCCACAAGTGCCCTTTCCTTTATCCATAATTAACTGTTCTTCTCCTCCATTGTGTTTATTCAGGTATTCAAAAATTGAATCTGTACACCCTAGCATTAACCATAAATTTCCTAGGCTAAAAATGAAATAAAAAAGTTAGTCTTAAAAGTAAAGTTTTATTCTATAGGATCTTACATAGATGGCATCATTATAAATGCCAATGCCAATACAAAATGTTGGGGGCATTTTATATAAAAAGGACAAAAAATCATGAAAACTGAGTTAAATAACAAATGAGATTTCACATAGATGACATGGTTTTACAATATGATTCTCTCAAATCTTATAATATTTGCTTAAAATTCCTATTGACAAGACATGCTGTAGAGTAAATGTTTACAAATAAAATGGGATTTTCCTCATTCAGGATGTCTCTTGTCTTGAGGTTTGTTAATAAGGTAAGGAATTATTGCTGCTATCATTGAGATGACCAGATAGTACTGACACAGACCAAGTCAACATTGGAGGAGACAGGCCTTACATAGCAGATTGACATTTTATAACTATTAGCTAAAGATCAAGAGACTAATTTCTGATCAGAAATATATAGAAGTATTAAGTACAATTTAAAGAATATCAGATTAGACACCAGATGATACTAGATGATTCCTGGAGTCAGGAAGACTCATCTTCCTGAATTCAAATCTGCCCTTATATACTTATTATGTATGACCCTAAGCAAGTCTCTACTCTGCCTCAGTTTCCACATTTGTAGAAGGAAATGCTAAACCCCTGCAGTACCTTTGCCAAGAAAATCCCAAATGGGGTCATGAAGAGTCAGACACAACAACTACCCTAGCTAGGTCATGGAGAAGTAATCAAAGAATCTCAGAAGATCAAGCTATAAAATGGAGGAGAAATAAATAATAGGATTTTAAAATTGTATCTAATCTTAGAATTAGAAGGGACTTTAGGGGTCATCTAACCCAAGTTAGACCTGAAGCATGAATCTCCTTTAACATAGCTGATGAATGGTCATCCAACCTCCTCTTGATGCATTCCACTAATGGGGATCTCACGACTTTCTGAGGAAGCCTATTCTGTTTTAAGGCAACTTTAATTATTAGAAAGGTTTTCCATTCATTGAACTAAAATGAGCTCCCTATTTTAAAGGTGAGATGTGTAAATGTGAGAACAACTAAAGCAGGCTTTAGAGACAAAAAAAATAACAAAGCATAATTATTATTGTAATTTAAAGGGAAAATTCACTGTGCTCTACCATATGCAACTTTCCTCTCTCCTTTTTTTTTTTCTAACTTCTGCTTCATCTCCTTTTTTTATTTATCAGATTTGAACTCAGGTCCTCCTGACTCCAGGGCCAGTGTTTTATCCACTGCGCCACCTAACTGTCTCATGAATTCTTAACGAATTCACTTAAGTTGGGGCGGCTAGGTGGCGCAGTGGATAGAGCACTGGCCCTGGAGTCAGGAGTACCTGAGTTCAAATCCGACCTTAGACACTTTGGTAATTACATAGCTGTGTGGCCTTGGGCAAGCCACTTAACCCCATTGCCTAGCAAAAACCTAAAAAAAAAAAATTCACTTAAGTTTAATGATCTAAAAAGGTTCCTACAGTTGGCATGCATGTGCCCAGAATACACCAGGGTGATGGGAGAACCTGATTGAAGGAGTCACAGGCAATAGTCTAAAGGAAAGAAGATTTAGAAGGGATATTACTAACTTTATTTTTTAATTCCTTCAATTTGACGAGTGCTTATTAATAGTCTGCTATGCTAAGCCATGAGAAACAAAAAGAGACAAAAGACAGTTTCTGCCTTTACAATTATTAAAATTCTATTTTATTTTACTTTTTTTCAATTACATGCAAAGATAGTTTGCAACATTCATCTTTTTTTTTTTTTGCAAGGCAAATGGGGTTAAGTGGCTTGCCCAAGGCCACACAGCTAGGTAATTATTAAGTGTCTGAGACCAGATTTGAACCCAGGTACTCCTGACTCCAAGGCCGGTGCTCTATCCACTACACCACCTAGCCGCCCCAACATTCATCTTTCTGTAAGTTTTTGAGTTCCCCATTTTTCCACCACCCATTTCCCTTCTCCCTCCCCATGACAGTGATAGATATCTGATATTTGTCACACATGAACAATGATATTAAACATATTTCCATATAGTCATATTGTGCAAGAAGAATCAGAACCAAAGGGGAAAAACATGAGAAAGAAAGAACACATAAAACAAATTTTAAAAAGTGAAATCAATATTCTTTGACCTGCCTTCAAACTCCATAGTTTTTCCTCTGGATGTGGATGGTATTTTCCATAACAAGTCTTTTAGAATTGGGACATTATTAATTACATTATTCGAAAGGTGGTGCAATAGATAGAGTTAGGAAGACCTGAGTTCAAATCTAGATTCAGACATTTAATGCTTACTTAGCTGTGTGATCTTGGGCAAGTCACTTAACCTCATTGGCTTGCTAAAAAAAATGTGATAGAAGAATTTTGATGAGTTCTACTTGAGCAAAAAATAGAAGCAGCATGTCAAAGCTGCAGAAAGCCCAATATAAGGAAAAGGGATCTGCAGAACTGGGGAATGCTGAAAGCAACATTTGGAGGAAAGTCCCAAAGAGATCACTTCACTTAACTGGATGTCCAAGGATGGAAGGGAAGATATGAGGGTAACCTGAAGATTTTCTTGCCCTGACATAAGACTAACATCTCCAGAGGGGGACTGGCAAGGGGAAGGAAGGAATCCAACCAGGACTGTTGCCAGGAAGACCCAGGTCTTAAAGTCTTTAGGATGTGGCAGAAGGAGAATGTCCATATTGTTCTAATCTCAGCGATGTACATGGTTACATCATGTTGATGCTGGAACTTCTAATCCAAGCTTCAGTAATACTCAGGGAATAGCCATCTCATGTGTTAAGGCTCTCCAGGATGACAGCAGGGCATGTATTCACTGAGGAGAGGAGAGGTCCAGTTCAGGTCATATGAATGGTTCTCTGGCCCTTGGGGATACAGGCAGGGAGGCACTAATCAACTGGAAAAGGGACATTTCCAGACATAGACAATGCTGATGTCTATGACTAGAACATTCTAGAAAAGAGTCGGTAGTAATTACTGGAATTCCATAAAACTTTCTAGCCAACATACTTGACAAGTTCAGGGTTCATCCCCTGGCCCTCTTGCCAGTCCTGCTAGATTGCATCAGCTCTGATATCTATCCTCCACAAATCCTGTGCCAAGTAAGGTGGTACAGTAAATAAATAGAGATTCTACAGAACTTGCAATCAGGAAAACCTGTATCAAATTCAGTCTCCAACTCTTATTAGTTGTGTGATTGTGGGCTTCCATTTTGTTGACTATAAAATAGAGATTAAATGGAGTTTATCTGATCTCAGATATTTACTAGTAGTATGACCCTGGGCAAGTCACTTTAACTCTGTTTGCTTCAGTTTCCTTTTCTGTAAAATGAATTGGAGAAAGAAATGGCAAACCATTCTAAGTTTCTTTACCAAAAAAAGCCCTGAATTGGATCATGAAGAATCTGAAGTGAACAAAAAAAAGAAAGAAAATTGATGAAGAATCCAGAGAAGCATGGGAAGATTTGTATAAATTGATGATACAGAATAAAGTAAATAGAACTAGGAGAACATTTTATACAATGACACAGTCTTACAAAGGTAAAAAAGACTGAAAGACTCAGTCCCATCATGACTTCAGAAGACTAATGGTAAATTGTGGAGGCCTAAGGAGGCAGAATGAAGCACACATTTTCAGACATAGTCAATATATTGATTTGCTTTGCTTGACTATAATAAGTGATAATAATAGCTCTCATTAATAGAGTCCTTTAAGGTTTGCAGAGTGCTTCCATTATATCATTTGAAGAGAATTCTGTTGGGTGTGAGGAGGTAATCATTGGGAAATGACTGCAAATGTAAACAAAGGAGCATCAATAAAACCTAGAAAAGGAAAAATAAAAGCCCTCCTCTCTAAAAATAGTTCCTGCATCTTCCCACTGTGCCCAGGAAGCCTATCCCTAGAAAACGTCATGGAGGCTAGATTTGTATTAACTGCAAATTCCTTTTGGCATCCTCCTCTATCAGCCCTTCTGGAGGAGGACAGTGTCATCCTATTGCCCTCTACATGAGCAGAGGAAAACACTGGGGCTAACTCTTCCTCAGTAATGAACTCAATCCCAGCCTCCCCTCCCTTAAAGAAGACCTGTTCTTGAGACCATATCTTATTTTCTAGTACTTCTTGTCATTCAGTGGCCATGGTAGAATCATAGAAAGGTCAGTGGATTTGAGAATCTGAAGACCCAGTCCAAATCCTAGCTCTGCCATCTGCTATCAGTGACCTTGAGCATGTCATTCAGTTCAATCAACAGACATTTATTAAGTATGATCATTCTACTCAAGGAGCTTCTGCTTTCATTGGACTTTTCTTATCTGTTAAATAAATGAATTGGTCTAAATGATTTATAAGGTCTTTTTTCTCCTTCCTCCCGCCCTCCTTCCCTGCCTGCCTTCCCTCCTTCCTTCCTTCCCTCCTCCTGTCCTTTCCTTCCTTTCTTCCTTTTCATCCCAACCTAAGGACTATTCCAAGCACACATTTCTCTGCTTTGGTTATCCTTATTACTTGAGACACTTATTTACATTTAGAAACACCTAAACATGAGCTACTAAGCAATATTTTGGAGCTCTTCCTAGAATAAACTCCAGGTGGGGACAATGAGCCAGAAAGAGAAAATGACATTCTTGGATCAGTCCCCAGGATTAGATTCAGTCTTATCATCTGATCCAACTGGCACCTAAACAATGAGTCCATAGTCTTAGGGGCAGGAGGATGTTTGAGAGTCAAAGGTTACACAGATAAGCAAGTTAGAACTTGTTAAAAGTGACCAGATTGAGTTTCTTTTTCCCTCTATATGTTATGGAATTGTCACCACAACTCTTCCATTCCAATGGAGCTCGGTCTGTGGTGCTGAGCTGTATAACTGTTCTGCTACAGTGTACTTTAGCCTTTAGGTGATACTCATAAATGATAAATTCTCAGCTTGCTCTTGTAGTCTCACCCACTTCTGGGAGCCTTCTTTGGTGGAGAGTGGATTCAAAACAAATAAACCATGCTTCATCTCATTCAATCCTCCACTCCCTCCTAAATCATACTGGTTCTGCTTATCTCTCCCTTTCCAAGTAGACTTTATCTAAACTAGAATGATTTAGAATGCTTAGAATGAATCTTGATACAAGGTCAGGTTGCAATAGGGGGAGAAGAGACTTGATTTAGTGGATCTAGGTTTAATCTCTTTGATATTTGGTTTCCTTATCTATATTAATATAAATACTCTTAGTTGAGCCATGATTTGATTGGTTCAATTGTTCTGTATGACATATGAAACTATAAATCATACACTAAACAATACATCAGGGATTTCATTACTGAATAGATACCCCAGGGAGATCAAAGCCGAAGGAAAGGTCCATTTTTAAGCAAATTTTCATATCTGTGTGTGTGTGTGTGTGTGTGGTGGTAAACACAGCAGCAAAGTGGGTGCTCATTAATTAGGGAATGGTTGCACAAATTGTGAAATATAAATGACATGGAATATTGGTGTGGCATAAGAAATGATAACCATGAGGAATTAAGAAGAACATTTGTTATTGTTCAGTTGTTTCCAACTCTTCATTATTCCATTTGGAATATTCTTGGCAAAGATCCTGGAGTGATTTGCCATTTCCTTCTCTCCAGCTTTTTTTTTTCACAGAGAACGAAACTGAGACAAACAGGGTTAAAGGACTGTCCAGGGTCACACAAGCTGGAAAGTGCCTGAGGCCAGATTTGAACTCAGGAAGATAAGTCTTCCTTTCTCCAGGTCTGACATTCCATCCAGAGTACCACCTAACTGCCCCTACATAGGATGAAGTTTCAGGTGACCTGATAACTAGGAAAAAAACAAGGAGTTGCATAGAATCATGGAAAGAGAGCTAGATTTGGAGCTAAACCACCTGAATTCAGATTCCAGCTCATTTCCTTACTACCTTTGTGACCTTGGGCAAATCCCCTAACCTCTGTGGGCTTCAGGTGACCTCTATGGTTCCTCCCAGCTCTAAATCTAGGATCCTATGACAATATATACACCAACCACAATAATGTGAAGTTAAAAAAAATCCTAAAACATCTGAGGTCAGATCAATGCTGTGGCTTATTTTGTCTCCAAAATTATTGATGAAACCCATCTCCCTCCTCTCTGTAGAGAGGTACAGGGCCAGAATGATGAATAGACTGAAAGAGACAATATGTGGTTTGTTTTGCTTGACTTTTCCTTGTGCTTGAATCTTCTATGAATTTGATCGAATGCTTTCTTGGGAGGCAGTATAGGCAAATAAGTAAGTAAATAAGCAAGCATGCAAATGAATAAAGGAATGAATAGGAACATTAGTCTACTTATGACCATGTCTAGGGAAGAAGATCCATAATCTTTCTTTCATTAAATTTCCAGTCTGATCCCACAATATTTCCTTCTTACAATCTGTTTCTATCAACCTGGAAAATTAGCTGATTCCTCACTTCACACCTCTCAGATTGGCCAATATGATCCGGAAGGATAATGATCATTGTTGGAAGGGTTGTGGGAAATCTGGGACACTATTACACTGTTGGTGGAGCTGTGAACTCACCCAACCCTTCTGGAGAGCGATTTGGAACTATGCCCAAAGGGCAACAAAAATGTGCATACCCTTTGACCCAGCAATACCACTACTGGGTCTATACCCTGAAGAGATGATGAAAAAGGGTAAAAACATTACTTGTACAAAAATATTTATAG
Organism: Macrotis lagotis; assembly: GCF_037893015.1. Classification (NCBI taxonomy): domain Eukaryota; kingdom Metazoa; phylum Chordata; class Mammalia; order Peramelemorphia; family Peramelidae; genus Macrotis; species Macrotis lagotis. The sequence goes on from NC_133659.1 coordinate 113,405,219, forward strand.
CAGCCCTGTTTGTGGTGGCAAAGAATTGGAAATCAAGTAAATGTCCTTCAATTGGGGAATGGCTTAGCAAACTGTGGTATATGTATGTGATGGAACACTATTGTTCTATTAGAAACCAGGAGGGATGGGAATTCAGGGAAACCTGGAGGGATTTGCATGAAGTGATGCTGAGTGAGATGAGCAGAACCAGAAAAACACTGTACACCCTAACAGCAACATGGGGGTGATGATCAACCTCGGTGGGCTCACTCATTCCATCAGTGCAACCATCGGGAACAATTTTGGGCTGTCTGCAAAGGTCTGTCTGCAGAGTGCCATCTGTATCCAGATAAGGAGCTGTGGAGTTTGAACAAAGTGCAAGGACTATTCCCTTTAATTTAGAAAAAAAATATATCTTATTGTCTGATCTTGTCACCTCTTAGACTTCTCTTCTTTAAGGATATGATTTCTCTCTCATCACACCCAATTTGGATCAAGGTACAACATGGAAACAAAGTAAAGACTGACAGAGTGCTTTCTGTGGGGTGGGGGAGGGAAGCAAGATAGGGGGGAAAATTGTAAAACTCAAATAATATCTTTAATAAAAATTAATTTAAAAAAACTTCAAACTAAAAAAAAAAGAAAGAAAATTAGCTGATTCCTAAACTCAAAAGCAGTAAGATTATCCAATGAATAGAGTACTAAGTTTGGAGTCAGAAAGCCCTGAGTTCAAATTCCACCTCAGATTTCAAGCTAGCTGTGTGACTCTGGACAAGTCACTTAGCCCTAATTGCCTCAATTTCCTCATCATAACACAAGCTGGAGAAGGAAATGAAAATCACTGGGATATCTTCTTTTCAGGAAGAGTCAGATGGGACTGAACAACAACAAAAAATTCAGCAGTCAAAATCTGCTATGTTTATATTTTATCTCACACCGAGGAGGGAAACAGGCCAGGTGTTGTTAGTCCTTCCTTCTAGAAGAGAACAGAAGACAGTAGATACTAAGTAGAGTTAGTATTTTGTTTACCATGGGGGACTGAAAAGAGAGAGATTGTATTCACCAGTTCAAATAGGGTAGGGCAAAGTCCAGCAAGTGTGGTACCAGTCCAAAAGAGAAGTAGCCGGTGGGGAAATGGAGGGGTCTTCCGAGAGGACCTTCACACTTTGGGGCACCAAGCATGTGAAGCAGCCCTCCTGGGGAGGACACCCCTAACTCCCAATTTAGCATCTTTGGTGGAACCATAGGAACTCTTCTACCTCTGCTGTCCATCCCTGCTCTCCCTCTCCCTCCCCCACAACTCCTTTGCTCCTCTTATTGATTAGCCAACACTAGGCCCCTGTCCAAGCCTCACTGATCATTATTTGGACTCTAATGTTTAGAGTGAGTGTAAATAGGAATGCTTACTATTTTGACCAGAAACCCTGAGGATCTTCCCCTCCCAGTTCGATGGGGGGGGGGGGAGATGGGGAAAGAACTAGGCAATTTCTTTCTTACCTAGCCTTAATCACTGATTGAATGTTGCCTAGTCAATCTGAGACCTAGGAAAGACTTTAGCTTAAAATAGCCAAGGTCTCCATTGTATCTGGGGCCATCCCCAGTCTTCCTTATTTATATCTTTCTACTGGACTGAGATGCTTCAGAAGAGCCAGGCTGGTGACTCTGCACAGCCCTGGCTTATTTAAATCCAATTCACAAGAAAGCCCTGGCACCCCGTTCTCTGAAGTCTCGACAAACAACAAACACCAACCTTTGTTCTAGCAGCTCCGGGTGGCCACTGCATTGCCTCTAGCATATTTTCTGGATCAAAGGTAAAAACAGCAGCCCCAGGCAAAGCCCTGGATCATGTGGAAGTGATTAGATACAGGTCAATGTTCAGCTGAATATCCAAGGGTCATTGTAACCAGCTGTATCATTTCAGAGATAAATATCAGAGTTCTCGTGAAAGCCAAGTTCCCTGTCTATGTAGACCTTCTGGAGTCAGAGATAGGCAGGGGTCAGACACTGGCACAGAAATAGATTTGCAAAGATAAGATCCTACAGAAACTCACCTAGCTAATACAGCACCCGAACCAGCAAGGTAACGAAAATCCAAAGACCTTGGCAAGTAAAAACTCTTTTTAAATAAAAAGTGTCCTTAATAGCAGAAGATCAAATTGAAAACCTGGGGAGGAGGAGTCAGATGTCTATTATCCTGGGACACTATCCATTCCTACCTACTCAGTTATAGTTTGAACGTCGAACTTCCTTCTCTTTTTTTATAAGGGAGAAAAATAAATGAAACATCCCCCACCTAGAACCTAGGGGTGCATAACTTTAAAATAAAAATGTATGTTTATATAAAATATATTCTATAACATTTATATTTGTGTGAAATTATATAATATGTGTATTCAATTATATAGCATATATTAATAACAATATTGATTTTTTGAAATTGTATTTATTTCATAACATATGGAAAAAAATCTATTTTCTCACCTCATTGAAAAAGCAAAAAAAAAACCCTTGTAACAAATAGGTATAGTCAAGCAAACAAATTCCTCCATAGTCAGTATCCCCCAAAATTATGTCTCAATCTATCTGAATCTATGTCATGTCTAAGGAAGCAGATAGCATGTTTCATTATGAGTCCTCTGGAACTATGGTTGGTCATTCATTGATCATTGCTCTTAAGTCGAAGTTGTTGTCTTTACAGTGTTGTTGCTATTGTTATTTAAATTGTCTTGATCCTGCTCTCTTCTTTAGTCATCAGTTCATTCAAGTCTTCTCAGTTTCCTCTGAAACCATTCCCTTAAACCTTTCTAATAGCACTATAGTATTTCATTACACACACACACATATATATAAATATAAATATAGGAATATATATATACATATAAATAAATATATATATGTAAATATATATAAATATATAAACATCACAATTGGTTTAGCCATTATCCAAATGAGAGGCACCCCTTAGTTTCCAGTTTTTTGCTACCACAAAAAGTTGCTATAAATGTTTTTATATACATTTTTAAACTCTTTTTTTGATCTCTTTGGAGATCAAAGTTGGTAGTGATATTGCTAGAAATCAATATAATTGATTTCCTTTGTACTCTTCTATATATTATTTTATGTATTTAAAACAATTATTTTGTGAAGGGATACACAGGTAGGCTTCACCAGACTGCTAACATGGTGGGTTTGTGACATGAAAGACCTCTACTGATACTTCAGAACTTCAGGTGTTCTTACAACTGGAAGTCAGTAAAAAATAATCCAACAACTGTGTCTACATTTTAATGGGGAAGAAGGGAAGACCAAGTCAGCCCTTGAAGAGTTTGCAGTTTAATAAGGGAGACAGAATATAGTCATGCATTCAGTGACAAGGGAAAAGGAACATTGAGTTCAAACTTCTATAACTGAGAGATCTAGCAGAAATATCTTTGCATATTCGGTGTCAGGGTAACTGAGTTTGAAATCTGACTGGTACTTCCTAGTCATGCCAACTTGGACAAGATTCTGGGCTTCAGTATGGGGTGTAACGAAGTTGGACTCTTCTTAAGCTTTTGAGCCTAAGTAACTTTACCTCCTTCTCTCTGTCACTCCTTCCCAAACATTCAAAATCTCCTTCTTTGGGAAAGCCTTTTTCAATTAACCCCATTCAGCTCTGGTCAACAACTCCCCTCAGTATTCCTGCAGCTTTTATGACTGAGTGCCAATTTAGAAGAAGGAATGGAGACCTGTGAGATGTAACAGGAAAAAACGAGGACAATAAACACCTTAGATGCTTATAGAGAGGCCCCGAGGGGATGAATCTGAGAGACAGCCAGTATCATGACAATAAGAGGAAAATTTAGGAGGAAGGGAGGGAGGGTTTGGAGAGAAAGATAATGATTTAAGTTTGGGATGTTAGTATGTTTTTGTGACATACCACTCAAGATGTTCAAGAGGCAGTTGGAGATGCAAAGATCATTCACAATGTGCGAAAGAATTTGGGAAGTAAGCTTAGATGATGAAGGCTGTGAGCAAATCCAATCAAGAGCTGCCTATATGGATTATACCAAATGAGCTCATAGCCAATCCTCCATCACATCAAAAAGGAGGGAAGGGAAAACTCAAATAACAGTGGGAAGCACTGTGATAGAACACTTTTTTACAAATATTATCTCATTCACAACAATCTTAAGAGGTAGTTGTAATTTTATAGATGAGGACTTGCCTAAGATGACACAACTAATAAGTGTCTGAGTCTGAATCTGAAGTGAGGTCTTCCTGACTAGTCCCTGAATGTTCTATCCACTGTAGCTGCCTCTAGCAATGGACTCCTTACCATGACCTATCACCAACCATATTTAGGTGTTAGGCATCCTTCATGTTTTTCTGTGACTGTGTATGAGTTCATTGACAGTACCAGACTACTTGTTTCTCTGCTAAAATTGAAGCTATCATCTTGTGTCTCTCTAAATCAGATGTTGAACTCATTAAGGTGGGGACCATGTTTCCTCTCATCCCTTACAAGTAGTGAACATTCAGTGTGTTTTTATTAAGTTGGCTGGTATCCCCTACCCTTTCTTTCCCAAAGCATCTTTTTCCGGCAGATCCAATTTCTTGAGTATCTTTTAAATCTGCCACTCTCCCCCAAAACCTTAAATGTCCAGGTTCCTAGAAGGCTGGTTTTGATGGATGATTTGGTTGGGTTCAGGTGGTCTTTTCAGTTTGAGGATAATGGAAAGAATGATGGGCAAGACTTCAGAAGATTTAACTCCAGGTTGAGGTTCCACCATTCAATCCATACGTGACCTTGAGCAAGATGCTTTGCTTTTCAAAGGGTTCTCAACTGTAAAAGGGAAGGTGTTAGACTAGATGATCTCTAAAGGTCCCAGTAAGACCCTAAAATTTGGGCGGCTAGGTGGCTTAGTGGATAAAGCACCGGCCTTGGAGTCAGGAGTACCTGGGTTCAAATCTGGTCTCAGGCACTTAATAATTACCTAGCTGTGTGGCCTTGGGCAAGCCACTTAACCCCGTTTGCCTTGCAAAAAACCTGAAAAAAAAAGACCCTAAGAGTCAACATCCTCTGACCCAGTAATGATAACCGGTCTGGGAAGTGATTGTTTTCTCAATCCCAGCTTAAGGATCAAGATATATCTAACTGCTCTCCAATTACCTACTGAGTAGATCAGTGTCACTCTTTGTTGAAAACACCTGAGGTTTCCTGAATTATTTACAGGTCTTCCGTAAACTAATCTTCTCCCCAAGTTACCTAATCACCTCAGACACAGAAAGTCAGATTCCTATGGCAGAATATTACCGTAGAGCCTAGGGCAAAGATGTAGGAACCCTCAAGTCTCTGCTTTGTTGAATGACTTTTCTGGGCCTCACATGTCCCCTTTTCATAACCATGGGTAAAATTCTGGGAGGTTAAATGAGAATTCCTTTGTTAAAGGAAGTTGAATGACTTTAAGTAATTGAAGGACAATCACATGGAGGAAGGGTTAGACTTGTTATATCTGATCCCAGACCCAGAACAATGGGCAAAGAAACAAATTTAGGCTCCATGTCAGGGAATCCTAACAATTAGAGCTGTCTTGAGAGTGCAATAGGCAACCTTCCTTGGAGGTTTTCAAGATAACCATTCATTCATTGGGTATGTTATAAGTAAGGATTTCTTTACAGTGAACTAGGTCCCTTACTATCAAATTCTGTGATTCTATCAGAGTATACATGTATGTCTATATGTGGATATAGATATAGATATAGATATAGATATAGATATAGATATAGATATAGATATAACAGGCTTGAAGGGCTTCTGATCCCTGGGTCAGATCCCACACTGGTTAAATTTCTTCTGATTTAAGTATCTGACTCACAAAATTAAATCTCTTTTGTTTCCATTGGTCACCCCTGCAAAGCTCAACAACAAACCCTATTCAAAGCTGTTCATTCCTTTAATGGTAAGGTATCCATCATTTACTCAGAAACATCCTTGTCAGTTCCTCTGGAATCATAGAAGCAGAACTAGAAGGGAACCTTACAGATGACCTGCTTTAGTCTGAGGTCCATTCCACTTCCATGATGAAGCGATTCTCTGGACCTGGGTGTGGCCATTCTTTCCACCATACAGTGCTGTATCTCCCACTAGTTCTCTCTATTCTTCCTTGACTTTTTTGTCCTTCAACTAAGGACAACTTTTTTTTTTTTTTTAGGTTTTTGCAAGGCAAACAGGTTTAAGTGGCTTGCCCAAGGCCACACATTTAGGTAATTATTAAGTGTCTGAGACCGGATTTGAACCCAGGTACTCCTGACTCCAAGGCCAGTGCTTTATCCACTATGCCACCTAGCCGCCCGACAACTTTTATTTTTAACTCACTGACTAGCAATACTGACCTTAGCATGATGGCTTCAGAGGGAGCTAGATGATGAACCAGATAGAGCACTGCACCTGGAGTCAAGGGGACTGAGATCAAATCTAGGCTCAGATACCTCCTAGCAGTGTGACCCTGGGTAAGTCACTTCACCTCTACATGCCTCAATTTCCTCATCTATAAAATGAGGATAATAATACACCTACCTTCCAGGATTGCTGTGAGAATATAATGAAATAAGATGCTTTGCAAACCTTAAAGTGCTACATAAATTCTAGCTGCTGCTGCTGGTAGTAGTAGTGGTAGAGGTGGTGGTGGTAGAGATATTAGGAGTAGTAGAAGTAATATAGTAGTAGTAGTAGTCATGGTGGTGGTGGTGGTGGTAGTGGTGGTGGCAGTAGCAGTGGTGATTGTGGTAGTAGTGATGGTGTCATTCCGTATGACAAAAAGAGGAGAAAGGTTACTTGAGTCAAGGAGAGACAATAGTACTACACATTTAATCTTGAGATAGTAAAAAAATGGAAGAAAATGTGTTAGATTTATGGAAACATATGGATGAGAATTATACAGCATGAGAAATAATGAAGAGGTTGCATTCTGTCTTGGAGGTGGGATTAACTCTATTGGTGAAATCACAGATTGAAATATTTATAAGAAAAAAGTAAAAATTAAGAAATATGACTGAATTGCAGTTAATAACAAATGTGTGAAAGAAATCTAGCTGGTATAGTCTATGTGGATACTAAGCTTACTAAATTTGCCCTTGCTTAGGGTAGACACCCCCCTAACTCACTGATGGTTTTGAGAGTTGTCAGTTACCCTCAATTTGGTTTAGCCTATCTACTGAGATTTACAGGGGGATTCTTTACACATGATGAAGCATTTTGAAGCCGCAGGTGAGAGTTTAGTGAACACCAATGATGGATGAGCAGCTCTGAAAAGGGTGCAGCAGTCCCTCACACCAGAGATGCTAGTCCTCCAGGAATATCCCATATGAAGACCTTGCAGTAGAATGGGCAGATGAGAACAATGTATTCCAACAGCTATGAAGGCAGCTGAAGCAAGTGCTGTGGAGGACTTAGAAGACCCCAAGGTAATCCACTACAACCTGGGCTATAATCAGTCATTCTGACTTTTGTCCTGCCAATGGACTGATGATTCTGGAATAACGAGGCTGAGGACTTTGAGTAGGTCTGCCAATTCTTAAATCCAATACTACCCTGTGATACTACTGGTACCTCTTTGGAAAGGAAGGATGGAAAAACAACAACAGCAGCAATGGCAAATCTTCCCTTCTCTGCCCTGAAAGGAGTTAATACTGTAAAAGTGGAAATACCCTGACGGGGGGAAGACATATCTAAGGACTGAACTCTTCTCTCCAGCTTCCTACCAAATTCCATCTTATTCCAAGATCTTTTCTGTGACCCAGAGTTGATATGGGTCAAGATAATGTACATAAAGTACTTTATAAACCAATTTTTTAATTCAGATCTCATTGATATAGGGAAATATTTTGTAAATTTTATTGGGGGGTAGGGGGAGATCTGGACCTGTCATTTCCCATGATATGATCTATTGAGTAGTTAGATGGCTGAATGAATGGAGCAATAGGCCTGGAGTTCAAATTTGGCCTCAACACTTACTAGCTGTGAGACTCTGGGCAAGTCATTTAAACCTTTTTGCCTCAGTTTTTTCATCTGTAAAATAAGCTGGAGAAGGAAATGGCAAACCACTCCAGTATCTTTGCCAAGAAAACCCCAAATAGGGTCACAAAGAGTTGTATATGCCTGAAAATGACAAACAACAACATAGGATTTAATTAAACAGTTTTACCTCCCTTTTGCCTAATTCCCAGACCCTTCAGCTCCCTGGTTTTTATTCTTTTTCTGCCTGAGCCTTAAGTCCCTCAGCTCCAACCTCCTTGCTTCTGTGAGGATTCAGAAGGTGCCTCTTGATCAAGACATTTCTTCAGGTAAATGAACAGTAACAAAAATCTTTTCTTGAGTAGGAATAAAATAGATTAGAAATATGAACCACTCAGTATTTGAAACAAACATTCCACACGTCATACAGAACAAAGGACAGGGCATGTGAATAGTATGTGGACTGGCAGAGAGTGGGTTGGGAGATTCAGTTACTACTAGGAAACTGCAACCCTAATTCCCAGGACAGAAGCCTTTGGTGGGTTATACCCAGGTAGCTCCCATCCCTTCCCCCATACTGATACCTGTAATATTTTCCAGGGTTTGCATAAATGCTTTCAAAGATGGATTCATGAGTTCATCTTTCTTCCTTTTCCCAAAGTCTTTAAAAAATTTCACATCCTTAGCACTTGTTTGAATTATTGCCATTTAGCAGAGGTTTAAAAAAACACTGAACAAGATGGAGAGATGTGGTCTAGAATGTAGAATACAAATTATGGAATTGAAAGTGGTCTACTTTTCTTCAGCTCCATCTCTACTAATGTCCACTTTCCTTGAAAGCTCAGATCAAATATTACTTCCTACATGAGGTCATTTCTAATTTCCAAAGCAGTTGGTAACTCTCACTTTCCCTCACCTTAGTCTTACCAATTTTCCTTGCATATATGGTACACATATTTTATGTATATAATGTGTGTGTTGCTTATGTAAGATGTTTAAGTTTTCCAAAAAGGGGTTTATAGGGAAGCACTGATAGATATCTCTGGAATCTTGCCCACTCCTTTTCAAGGGAAATTTTGACTCCTACCTAGAAAGGAACAAGAAGTTACCCAGTTAATTGTTCTGTTCTCCTCTTAGAAGGGGTACTTGACCAGAATTATTATACTTATTTAACCACCTAAATATTTCTGGTCTAGTGACATGAATATTTTTTAGGTTCAAAAGAACAAAGTTGATAATTTTACTGACTGATAGCTCTTAACGGGGAAGGGGTAACCCTGAGCTTTCATTTGTAGACTTCAATCCTTCACATCAAATTTTAATTAAACAGAAGACTATAAAAATCTAATAAGTAAGCCTGGTGATCCAAGCAGAGAACAAACAGGAGTCAGAACAGTTATACAGATAAGAATATACCAGAAAATATACAATGTGAATGAGCTCTCCCACCAAAGATAAGATATCTCAGTTCAATCAAAAGTGAAGCCTCAATCTCCTGTAACAGAAAATTCTCTGAAAGTCTCTGAGGAAGCAAACTGAAAATTAGGAACCTGTTGAGGACCTCCCTCCTCTACCTGTTGACTGCTTCTTAGAGTCTTCTCTCTTTGTGTCTGTCTGTCTCTCTCCCCTTCTCCATCCTTCAATCCCCACCAAACAGTTCTCTCCCTGAAGAGAGTCTAGATTCTAGAACCACATGTGTCTCTCTTGAAGTAGGAATAAAGAATCTTTCTCCTTTCCAAATCTCGTAAACCAACTCTGTCCCTCAAACAGGTCCGCAGTGTTCTCTCTACTAGTTAGGAGAGTTCTAGAACTTGGGTTATATGCATATATGTTATTTATATTGACTGCCCTTATTGAATAAAAGTCCTTTAAAGGACTATTTATTTAATTTTTTTGTTTTTGTTATCTCCAGAGTTTGGCTCAATAAATGCCTGTTGGTTGATGGCTGGTCTTATAAGATATATTAATGTTTTCATATAAACTTAGAAGTCAGTCTCTAGTTCAATATTCTCAGAGATTTATGGGTAAGCAAAAAGTGAACTTCATATGAAGAAGAGAGCCCATGTATGGCAAGTGCTGTAGTTGTGTGAATTGAATGGAAAAAGAAAAGACATTTCTAGCCTTTTCTCCACTCCCACCTCTCCAAAAGAAACTTTCCTTTTTATCAGGAATGGAAACATGAAATCGCACCAGTCTGCTCTCCTCAGAGGGGGATGGGGAGGTACTAGAGTAAAAGTATATCTGTCTGCTCTCTTAAATATTGTTTGTCTAGAGGATATGATTTGGTTCTAATTTCTGCTCACTTTGTCATTTCTGGGGGAGTTCTATATTCAAAACTTTACCCATTTCCTACCAATACCAATCCCACAATTAATACAGATGACAAATAACAAAGAAGCCCATTTACTCAAATCACAGTAGAACAGAAATTATAGGAGGCATGCATGGGAGAATATTTACTAGGATGAAGGGGCCTCTTCAAACAAGAGATGACCTGTGTCTCACCCAAGAAGAATCCCCCCAAAGTCTTCAGTGTAGTGAGCTGGTAGAGACTGCCAGTTCCTTTTATGTCTTTTCCTTTAGTCTTTTTTTTTTCAGTAACATGAAGTGGGGTTTACCTCTTTTATCTTCTCTCTGGAAAATGGACCAGAGGATGATTGTCCCTAAAGAGTCCTAAAGGGGAACTCAAAGTAGACTTTCATTTAAAAGGGATTAGCTAATGTTGGAGCTCTCTGACTTCTCACCAACTCCATCCCATCTTTCATGCAGTACAGAATAATCATCTCTACCAATAAGGAGATCCTGGGCCTGGGGACAGGGGTATCATGTTATTCAGCATTTTAATTAATGTCTTGGCTAATACCATAGTTGAAAAAAAATATAATATTTTTATATAACACAAAGCTAAGAGCAAAAGTTAACACATAGATGACAGGTCCAGAAAATATCTTTATAAGCCAAGATGTTAGGCTAAACCTAAGAAGCTAAAATATAATATGGATAAAAGTGAAGTCTTGTGATTGGGATATACATATACACACACACACACACACACACACACACATACACACACACACACACACACACACACACACACACACAAACATGGAAAGTAACAAGGATGGTGAAGGACCTCAAGAGTTTGATACAGGAAGACTGGTTGAAGGAAATGGAGCTCTCTAACCTGGATGGTAGAAGATTCAAAGGGGAACACAACCATTTAAAAATATTTAAAAATGTCATATGGATAAAATATTATATTTTTTCTGTTTGGCCTTAGAAGGCAGATGGGTGGAAATTGTATTAAGACAAGTGTTGGGTTTAAGAAAAACTCCCTGGGTGACTGGAGCTTTACAAAAGTGAAATGGGAGGCCTTGGGAAATGGTAGGTTGCTTTTTCCTCAAAGGTCATCAATAATAAATAATAATTATTTATTATTTATTAAAAATATAAATAATCCACTTATCAGATATGTCAAGAAGGTGTGGTGGTTCAGGTCTGGTTACTTTAGGTGGCATTTGCAGTCTCTCCCAATTTTCAGTGTCTGTAATACAAAGGTATTGGGGTACAAAGACTTAAGTTCAAATCCCAGTTTTGTCTCTTAGTTCCCAGGATCCTGAGCCAGGATCACTTTCCCTTTCCAGGTCTGTAAATGATTGTGAAGTGCTTTCTAGACCTTAATGCTTTATGTACATATATGATATTATTTTTTCATATATGATATTATTATCATTTATGCTGCTGCTATTGTTATTAAATGACTGTTCAAAGTCCCTTCTAAAAACCTGTGATATTCTGATCAGCTGAGATTTATTTAGTCCCAAAGGTCAAAGACTGGGGCTGCATTTGCCCTGTGGATGGCCACATTCTAGGCAAGCCTATGCCTCTCCTTCCACCCACCTCAACTCTTGTGAGAGGCTGCATAGGGTCATACAGTCCTCTGTCTTCAAACACACACATACACACACATTTTTCTTTTTTCTTTTTTAAAATAAAACCCATTTATTGATCAATATTGCAACTTGTTCTTGCAGGTTCATCTGTGTGGCAAAAGGAAATAACATACTGAGTAAATATAAGTGCTTTGATTTAGAGAAGTTAGTTTCTTTTTTTTTATTAAAGATTTTATTTATTTTGAGTTTTACAAATTTTCCCCCAATCTTACTCCCCCCCCACAGAAAGCAATTTGTCAGGCTTTACATTATTTCCATGTTGCATATTGATCCAAATTGAGTGTGATGAGAGAGAAATCATATCCTTAAGGAAGAAACATAAAGTATAAGAGATAACAAGATCAGACACTAAGATATCAGTTTTTTTTCTAAATTAAAGGGAATAGTCCTTGAACTTTGTTCAAACTCCATGGCTCTTTATCTGGATACAGATGGCACTCTCCTTTGCAGACAACCCAAAATTGTCCCTGATTGTTGCACTGATGGAATGAGCGAGCCCACCAAGGTTGATCATCACCCCCATGTTGCTGTTAGGGTGTACAGTGTTTTTCTGGTTCTGCTCATCTCACTCAGCATCAGTTCATGCAAATCCCTCCAGGCTTCCCTGAATTCCCATCCCTCCTGGTTTCTAATAGAACAATAGTGTTCCATGACATACATATACCACAGTTTGCTAAGCCATTCCCCATTTGAAGGATATTTACTTGATTTCCAATTCTTTGCCACCACAAACAGGGCTGCTATGAATATTTTTGTATAAGTGATGTTTTTACCCTTTGTCATCATCTCTTCAGGGTACAGACCCAGTAGTGGTATTGCTGGGTCAAAGGGTATGCACATTTTTGTTGCCCTTTTGGGCATAGTTCCAAATTTCTCTCCAGAAAGGTTGAATGAGTTCACAGCTCCACCAACAATGTAATAGTGTCCCAGATTTCCCACAACCCTTCCAACAATGATCATTATCCTTTCTGGTCATATTGGCCACTCTGAGAGGTATGAGGTGGTACTTCAGAGAAGCTTTAATTTGCATTTCTCTAATAAGTAATGATTTAGAGCAATTTTTTATATGACTATGGATTGCTTTGATCTTCTCATCTGTAAATTGCCTTTGCATATCCTTTGACCATTTGTCAACTGCGGAATGGTTTTTTTTTAAAATGTGACTCAGTTCTCTGTATATTTTAGAAATGAGTCCTTTATCTGAAACATTAGTTGTAAAGATTGTTTCCCAGCTTACTACATTTCTTTTGATCTTGGTTACAGTGGTTTTATCTGTGCAAAAGCTTTTTAATTTAATGTAATCAAAATCATCTAGTTTGTTTTTAGTGATGTTCTCCACCTCTTCCTTAGTCATAAACTGCTCCCCTTTCCATAGATCTGACAGGTAAATGAGTTAATGGAAGTTAGTTCCTTAACAAAAATTCATAAAGCATGGTATAGCAGAAAAACTATAGCAACTGGCTCATCTAATGAACGTTTCTGATTAATAACTTAAACATCTCTGGACCTCAGTTTCCTCACCTATAAAAAGTGATGTTTGGGGGGGGGAAGTGATGTTTAGGCTAAATTATCTCTAGAACTAAGATCTATGATAGTCTTGGATTTTCTGAGCAACAATATTTCTCCCAATTAGCCTTCATTATATATAAAATATCAAATAACATACATGGGTTCCATTTTACAAAGCAGAATGATATCAAATAGAAATTTGATCCAATCAGTGATCCAATTTTCTTCACATCCCTATAATATCTCATTTTTCATAGAAATAACTATGAATGACAGGTCTTAGAGTTTAAAGATGAGAAAAACATGGCCCAGAGAAGATAAGTGACTTGTCTAAGGATGACACATGCAAATTTCAAGCCCTGTTACCCTACTCCTTCCCCCCCAGGAAATCAGAAGAACAGAGGTCCTAAGATAATAAATTTAGATTTAGATTGTCATAGAGACCATCTAATCCAAAATTATCATTTTATAGATGAAGAAATTGAGGACAATTACACACAGGTTACACAGTTAGTAAATATGTGGCATTTGACTCCAAACCCCATACTCTCTTTTCCACAGTATGCACCTCCCTTTTCCTCACTCCCATTTGTGTAATGAAAAACACTTACATTTACAGAGTGCCTTAGATTTATGAAAAATTTTCCCCTCAGGATAGCCCTGCAAAGTAGTTCACCTAAGAATTATTAACCTCATCTTGTAGATGAGGAAATGGAAGGTGCAGTCAAGTTAAATGACTTGTCCAAGCTAATGTAGCAAAGGTGAAGGTGAGAGTTATACTCAGGTCCACCACCAGAATTTTTCCCATTACCCCACAATGTCTTATGCTTCAAGCTTCCTCTTTCATCCATGCTCTGTCTCTCTTCCATCTCCCCAGAGAAGAGCAGTTCTTGTTTCTGGGGGCTGGCCCGTGTCTTAGCCAGCAGAGCCATTTGTGGTCTCCATACCTGGGTCAATGCAATACCTGGCCCCAAGGGGGAAGGCAATGGGAAGAAGGAACAAGATTTAAGTGCCTACTATGGGTCAAGTTCTCCATTCAGAACTTTATAATGAACATAGACCATCTCACTACCTGGGAATAATTAACAGAAAATCCATATTCCTTGTTTCTATTTCTGTAATCCTTGAATTTTCTGTGAATCTGAAAAGTGATCCTGTAATGACCTTATATTTAGCTGTAGTTCTGGTCCCTGAGTTCAGAAGATCTGGCTTTCAATCTACATCTGCTACTTACTAGCTGTGTGACTTTGGGCAAATCCCTTTAACATCTCAGGGTAATAGTTTCCTTTCTTCCTCTTTAAATTGGAGAGGACCTCTGCCTTGCCTCTTTGACTGGGCTACTGTGAAGACTGCATGAGATTTCCACAACTATCAAGGGAGGAAGAAGCAGAGGGCAGAACGAAGAGAGGAAGAAGCCTTACCTATGCAGTGGAGGTTTGGCCAGGTATAGTCTCTATCAGCTTGCTTAGTTGATGCAACAACTTCAACATGGAGGATACCAAGAAGCTGCTTCTTGAGGCGGCTAGGTGGTACAGTGGATAGACCACCAGCCCGGCAATCAGGGGTACCTGAGTTCAAATCCGGCCTCAGACACTTAATAATTACCTAGCTGTGTGGCCTTGGGCAAGCCACTTAACCCCATTGCCTTGCAAAAACTAAAAAAAAAAAAAAAAAGCTGCTTCTTACAGAATCATGACAATGGGTAAGGCAAGGGTTTTGGAGAGACAGTAGAGCATAGTAGTCATTCTTTAACTGTTTCTGGTCCATTAACTACATGATTAGGAGTAGCCTTTTTCTTTTTCTTTTCTTTTTTTTTTTTTTTTTTTTTAGTTTTTTGCAAGGCAAATGAGGTTAAGTGGCTTGCCCAAGGCCACACAGCTAGGCAATTATTAAGTGTCTGAGGCCGGATTTGAACCCAGGTACTCCTGACTCCAAGGCAGGTGCTTTGTCCACTACTCCACCTAGCTGCCCTGGGAGTAGCCTTTTTTCAATCAGCTGCAAAGCTAGAACTTCCAGCACCTTCAAAAAGGCCAGATCAGGGGCAGCTAGGTGGCACAGTTGATAGAACCTTGATCCTGGAGTCAAGAGGACATGAGTTCAATTCCAACCTCTGACACTTAAGAATTGCCTAGCTGTGTGACCTTGGGGAAGTCACTTAACCTCATTGCCTTGCAAAAAAAAAAAGACCAGATCAGAATCAGTCCATTTTTTGCTTTATTCTCATCAGTTTTTTGTAAATTGTAAAGAACTGTTCAAATATAACATATCACTATTCCTCTTCCCTCTCTAGATTGCTTTCTTCCACCCCACCTCTCTGTCTTTTCTCTTTTTAGGTGTTTCCCCAAAAGTCTTTCCAAAATGATGAACCCTGCCTAGCTCCATTTCTTTTAAAGTTTCATTGCAGAACTCCTCCTTTTCTTTCTTTCTCTTGGAGGTGACATATTTGCAATCTGGCTTCCAACCTCATCATTCTACAGAAATTTCTCTCTCCAAAGTTACCAATGATTTCTTAGTTGCTAGATACAAAAATCTTTGAGAAAAAGATCTCATTCTCCTTTACTTCTCTGCAACTTCTGACTGTTGGTCACTGTCTTCTCTCTAGATTTTTGGGGAGACTGTTGTTAATGATTCTCTTCCTACCTATCTGACCTCTCCTCCTCTCTCTCCTTTTGTTAGATCCTTATCCAAGTCACAGTCTTTTACTGGTAATGTCCCACAGGGTTCAATATTGGGCCCTCTTCTCTTATCTCTATAAGAAACCTGGATTTGGAAATATAATGTAAAATTTTTTTCCATATAATTGGGGAAAAAATAAAATATTAAAATAAATATACTACACTTGAAGATTTCATTAATTCCCATAGATTTAATTATCTTCTCTATGCTGATGATTCTCAGATCTACCTATCCTTCACTTCCAGTCTCATATCACCAACTATCTTTCAGACATCCCAAAATGGAAGTTCAATAGACAGCTTAAATTTAACATGTTCAAGACTGGACTCATTTTCTTTCTCCCTGAACCCTCCCCCTCTGCTACCTCCCCTATTTCTACAGAGGACCACCAGTTACACACAGTTAGCCAGGCTCACAACCTAAGAATTATCCTTTATCTCTGTCTCTTTGTTGCCCCATACCCCATCTGTTGCCAAGGCTACATTTCTCCAATACACCCCCTTCTCTCATCTGATGCTACAGGCCCTCATTATCTCACATTGGAACTACTGCTAGTGGGTCAGCCTGCCTTGGCAGCTGCCAAAAGGATTTTCTTAAAGCACAAGTTTAACTATATCAACACCATACTGTGTAAATTCCAGTGGTTCCCTCTCACTTCCAGGATCACATATAAAATTTTCTGTTTGGTGTTCAAAGTTCATCCTAACTGAAGTGATTTAGTTGATGATCTTCATTTTTCTCTTCCTGTCTTCAGCATTTTTAAGACCTGGAATTCCCTGAAAGAAAAATATCTCTCCTGGGATTCCAGATCCTGGTGATACTGACCTGATCACCACCAAAAAAAGAATGAATCCAGTGCAAAGATTTTCTTTTTCCATAGAAGTTTTTAACCTTATGAGCAATAAAGTCAAACAACTTTCATTTTGCTATAAAATTTCTAGTGGGAATAATTCTGCCATTTGCTCTTTGCCAAATAACAAAAGCATAGCATGTTAGAACTGGGGTGGGGGGGGCTTTAGAGAAAGTGACCTTGTGTTCTTTCAAGGGTCCTCCAGTGTTCCCATCCACTGCCAGAACAGATAATCTGACCCTAGAGCTAGCATTAAGCAACAATGAAGGATAAATGGGTGAGAGTTGGGCCTGAGAAGGTCCTGTGGTCTAAACAACAGCTCCACATCAACTGACCTCAGTACCTTAAAGCTCTTACACTTGGTAAACAGTTATTTGCAGAAGTCCAGAGAGGCTGTAGACCTTTTGAAGTCCAGAATATTTTTTTAAATGAATATATATGAAAACAAAACAAGTATGAAAGCATTTGAATTTTTTAAAACTTTAACTAAAGTCTTTTTCTGTGCTGATGGTCTATTGAAAGGGAAATTTAGCTTTTGTATAATGTCACAGCTGATATTAAGCAGAATGAAACCTTTGAAAGATGCTTGCCAAGTAACCAAATGACAGTTAAGATAGTTAATTATCTGTTCAATTTGAGGCTCCTTTTGAACTTGAGGTCTAAGCTGCTAAAATCCTCTGCCTCTCCTCCCCCCTTCTTTGATTCCTCTAGTAGACAGGAAAAATCAGTCCTACCCTTTGTTCAGGCTAGATTCCGTATCTCTTCCTCATCTTGAACAGGGCAGGAAATTCTGCTTTACTAGTCAGTCACAGGGACAACTTTGTCTACAATCACTTAAACATAAAATATTCACATTAGAAAGTCTTAAGGTCATCTATTCCAAACAAACTCAAAGAGAAATGGGGACCACTGAATTATACATATTAACATTATCTGGTCTATCATATTTTTATTTACTTTGTAAAATTGTTTTGAATTCCATTTTAATCTGGTTCTAGCCATTCTCAAGAGTGTGAAGCACAAGCAGGCCTGAATGTGATACCTTTAATTCAGTTTAACCTTCCACCTGATACCAGAGTGCACCCCCTGACAGACACTCACATAACATCTTCATGAAGACTAGTACAGAGAGAATTTGGAGTAAAAAGGCTTAACTCTGCTGCTTACTATCTGTGTGATCTTGGACCAGTCCCTTATATCACAGGGCTTCTAATCTGTAAAATGATGGGGATTGACTAGATGACTTCCAAGGTTCCTTCCAATGCTAAATCTATAATCCCAGGAACATTTCCAACAATGTGGAGCTTATATAATTTTAAAAATCATTTTTATTAAAAGTTTTGAATTCCATGGTGGTGATGATCAACCTTGATGGACTTGCTCATTCCATCAATTTGGGGCTGTCTGCAATGGAAAATACCATCTGTATCCAGAGAAAGAACTGGGGAGTTTGAACAAAGAACAAGGACTAGTACCTTTAATTTAGGAAAAACCCTGATATCTTGTTGTCTGATCTTGCTATCTCTTATACTTTATGTTTCTTCCTTAAGGATATGAGTTCTCTCATCACATTCAATTTGGATCAATGTTTACCATGGAAACAATGTAAAGACCGGCAAATTGTTTTCTGTGGAGGGTGGGGGGAGGGAAGTAAGATTGGGGGAAAAATTGCAAAACTCAAAATAAATAAAAACTTTAAATAAAAGTTTTGAATTCCAAATTCCATCCCTTCCTCCTTCCCTTCCTGAACCAAGAAGCAATCCGATACAGGTTATACATGTGCAATTATATAAAACATTTCCATCTTAGTCATTTTGTCCAAGACGACTTGAATAGAAGGGGAAAAAAGAAAGAGAAAACTAGCAAGTTGCAGTCTGTATTCATCAGTTTTTTCTCTGGAAGTAGGTAGTAGGCTTCATCATTAGTCTTTTGGAATTATCTTAATCATTGTATTGTAGAGAATAGATAAGTCATTAACAATTCTTCATCCAATGATATAGCTGTAACTAGATTCATCAGTCTCCTGATTCTGCTCACTTCAATATGCATCAGTTCATATAAGTCTTTACAGGTTTTTCTGAAACCATCCTGTTTGTCATTTCTTATAGTACAATAATATTTTTATTACAATTATGTACCATAACTTGTTTAGCCATTCTCCAATTGATGGGGCATCCCTTTGATTTCTAATTCTTAGTCATCACAAAAAGAGCGGCTATAAATATTTTTGAACAAATAGGTTATTTCCCCTTTACTTAATGTCTTTTGGGATGTAGACTTAGCAGTAATATTGCTGAATTAAAGGGTATGCCCAGTTTTATAACTCTTTGGGCATCATTCTCCAGAATGGTTGGATCAGTTCACAACTCTACCAATTGCACATTAGTGTCCCAGTTTTCCCATATCCAATTCAACCTCCAACATTTTCCTTTTTTTTGTAATATTAGCCACTCGGATAGGTATGAGATGGCATCTCAGAGTTATTTCAATTTGCATTTCTCTGACAAATAGCAATTTAGAGCATTTTTCATAGATGAGCTCATAATTTTTTGAAGACTGCCCATTCTATTTTTAAAGAGCTCCAAATGCTTAAAGTCTAAACCTGCCTCCCTGTAATTTTTGGAATGCTGTGTTTCAGCCTCCTCTAGCCTCCATCACCCACCAAATCTTTCCCTTCCATTCATTCCCCTATCACATAAAATCTTACTTCTTCCAGGAGGTCTTCTCAGGAAGCTGTAGCCATTGATTGCCCTAGTATTCCATTCACTATTCTAATGACTTCCCAGGTAAAAGCACCCTTCCCTGGTTACACCAGTATAGGTACTGACTCTCTCTATTAAAATGTGAGCTTCTAGAGAACAGCTTAGCATTAGTCTGCCATGTAGTAAACAACCAAGGAAAGCTCTTTAATTTTTTTTGACTGCTCAAAAATGAATGAATGAGTCAGAAATTCATGTATTGGGTAATTCCTTTTCTGACTAGTCAAAAGAGAAATGACAAATTTCACTTTGCTTATACTGTTGACCCATCCTCTGCCTCTCCTCACCAGTGAACTTAGCACTTGTACAATGCTCATTTTAATATTAAAGCTTACCTTAGGTAGTCTCATTCTGGGAAGTCCTAACATTATGGAATGTTAGAAAGAGAAGGGATCTCCATGATAATACTATATCAACACTTCTCTAATATGTTAAGAATAGGAGCCATCATAGAGTAATATGATGTGTTGTTATTAATAGTATTGTCTTGACGATTCTTTCTCACTCTAATATTATATATTTTTTCAATAATTTTATTATTGCATTAGCTCATGCAAGACTCTCTGTAAAACCTAATGTCTGGACCACCTCTCTATTCATGTCCTAATAGGGTTCCTCAGCTCCATCAGCTTCTTCTCTCCCATTATTTTTGTAAAGCAACTGAGATATTATATGTAAATAAGTTTGCAAACTTAAAAGTTCTATATAAATGTCAGATGTAGTGGTAGTATTGTCAGAGGCAACAGCTCTCTATTTGTTTTTCTTCTCTTCATTAAATGTATTTCAGATGAAATTCTCTCACAGCCTGGACAGTAACAGTCAGCCTGTGCTTATTAGATCTAGCCTTGCCCACTCTTAAAGGATAGTCAATCAACATTTCAAAATAACGTGTTATTTGTCTCCTTTTTTTCCTTTTAGGGATATCATAAAATTCAGAACAAGGTCAAAGTCAGCACTTCTGCATTTTACTGTATCCCACCACTCCTTAGCTCTGTTCTCATTCCTTTTGTTTAAAATATGTAGACTAAAGGTTGGCCTTGAAAAGTTAATGATGTGACTAGTCATCCCAAAGTAGTAAATCTAGTACTTCTAAGCATTAAGGAAAATATCCTAGATTTGAAGTCAGAGGACCTGGATCTAAATTAAGGCTCTGCTACTTACTATTCCTTGTGCAAGTTACTTAATTTATTATTGGGCATCAGTTTCCCCATCCATATAAATGATGGAGTTGGATTTGATGTTCTCCAAAATCCATTCTAGCTTTAAATTCTATGATCCTACTTTGTCCGTGTTACCTAATAATTCTGAGTAAAACAAAGCTTAAATCTGTCCTTTATAAGCCATTGCTGGCATGGCTTAATCTCATTATCCCCAGGTCATGCGCAGGTGAATACCTCCATTACATGAATCCCTGTTCAGGACAAGTTGACCAGATGTCCAGATAGTGATTTCCAAGTCAAAATGTCTCCTTTTAATAAATCTGCTTCACAATTTCAGTTTCAATTCACTTTGCCCATACTTTCCAGCTTCATATATTCCCAAACTTCTCCCTGAAGAGGATATTTTTGTTTGCAGGGTTCACAATGAATACACATAGCAATTAACAAGGAAACCTATTTATCCAAGTTGATAGAAAAACAGCAATCAGAGAAAGCATACATATGAGAATATATATGTCAGACAATACAGATGGAAAGAGCTCCCCCAGTAGATAACTCAACTTAAACAGGAGAGTCCCAGATCTCATTTACAGAGAAATTCTCCAAACTCTCTAATTTAGCAAGCTAGGATAGGAATATGATGGAGACTGCCAACTCATATCATACTGACTTCTTCCCAGAGCCCTTTGCTCCCTTTAGCAACTTGAATTGGGTTTGGCATTATTCATCTTCTCTCTTAAAAATGGCAACCAGAAGATCATGAAGAGACTCAAGAAGCTGATGAGATAGAAGAGAGCTCAGTTCTCCTACTTTGCCCTGCAGCCTTATGGAAGTGTTGAACATTAATCTCCATCAACGAGGAAAGAGTTCTACACCAAAGGTTTACTCAGATAGGATCTCGGTTGACCCGTAAAACAACCCTGGGAGGAAGGTGATATTATTAGTCCCATTTTAGAATTGAGGAAATGGAGGTTAAAAGATTTGCCCATAGTCACAAAGATAGTAAGTGTTTGAGGTGCATCTAACCTTGAGTCTTCTTGAATCCAGATCCAGCTACTCTGTGGACTACCTCTCTATGAGAAGCTAGGACAATGATTACATTAATACCCTTGTTCCTAGCTATTAGTCTATACAAGATTCTCAAAGGAGAACTGACTGAATTGAAAATAAGCATTCTGGAGTGGCTAGGTGGCACAAGTGGATAAAGCACCAGCCCTGGAGTCAGGAGTACCTGGGTTCAAATCCGGTCTCAGACACTTAATAATTACCTAGCTATGTGGCCTTGAGCAAGCCGCTTAACCCCATTTGCCTTGCAAAAACCTAAAACAAAAAGCATTCTAAGGCAACATGAAAGGTTTCACTTGGGGAAAAAGATTCAAATCAAGAAGAATTTAGAAAATAGGGAAGGTTTTCTCAGTTTCAGCTTGGAGATAATAAACCACTTCAGAGAAGACATTCCATAGGAATTAATGGGAATATGTTTATTTGACCCTAAGCTAAGGTTCTTGCTCTAGGTAAAAGAACTTTATATTTATCTAAGCTGAAAAAACGCATAACCTTCTAGCTAAAGAGAGTATGATACTTCCAGCCAAACCAATAGCTAAAAGTAGAAGAATATTGTAGTTTGCCCATTAGCATGTTCAAGAAGTCAACAGAGGGACTCATTCAATAGAGATGTGGTGCCCTTAAAAAGAACCCAGTATCCAAGCAACCTATTGTGTCCATTGACAGAATGGACTGCCCAACCAGTATCCATTGTCTAGAGGCAGCACAGCCTACCCAGCACTACTGGGAAGCTCTTTGCATTGGCTGCCTGGTCCAGGGTGGCAGCAGCACCCAGCACCAAGTGACCCGCTTAATTCAGCCCACATATCCAGGAAGGCCTTGTTGAATTGTTGGTCCCTTGGACACATAGTGTTGGAAGAGTCAGCCTAGTTAAACAACAGTAGAACTTCTCTTGTAGTGAACATCATGAAGGTCATTGGGAAAGAGTATATTGTGCCTTTCAATTCAAGAATTCTTAGTTGCTTTGGCCACATGTGTTCCTGAATTGATCATTTATTTATGGAATTACAAAATTATGAAATGGGGTAGGCATGTCTAGCTTTTTTAGGCACCCACCTGGAATGACCATGATTGGAAGCAGGAAAAATATGGTAGTGACCATACTTCAATTAAACTCAGAGGGAATGGGGACAAAAAGCAGTGAAAGGGGTCAGAGATGGCATGGGAAGAGGGGATGGAATCATGGAAGAAAGGGGAAGAAGATGGGGGGGAAGAGGCAGATATCATTTTAAAAACCATGGATTAGAGTTGGGATGCATGGACCTGATGGAGAAAGAAGAGGACTGGGGATGGGGGATAGGGAGGGAGGCAAGGATTTGAGATCTTATTTTTATAGGATTTGAGAGGAAATAGATAAACTTCTATTTGTGTTATTTTGGGGTTAATTCATTAACAAGGCCAAATCATCTCAGAGTTGTTGGTAAAAATTTAAGGTGATGTCCACATCATCTCAAAGTTAATAGCCCTTTTGATGTGCTGCTGGTTTGGAACTGTGGAGATCTGGATTTTGACTGGATTTATGTATCTTACGACTGAGAACTTGGCAGCAATGTCTAGATTGTATCTGTTGATTCAGCATCTATTAGTAGACTGTGAATTTGGGTTAAGATATGATGCAATTTGCAAATTATACTTCTTTGATCTATGGGACAGTTTATATATGACTCCCAGATTCCTCTTTGCAATCTTATTTCCTGCTATTGCCCCTTTGTACTGGCTACTTATAAACTTACTTTTATACAGATTAGAAAGGGGATGGGATGGTCAGGCAGATCAGAAAAAGATACTTTTTGAGCACAGTTCCCAAAACAGCTTCTGGCTTGGAGGCATCCTTCAGCAGCCAGACCTCCATGTGCTTCAGCGTAACTCTGAGCTAGCAGGTATACTCCAGAGGTCAGACAGCCAAGGGCTTTGGGGTAGCCCCAGGAAATGTAGAAACACTCCATCAGCTTCAGCACATGCTCCCTGGACACAACCCCTAGGACTCCAACTCAGCACCAAATAAGCTGCCAGACCCCTATGGCATCCAATAGTGCCAGTCACCTCCTACCCCACTCACCAAACTGGAGGGTCCTTCATGGGCAACATCAGCACAGCATCAGTAAACAGCCAGGGCCTATGCCCCTTCCACCCCTGAATCAGAGCTCAAATTTAAAAGAAAGGGGAAAAAAACAAAAAAAGAAGATGAACAAAAACAACAACAACAAAAAAGAATCTGACCATAGAATGTTATTATGGTGACAGGGAAGACAAAGACATCAACTCAGAACAAGGTCAAAACACTTATGGGCAAAACCTCAAAGAAAAACGAGTGGCCTCAGGCCCAAAAGGAACTCATAGAAGAGGTCTAAAAGGAGCTTAAAGATCATAGAAAAGAGAGAAATTATATTTGTGCTCACTCTTCTCTAACTCTTACACTGAGTTTATTTGTGGGAAAGTATGCCCTGGTGTTGTGGGAAATGTTGTCACTACTATGTCCACGATTTTATTTGCTAAAGAACTAATTCTAGCGACTAATTATTAAGAAGCACAATGGTGTGGACTCATGAGCTAGTATTTAGGAGGATTAACTCCTGCTGAGTTACCCCTAAACTCTCAAAGTGGTAGCAGTCTCCATCCTGAGGACCCAAACTATTAGTGATACTATGAGTTGGGCAAGTAAACCCCAAGAGGATAATACAAAATAAACTGACAGACTGAAACTCAGGATGCCAACCTGAAAAGTGTGTGTAAGGGAAAAAAAGATCTGGAGAGAGTATTATTAGAAATTTTAGAGATAATTTTCAGCTATAAGGATAAGGGAAGACATCTTGGAAGAGATGGCATCTAAACTTGGCCTTGAAAGAAGAGAAGAATTTCAAAAGGTCTAGAGAGATGAGGCATTATTTAGAAATGACTTTTCAACAGATAAATTTCAAGTTCACTTTTGAGATCTCCATGGAAATTCTGGAAGTTGCCCATACTAATAGCAATAAGACACTTGTTTTTTTTTTAAGTTTATTTAGCATTTAATTTCCCCCCAGTTACATGTAAAAATAATTTTTGACATTCTTTTTTAAAACTGCCAAATTGCCAAATTTGGAGTTCCAAATTCTCTCCCTTCCTCCCTTCCTCCATGGAGAAGGCAGGAAATTTGATATAGGCTATACATAGGTAGTCATGAAAAACATTTCCATAATAGTCATGTTGTAAAATAAAATATAACCCCCCCGAAAAAATCTCAAGAAAAATAAAGTTAAAAAAAAGATA
The DNA here is from genome assembly GCF_037893015.1 of Macrotis lagotis. Lineage (NCBI taxonomy): Eukaryota > Metazoa > Chordata > Mammalia > Peramelemorphia > Peramelidae > Macrotis > Macrotis lagotis. The sequence goes on from NC_133659.1 coordinate 113,430,415, forward strand.
TGCTTCATTCTGAATTTAGAAACTATCAGTTCTTTTTCTAGGGATGGATAGTATTTTTATCATAATGGAGTATGACACTCCATTTTTTTGGGGGGGAGGGCTTTTTGTTTTTTTATTTTTGTTTTATTTATTTTTCTTTTTTTTAATTTATTTTTTATTCTCATTTTGTACAAATGTTTTTTTACATTAATAAAATATTCTTGTTTACAAGTAAACAAAATACCCCTCTTCCCCATGAATATAGATAAGACTTGCTTGGGCGAAAAAAAGTAAAGGGGAGAGAAAAAAATTAAAATAAAAAAAAATAATAGTAATAATTGTAGGTATGGCCAGGTGGCGCAATGGACGAAGCACCAGCCCTGGAGCCACGAGCACCCAAGCCCATATCCAGCCTCGTAAACCCAACAATCACCCAGCCATGTGACATGCAAGCTCCCTGATCCCCACTGCCCTGCAAAAACCAAAAAGAAGAAAAAAAAAGACCCAAAATAAAATAAAATAGTAATAATAGTAGGGGTGGTTGGGTGGCAGACAGAGCATTGGCCCTTGAGCCAGGAGCACCTGGGTCCAAATCCGGCCCCAGACACTCAAAGATCACCCTGCTATGTGGCCCCAGGCAGGCCACCCAGCCCCACTTGCCCTGCACCCTCCCCCAAATAATAATAACAAAAAATGTGCTTGAGTTTTTGTTCCAACACCAACAACTCTGTCATGGGTGGATCTCATTCTTTATGATAAGTCCATCACAAAAGTTACTTCCATATTTTTCCAACGTTGCCATTGCTGATTGCAACTCCCTCCTTTCTTATTTTTCCACTACCATGTACTATATTTTCTCTCTCCTTTCACTCTGACTCTACTGTAGGGTCACTGAGTGGTACAGCAGACAGATCCCTGGTCCTGGGGCCAAGAAGCCCTGAGCCCCCATACCACCCCTTAGGCCCAGAATCCACCTGGCCCTATGGTCCTGGGCAGGCCATCCAATCCCAGCCCCTTGCAAGAAATAAAAAAGAAAATGTGTTAAATCTGACTTCTCTCCCACCATGGTCCATCCTTTCCTCTATCACTCACATCCCCACCCCTTCCACCTGCTCCCCCCTCCTTCTTACTCCAGATGCCTATACCCCATTGAGTATATATATGCTGTTTTCTCTCCTAGCCACCTCTGATGAGAGCAAAGATTCCCTCATTCCCCCTTGCCTCTCCCCTTCCATATCATTGCAATAGCTCATTGTAATAAAAAAAAATCTTATGTGAAATATCTTGGACTATTCCCCCTCTCCTTTTTCTTTCTCCCATTCCATTTCCCTTTTTTTCTATTGACTCCATTTTTACACCATATTTTATCATCGAATTCAGCTTTCTCCTGTGCTTCGACTATAAAAGCTCCCTCTACCTGCTCTATTAACTGAGAAGGTTCATATGAGTATTATCAGTGTCATTTTTCTATGCAGGAATACATGCAGTTCATCCTCATTAAGTCCCTCATATTTCCCCCCTCTCCTCCAATCTCCATGCTTCACCTGAGTCCTGTATCTGAAGATCAAATCTTCTGTGCAGCTCTGGCCATTCCAAAAGGAACTTTGAAATTCCCCTGGTTCATTGAAAGTCCATCTTTTTCCCTGGAAGAGGACACTCAGCCTTGCTGGGTAGTTCATTCTTGGCTGCATTCTAAGTTCTTTTGCCTTCCCGTATATTGTATTCCAAGCCCTACGAGCTTCCAATGTAGTTGCTGTTAAGTCCTGCGTGATCCTGACTGCAGCTCCATGATATTTGAACTGTGTCCTTCTGGCGGCTTGTAATATTTTCTCTTTGACTTGGGAGTTGTGGAACTTGGCTATAATATTCCTAGGGGTTGGTGTTTTGGGATCTCTTTCTTGGGGGGAGTCGGTGGATTCTCTCCATTTCTATTTTGCCCTCTGCTTTTAGAATATCAGGGCAATTTTCCTGTAGTAATTCTTTGAAAATGATGTCAAGGCTCTTTTCCTGGTCATGACTTTCAGGTATTCCAATAATTTTTAAATTATCTTTCCTAAGTCTATTTTCCATATCAGTTGTTTTTTCAATGAGATATTTCACATTTTCTTCTAATTTTTCATTTTTTTTGGTTTTGAAGTATTGATTCCTGATTTCTGGTAAATTCATTAATCTCCCTGAATTCTATTCTTAGTCTGAAGGATTTGTTCTCCTCAGAGAGTTTTCTTATCTCTTTTTCCATCTGGCCAATTTTGCTTTTTAAAGCATTCTTCTCCTCAATAACTTTTTGAACCGTTTTATCCATTTGACCTAAGCTGGTTTTTAGCGTGCTATTTTCTTCAGCATTTTTTTGGATTTCCTTGACTAAGCTGCTGACTTCATTTTCATGTTTTTCCTGCATCTCTCTCCTTTCTTTTCCCAGTTTTTCTTCCAACTCCCTCATTTGATTTTCAAAGTCTTTTTTGAGCTCTGTCATAGCCTGAGCCCAATTTCTGTTTTTCTTGGAGTCTTTAGATGCAGGAGCTTGTGCTTCCTCATCTTCAGACTGAGTGTTTTGATCCTTCTTGGGCTCATTTGCAAAATATTTCTCAATAGTCTTCCTTTTGTTTCTCTGCTTGCTCATTTTCCCAGCCTTGGCCTGGTTTGGGGTGCTTCCTGAGCTTTTGGGACACTCCCACAAGGGTCTCAGTGTGTGAGGCTCTGTCCTCCCTCCTGGTCTGTGAATGACCATAAGCACCTCCCTCTGCCATGGGGCTGAGGTGGGGGGGCCCTGCTGTTCTATTGGGGGGCCTAGACTGGGATCAGGATCTGAATGTGGTCAGAGCCCCAGAGTCCTGTTCCTGGGGCTGAGGACAGAGCTGGGCAGTCTCTCTCTTCACTCCCCTCCCTCAGCTCAATGGGCTCATGCCCCGGGGGGTTCCTGCTTAACGGCTCCGCCTGCTTCTGTTTCCAGGTCTGGGCGAAAGACCAAGCTGCTTGTTGTGTGCTCCATTTGTACCCGGTGCTCCTCGGGGTGCAGCTCAGGAGACTCCCCTGCTGCTGTGAACTGTGACTCCCAGCACCCTGGGGCTGCCTCCGGGAGACTGAAGTTCTTTCGCTCTGGTGGGCCACCCCTCTGGAGGGCCGCCTCTCCGATCCTGGGGAGCAGAGTCTTTCTGCTCTTTTCCAGGTTACCTTGAGTTGGAGAACTGCCTCACTGGGTCCCTTTGTGGGTTTTGTCTCTTGAAAGTTTAGTTAGAGTCCTTAGCTGATGAGTTTTATCAGAGAGCTCCTAAGACTCGATCCCTTCTTGTTGCCATTTTGGCTCTGCCCTCGACACTCCATTTTTGAACAAAACCTTTTTTGAAAAACATTTTCTAAACAACAACCTTGAAAGTTATATAATTTCAACTGCAACTGGGATTGACATGCCTATTTTCTTGAGTCTTTGGGGAACTGTTACATTGAGATAGAAAGTTTACCTTTCCTAAGGAAAGGGGGAAGAGTAGGAGGCAATAAAATGTGAGAAGATGGGAGAGCTATGGATCTGGAAGTGTTAGGTGAAAGGTGTTTGGCTGAGAAGTATTAGTGAGTCCCTCTTAGCTGGCCCTTTCACTTAACACCTCCAGGTCTATAGTACCACCACAAGCATCATCATCCCTGACTTTCAAATGGGGAAACTGAGAGGTGAATTACCTGACCCAGCTACAAGCCTTTGAATTCCAAATGCAAAGATCTTTCTATCATGTCATGTGGCCCCTCATTTATTTGCTCACAGCCTTTGACCTGGCCTGCCCTGCCCTTCAGAAATCTGGCTAGCTGCCTATTCAATCATTGCACAATGAGACCTAGACAGGGTTGGCCTTTCAAGGTTTCTGTTACTCCTATAATTAATGACAGATTTCAGTTTACCATAAGAGAAGACTTGTTAACAATGTGTGAGCTACTGAACATCCCAACACTGGCAGTGTTCAAAGAGATGCCCGAGGGGGTGGAGAGGAATTCTTCCTTCAGATAGGAATTAAACTAGATGATCAATACCAATGAGGCAGTGGTGAATTTCCACATCTAGAGTTATTCCTATAGAAGCCTTTATCTGCTGAGAGGAGGAAAAGGTTTATTTCAAATTTCTTTCAGTGTCTTGCAGCTTCAGGTGGCATTTGAGATACTCTTACATTTAGGGTGGTATGAATTATACATGAAGGTTCACAGGCTATTAGAGCTCCCAAACACTAGAAGTGATTTTTTTCCCCTTCTCTTTTTGCATGATTAGGTTTTTGCCGCAAATGGGCATCATGGTTAAGATCTAAAGATAGAACATTGTATAAAGAGGCCATTGTTTGACTTCCATAAAAACTATGTCTTCATATTTTTTGCTTTCTTTGCTTTCCTAATTGCCTTTCAGACCTTTAAAACTCTTATCAACTGCCTTCCAGATGTAGCTCACTGGCCTAACCAAGGGTGGATAAAGTGAGAGAGATGAACAACATGTTTTTCATAAGTGAAGATGAAACTTATGTGAATGATGCTTCAGGGTTCTAACTTGTCTGGAAAGTACTGGGAAAAGAGTAGGAATAGGTTGGTTTTCAATTGTTGCCTCAGAGGTAGTGATGTTACCGGAAGGTTTTCCCCCCAGTAAAGGAATTCTTGGCCTATTTTGAGTCATGTATTGGTCTAGAAGAGTGGTGAAGCCATTATCATGAATGTTTATAAAGATAAGAAATAAAATTCATAAGATTACAAAAGAAACTAATTATACTGAAATACAGCTATCAAAAATACTTTTTAAAAACAGACTTCAAGATCCAAGGTTAAGAATTCCCACCCAACAGCAAATTGGAGAAAATTGATTTGAGATTGAGCCTATGTAGTATCTCATATTAATTCCCCAGAGGATGAGTCAGTGCTGCACTGCATCACTATAATGTGTTCAACTGATTACACAATTGCACAGTGATGTTACCCTGAACATCACGGCCATGATGATGGTGAAGGTGGTCTCACGGACTTGGGCTAGTATTGAGGAAGGTTTACTTCAGGAGATGGAAATAGTTTGAAAGTTGAATAAGGGATGGTCTGAAGAGGGGAGGAGATTTGAGCCAGAGACAAATCAAAAGGCTATTGCAACAGTCCTGGTGTGAGGTGATAAAGTCCTGCACCAGTGTCAATGTTAGGGGGAAAGTATATATGAAATAAGACTGGATATAGGATGTAGGAAAAGGTGAAAAAGAATGATGAGTCTAGAATGATAGAAAGTTGTAATCCTGAGTGACTGGGAAGATCGTGTTTATCCTTAACAATAATAGGAAAATTAGGAAGAGGGGAAGATTTTAGAGGAAAGATACTGAGTTCAGTTTTAAACATATTGAGTTTGAGACTTGTACAGAACATTCAATTAAAGATGTCTAATTGGCAGTTGGTAGATGTGAGGTCAAGAAAGAGTCTAGGAGGGGCAGTGAAGTGGCAGAGTGGATAGAGCACTGATCGGCCCTTGGGTCAGCAGGACCTGAGTTCAAATCTGGTTTCAGACACTTAATAATTATCTAGATGTGTGATCTTAGGCAGGTCACTTAACCCTATTGCCTTGCCAAAAAAGAGTCTAGAACTATCTAAAGAGAACTGAGAATTATCAGGATAGAGATGATAACTGAATCCATGGGAACTGGTAAGATCAACCAAAAAATAATATGGTACAAAGCTTTGGAGATACCTAGTGTAAGTAGGGGGATGACTTGGATGATGATACATCAAAAGAGACTTAGAAGCAATTGACAGAAAGGTAGGAGAACCAGGAGATGGCAGTAGGGAAAAACTTGACAGAAGAGACTAGTATCAAGGAGGAAAGGAGGATCAATAGTCTCAAAAACTGTAAAGGAGGGGCAGCTAGGTGGCGTAGTGGATAAAGCACCGGCCTTGGAGTCAGGAGTACCTGGGTTCAAATCCGGTCTCAGACACTTAATAATTACCTAGCTGTGTGGCCTTGGGCAAGCCACTTAACCCCATTGCCTTGCAAAAAAAAAAAACAAACCTAAAAACAACCAAATTGTAAAGGAGTCAGAGATTCTCTTTAGATGACTGTCTTTTTCAGAGATGGTATAATGAACTGATCCAACCATTCTGGAAAGCAATTTGGAACTATGCCCATGGGGCTATAAAACTGTGCACTTTTTTATCCAACAAAATCACTACCAGGTCTGAATCCCAAAGAGACCATAAAACAGGGGAAAAGATTCACATATACAAAAATATTCCCAGCAGCTCTTTTTGTGGTGGCAAAGAATTGGAAATTGAGGAGATATCCATCTATTGAGGAAAGGCTGAGCAAATTGTGATATATTTATATAATAGAATTATAATGGTGCTATAAGAAATTATGAACAGGCAGATTTCAAAAAACACCTTCATTAAGTGATGCTCAGTGAAGTGAGCAGAACTAGGAGGCCATGGTACACACTAACAGCAACATTGTACAGTGATCACCTATGATGGATTTAGCTTTTCTCAGCAACTGAGTGATCAAAGAGAATTCTAAAAGATTTGTGATGGAAAATGTCATCCACATCCGGAGGAAAAAACTATGGATGAATGCAAATCAAAGCATGCTATTTTCACTATTTTAATTTTTTGTTTTGTTTTTCTTCCTTTTGTTCAGATTCTTTTTCAAAGCATGACTAATATGGAAATATGTATAAGATGATTATCCTTATATGATCTATGTAAAAGTACTTGCTATCTTAGGGTGTGGGAGAAGAGAAGGATGGGAAGGAGAAAACTTTACAAAAGTAAATGTTGGAAGCTATCTTTATGTATAATTGGGGAAATTAATTAATTAGTTAAAAACAAATGACCTCATGAGTAGGATCTAAAAATAGAACATTATGGAAAGAAGGCATTGTTTGATTTAATTAAAAATCCATGTGCTTCACTAAAATTTACTTTCTTATTATCAAGCCTGAGACAGAAAGAGGTTGAAGATTAATAGGAGAGTGGGAATGATAGAGGAAGCAATTTACTGATAAAGTTGGGCAATGGGATCACATGTGCATGTAGAAGAGTTTGCCTTGGCAAGGAGAAGGGCTACCTCTTCATGTGAGACAGAGTGAAAGGAAGAGATAGAAGCAAAAAGCATCCAGCTTCTTTAACTGCTGAGAAAATCCTTATATTTACAATTTACCTAATCCTCTCTCTTCCCTTATTTTCCTCTAAAACAGGGATGGATGGCAAGTATTATGTTTAAGTGACATTTTCAGTAACTTTCCTTAATGGCTATGATAGTCATCCTCATTTACTAAAGAACAGTGAATTCTCCCAGATTTATACACCAGTTAGTGGTAAGTTGTCATGTACATTATCTCGTCTCATTTCTTCAACATTTTAGCTCAGAGTTAAAGACTATCTGAATGTTTATAGAAGAGATAATGAGTTATGAAAGAGATAATGAGAGGAATATATTTTGCAACTATAAAGTTAGGGGTCAGTCTGCAACATCCCACTTAAAGTTAAATATAATTCTATGTCTTCAAACTTTAATTAGGCAAGAGTGTATCTTAGTCAATCAATCAATTGAAGATTTTAGATTAGATGTCAATAGTCATTGAAAGGCCTTAGATGCGCTGGAGTGACAATGAAAGGAAATCTGTTTCAATTGTTGTCCCAAGGTGGCATAGTGGATAGAGCACTGGTTCTGAAGTCAGGAGAACCTGAATTCAAATCCAGCCTCAAACACTTGACACTTACTAGCTGTGTGACCTTGGGTAAGTCATTTAATCCTGACTGCCTCACATCCAGAGTCAACCTAATTCATATCTTGCCTCTGGACCCAGATGGCTCTGGAGGAGAAAGTGAGGCTAGAGACTTAGTACAGCATCCCCTCACTCAAATCCAATTCACATGCTTGTCACAGCATCTCCCTGATGTCTTGGTTTTCTTTGAGAACAAAAACATGATCATCCAATTGGTTGAGGGACACAGCAATGCTCTGGGGGCGGGATTGTAACCAAATCAGATTAAAATATAATTGGGAAATGTTTAATAAACAAAATAAAAAATTCAATAGAAAATGTTAACTTCTGGCTTTCTAATCAATATGCATTCTTAGAGATCTGTTTCTATTTGAGTTGGAGGCCATTGTTCTGGGAGATTGCATAAACCAGAGGCTAGTTAAGATTTGGAACAAGTGGAGAGCCAGGAAAGAGTATTCTTGCTAAATCCCTGAAAAGTGAGAGGGAGGAACATTCAGCAGGGGAATGATATGGACATATCACGATATGGAGAATATTTTGGACCTGTATTGGAGAAGAGATTAGAGACAGCAAGATTAATTAATAGGCTTTGTTGTTGTTTAGTCATCCCTGAATCTTTGTGACCCAGTTTGGATTTTTTTTGGCAAAGTTACTAGAGTTGGTTTACTATTTCCTTCTCTAGTTCCTATTTTTATAGACAATGAACTCTTTTAATTAGGATTAAGTGACTTGCCCAGGGTCACAGGCTAGATTTGAACTCACAAAGAGTCTTTCTGATTTCAAACTAGGTACTCTGTTTACCATGTCACCTAACTGCCATTAGGTAACTAGGGAAGAAGTAATAGAGGTGTGAATTAGGTTGCTAGCAGTATAAGTGAAAAGGAAGGGATAGATGTGAGAAATAATATGGAGATAATATCAACAGAAGTTGGGCATCTATTGGATATTGGAGGTAAGGGAAATGGAAGACTCAAAAGTTACTCTAAGGTTTCAAACTTTATGACTGGAAGAATAGTGAGGCCATCAATGGATTTAGTGAAGTTGGAAAAAGAACTACATTTGCTGAGAAAGTGGGTTCTGTTTTGTCTAGAGTTTGTTGAATATCTATGGTAATGCTCAAGAAGTAAGTAATATGCTGATCTGATCCCAGGGGAAACTGGGTCTGGTTAAAAAAAAATATATATATATATATATATGTATATTTAGTTACTTATTTTTGTACATGTGATTTTTTATACATTACTAAAATATTCTTGTTTAAGAGTAAACATAATACCACCCCCCCAAAAAAAATGAGAAATAAAGTAAAAGAAAGAGGAAAAAAATGTGCTTCAGTCTGTGTTCTGACACCACCAGCTCTCTCAGGTGGAACACATTCTTTATGATAAGTCCATCACAAAAGCTAATTTCATATTTTTCCACAATTGTTACTGATCACAATTCCTTCCATCCATACCTCCCCACTATCATATACTATATTTTCTCTCTCCTTTCACTCTGTCCCTCTTCTAAAATGTTCTATAGGGTAGCTCAGTGGCCCAACCCTGAGGCCCAGCAACCACCTGGCCCTGTGATCCCCAACAGACCACCCAATCCCAGCCCCTTGCAAGAAGTAAAAATGAAAATGTTTTATATATCACCATCCTCCCCCACAATCCACCTTTTCCTCCATTACCCACATTCCCCCCTTTCCCCTGTCCTGCTTCTCTCCTTTTTACTCCAGATGTCTATACCCCATTGAGTGCATGCATATGCTGTTTCCTCTCTGAGTCACCTCTGATGAGAGCAAAGGTTCCCTCATTCCCCCTTGCCTTCCCCCTTCCATATCATTGCAATAGCTCATTGCAATAAAAATAAATATTATTTGAAATATCTTATCCTATTCCACCTCTCCTTTCTCTTACTCCCAGTACATTTCCCTTTTAGCCACTGACTCCATTTTTACAGTATATTTATCTTCAAATTCAGCTCTTTCCTGTGCTTCATCTATAAAGGCGCCTTCTACTTGCTCTATTAAATGAGAAGTTTCTTATGAGTATTGTCAGTATCATTTTTCTATGTAAGAATACATGTAGTTCATCATCATTAAGTCCCTCATATTTTACCTTTCTCCTCTGCTCTCTGTACTTCTCCTGAGTCCTGTATTTGAAGATCAAACCTTCTGTTCAGCTCTGGTTGTTTCAACAGGAACAACTGAAAGTCCCCTGTTTCATTGAAAGTCCATCTTTTCCCTTGGAAGAGGATGTTCAGTTTTGCTGGGTAGTTGATTCTCAGTTGCATTCCAAGCTCTTTTGCATTACAGAATATTATATTCCAAGCCCTACAAGCCCTTAATGTAGTTGCTGCTAAGTCCTGTGTGATCCTGACTGTAGCTCCACAATATTTGAATTGTGTCCTTTTGGCTGCTTGTAATATTTTCTCTTTGATTTGGGAGTTCTGTAACTTGGCTATAATATTCCTGGGGGTTATTTTTTTGGATCTCTTTCCAGGGGAGGTCAGTGGATTCTCTCAATTTCTATTTTGCCCTCTGCTTCTAGGATATCTGGTCAATTTTCCTGTAGCAATTATTTAAAAATGAGGTCAAGGCTCTTTTCCTGATCATGACTTTCAGTTATCCCAATAATTTTAAAATTATCCTTCCTGAATTTGTTTTCCAGATCAGTTGTTTTTTTCAATGAGATGTTTCACATTTTCTTCTAATTTTTCATTCTTTTGGAGTTGAAGTATTGTGTCTTGACTTCTCATAAAGTCATCAGCTTCCTTTAGCTCCATTCTACATCTGAGGAATTTGTTTTCCTCAGAGAGCTTTCTTATCTCCTTTTCCATCTGGCCAATTCTGCTTTTTAAAGCATTCTTCTCCTCGATAAATTTTTGAACTGTTTTATCCATTTTACCTAAGCTGGTTTTTAACATGTTATTTCTTCAGCATTTTTTGAATCTCCTTGACTAAGCTGCTGACTTCATTTTCATGTTTTTCCTGCATCTCTCTCATTTCTTTTCCCAATTTTTCTTCTATCTCCTACTTGATTTTCAAAATCTTTTTTTTAAGATCAAGCTGGCTGAATTTATTCAACTGGCACGCTGAGAAGAATGGCTTTTTTTGAATTATTCATTTCTTCTTTTCCTTCTTTATGATTCTCTAACAGAATAATAACATAACCCAGCCAAACAGCCCCAAGAGAGATGCAGCTCCCCCATCCACAGTATTGGGAAACAAGAGTTTTGGGGGGAGGGGGCAAATGAAAGCATTTCAGATGGCAGTGACCTGGAGGCATAAGGAGAACCCCCACCAACTGAGAGGAGATATTCATGTTGGGGCTGGAAGGAGAGAAAAAGAACTTTGGACCCAAAGGGGTTCCCATCCTTCCCTTCTCAGCTGGCTGCCCTTGATGGCTCTCCCTCAATAATGCCCATCCTCACCATGGTCTTCCCCACATGAGTGTTTTCCTGGTACCCAGGAGGGGGCTTCTTTAATGGACATGGTACAGCACTGGCATTCTGGGGTGAGACTAAACAGTTCTGAAAATCTTTTAGATTCTTAACCCGCTGTCTGTCTGGAGCCCGGGCCTGGAGCTGGTAGTTACTCTGGGTCCCCTTCATCCATCGCCATGTTCTCTGGCTTCTTCGGCTTCAGGGTCCCCAGGGAGGATGCTGGTGACAGTCTGCAGGAGGTCCTTGATCTGCTCTTCTGTCAATCTTTCTTCACTTTCTTCCAAAATCAGCTGGATCTCCACCACAGTCATCGGTCTGTGGTTCAGCAGCTGCAGCTTTTCCGCCTTGGTTAGCTTGTGGCTTTTCATGGCTACGAGGAATTCTCTGAGGATCTCTGGGTTCTGGTGCCTGCAGGGTGTCTTGGACAGGTACTTCATGGTCTCATACATGATTGTGTTCAGGTTCTGTTGGCCTGAGATGTGTTTGTTCTTCCCACTCTCTTTCTGCTGCTCTTTCAGATCAGCAAGTACCTGGAAAACCTCATAACTGCTGAGCAGAGCAGCATTGGCATCCTTCACTTCCATGGCAGCTCCGCCACGCTGTCCCGTGGCTCCCGGGGCCCATGCGAGGCCGGGGGGAGGGGAAGGCCTGCCACGCTGGGTCATGGGGCCGCCCGGCCTCCGCACGCATGCCTCAAAATCTTTTTTGAGCTCTGTCATAGCCTGAGCCCAATTTCTGTTTTTCTTGGAGTCTTTAGATGCAGGAGCTTGTACTTCCTCATCTTCAAACTGAGTATTTTGATCCTTCTTGGGATCATAGACAATATATTTCTCAATGGTGTTCCTTTTTTTTCTCTGTTTACTCATTTCTCCAGCCTGTGCCTGGTTTGGGGTGCTTCCTGAGCTTTTGAGTATTATTGGGACACCCCCACAAGGATCTCAGTGTGTGAAGCATTGACTTCCCTCCTAGTCTGTGAATGACCACAAGCACACCCCTCTGTCAGGGGGCTGAGGTGGGGGGGGGGGCCCTGCTGTTCTATGGGGGGCCTAGACTGTGATCAGATCTGAATGTGGTCAGAGCCCCAGAGTTCTGTTCTAGGTACACAGGACAAACCTTAGAAGTCTCCCCTACCTTCGGTGGGCTGAGCACTCCTGGTTAATATATATTTAGGGTCATCTGGGAAGAAGAATATATAATATGGTCATATATAAAATTCACATAATAATTGAATCTATGGGAGCAAGTGAGATTACCAAGGGATAGAGTGTCCAGAGAGGAACATTTAAGAACAGAGACCTGGAGGATTCCAACATGGAGAGAGGAGAACGATGTCACCTAGAGATTTCAAGTAGAGCTTGGAGAGTTAGGAAGAGAACAGCCCCAGATTGGAAGGGAAAAGAGATTTGAAGGTGTGATCATCAATATAAAGCAATAGCAGATGATGAAGCAGGATTAGGACTCAAGAAAGACTGGGTTAAACAATTAAGAGGTTATTGATGGGGGCAGCTAGGTGGTACAGTTGATTGAGCACCTCTTCTGGAGTCAGGAGGACCTGAGTTCAAGTCTGATCTCAGGCACTTAATAATTGCCTTGCCTATGTAGCCTTGGGCAAACCACTTAACCCCACTGTCTTGCACAAACCTACGAGAGAGAGAGAGAGAGAGAGAGAGAGAGAGAGAGAGAGAGAGAGAGAGAGAGAGAGAGAGATTATTGGTGACCTGGAAAGAGCACTTTAGTTATAAAGAAAAAAAATTTTTCTTAATTTTTCTAATCATAGTTGTGTGGGAAAATAAATAAGAAAATGGAATAATTCTGGCCTCTTTTTCTACCATTTTGGTCTTGGCTAATTTGTTGAGATCCAGTTGTCATTAAGTCACAAAACAAATTCTATCTTCTCTAGGAAACCTTTCCCAATTCCTTTTAATGTGAGACCCATCCCCCTATTGATTATCAATGACTTTTCAATTGGAATTTTACAAGCACAGATCTGACCAGTCATTCTCTTACTCAATAAACTCTAATAACTCCTTTTTATTTCTAGGATTAACATAAACTTCATTGACATTTAAACCCTGCACAATTTGGCTCCAGGTTTTGGCCTTTGTATGTGTTACCCCTTTCCCCTTCACCTACTCTGGGACAGGTTTATTGGTCAATCTTCCATTTCCATTCTTTCCAGGTATGGGGATATTTCAATACTTGAAATGAATTTCTTTCCTAACTTTACTACTTGGAAATGGTTAACATCTGGCGCTCTGAAAAATAAATGTAAGCAAGACATATATTTAAGTTTAATTTGCACTATTAATATTTTCTTTTAATTCTAGACAATAAATAATAAATCAAACCCTGTAGTATTTGCTCATTTCTAAAGAGTTAATGCTCATACTGAAAATTTAATAAACAATTCTCTGAAGCTGTTTGAGCTGACTCCAACACATTTCTAAGAAGAGAAGGTACTAGTATTAATGGGGATCAGGAAAGGAGCTTTGGCCAATTCTAGAAAGCCAGGTTAATGGCAGTGAGGAGGAAGGGAAAAGAAAATGCCTGTAGTGCCGAGATGAACTGTGAGGCTTGTGTTCCTGCCCAGCAGGGAAGAAAAGGCTAAGTGATGAAGGGCTTTAAAAGCCAAACAGGGGTCTCAAGTTGATTGAATTGGGGTGTGTGATGGAGGCAGACTTATACTGTAAGAAAGGGCAATTTGACAAATTTTGAAAGGAGGATGGACTGGAGTGGGAAGAGAGTTGAGATAGGGACCAACCACAGGTTATTGTAATAGTCTAGATGTGCTATGATGGAAGCCTGAACCATGATGATAGCAAATTTACAAGAGAGAAGAACACATTTTCAAGAGATATTTCAAAGGTAGGATCAGCAAGATTTAGAAACAGATTAGAAATGGGTTGGGGGTGAGATTAGGATGACTCCTAGGTGTCCAATCTAGGTCACTGGGAGAGTGGTGCCTTTGACAGTAGCAGAAAAGTTAGGAAAAGGAGGGGGAAAAGTGTTCAGTTTTGAATATAATGAATCTGAAGTTATTGCATCAACAGATGATAGATCCAGTTATAGATGTCCAGGGGGCAGATGGAGAGGAGTCAGGAGGTCATAAGAGAGATTAGGGTTTTCTTTGTATTCTTGGTAGTACAGCTTGCTGATTGTGGGCTCTTGGTCACTGGAAGTTTTCAACCAGAAGATGGACTGCTTCCCATTGTATATTTCCCATTTTACAGTTTACAAAAGCCCTGTCAAGTGGTACAAATCTTCTCTTGAGGCAGCAGACTCTCAGTGGAGGCTCCAGTCCTTCTGATCAAAGGATGGGGCAGCTTGGGGGTACAATGGAGGGAGTCCTGGGGCTGAAGTCAGAAATATCTAAATTCAAATCCAGGTTATCACCAATGGCAGGGCTGGACTGTATGGATTCTAAGATCCTTTCCAACATAAAGATCCTTGGATTTAGCAAGGCTGAAAAATCTGTATTAATCCTGTTCTAGTAATTTTTACCATATTATTTTCTTCTACTTCAATACACTCCCATTATCCCTATTGGTTTCTCATTTTATCAGCTCATTGCATTTACAGTTTACAAATCACTTTCCTCACAAAAACCCTGTCAAATGCTCCAAGTCTTCTCCTTTTGCAAAGGAAACCAAGGCTCAAGGAGATGACTTGTCCAGGGTTACAGAGCTGGCAAAATCCAAAGCCAGGCTTCTGACAAGTCCAGGCTAAAACAACAAGAACCACCAGGGCAGTTCTTTACAAAAATGCTAAGTGAAGTAAATGGGTCCTTGGAATGCCCTCCTTTCTGAACATCTTATTCTAAATGTTCTGAAGGGTATTCGTAACAAGGGTTTAAAGTCTTTCTTTGTCCCCATCTGAGGATCAGACGGTCAGACCAGCCCATCCTTTCATCCTGTGTCCCTGCCAGATGTCCCCCTGCCCAAGCCCTGACCACTGCCCCCTTCCACCAATTCTGGGACCTGGGATGAAATCAATACTACTGCTGATTGCATAAAATGAGAATCTCCCCCCACCCCACTTTCCTCTCTACTCAGCCCTCCAGTGATTTCCAGTTCCAAATACCTTGACTTGGTACTATTTTGGGGGGGGTCTCCTCCTTTCATATTTCTATGTCCAGCATTTAGCACAAGGCCAGGCATATTGTAAGTGCTTGAGAGATGAATACCTTATTTAATTATATAAGACTTCTGGGAAAATGCCTCATAGATAACTATTAATTGCTCTTTACTTTTAAAAACAAATTCATTTGGGGCGGTTGGTAGTGCAGTGGATAGAGCACCAGCCCTGGAGTCAGGAGGACCTGAGTTCAAATTTGACCTCAGACATTTAATTACTTAGCTGTGTGGCCTTGGGCAAGCCACTTAACCCCATTGCCTTGCAAAAAAAAAATACAAAAAAAATTCATTTGGAAATCCAAAAGTTTCATTTTTTTTAAAAAAAGACTGGTTATGTGTTTTGGAATTAATATTTTTAACTCTTCTGAGAATTCACTTTTGGTGAACAAGTAGAACTATTCAATTCTCAGGAAATCAATTATTAGTGGGAATGGACCATTTGGTGGCTACTCTCAGTGAGGGCCCAAGTTCTTTTTTTTTGTTTTTTTTTTAGGTTTTTGCAAGGCAAATGGGGTTAAGTGGCTTTCCCCAAGGCCACACAGCTAGGTAATTATTAAGTGCCCGAGACCGGATTTGAACCCAGGTACTCCTGACTCCAAAGCCAGTGCTTTATCCACTATGCCACCTAGCCGCCCCAGCCCAAGTCCTTCGGATTAAGGGATGGGGCAGCTCAAGGTACAAGTGGAAGGGGCCCTAGGGCTAAAGACTGAAAGATCTAAGTTCAAATCCAGGGTCAGACACTTACTAGCTGTGTGACCCTGGGGAAGTCACTTCACCTTTTTCTCAGTTCCTCAACTGGGAAATGGGAAAACAAAGAGAATGGCAAACCATTCTTGGATCTTTGCCAAGAAAACACTTCAGACAAGTTCATGGAATCACAGAGTCAGACATGACTAAAGGACTTAACAACAATGTATTATTCCAAAGAACAAAAATAATCTGACTATCCAGGGTCAAGTTTGATCTCAACTGAACATGTATATATATATACATATATGCCATAGACATACATTCACGCACAAAAACGCACATACTATCTATCTACACATAATATAAATGTGCTGATTTGCTATTGATTGCCTCAAACCACTGATGGTGTGTCCCTTGACTCTGATCTAAAAACAAGTACTAAATGACAAAGATTAGTCAACATCCTGAGAGGTAAAAATTTATTGATTTATATATCAGCATGTTATGATATGGTCGCACCTGGTCATACAGCTGACTTTATCTTATAGCCAAAAGTGGGATTTTTTTCCTTTTAAAAATACATTTTTTTTTTCAGCAGGAACAAACATTTTTAAAACAAACATTCATATTTAGGCGGGAATTAAAAACAATGGCTTTTTTCCCCCAAACTCATTAGCAACAGGGCTGGTCAGCATCAGATCTCTTCATGCTTTAGTAATTGTTTTCAGGCTCCTTCCCCAATTGTTCTCCACCTTTCACAGAAACATCTACATAAGACAAAAATTCCATTTTCTTTCCCCACAAATAATGGCCTAAATCCTGACCCAAAAGAAGAGGTAGACTGAACTGAACATCACACTCCTTGGGTAGATTGTGCAACAAAAAAGTTCCAGTTCACTCAAGAGTTTTGAATGGGCTCAGATTTGTAGACTGTAACTAAGAAATCCGAGAGATACTTCAAGCCTTCAAACCAATCTGAGATAAACTTTTAGAGTTTGCTTGGCTTTGATGAAGAAGAGGAGTAAATTGGGAAAAGTAGCGGCTAATAAAGCTCTTCAGGAAGAATTGTTTCATTTTTCTAAATCATAAGGAGGTGCAAGACCACCTTTATATGAGTTCTCATCTTTTAAAGCCCCTGACTAAAAAGAAATTTTTGTGATGAGAATTCATTCTCCTGAGAGCTCTGAATGGAACAAATGTGAGAAATATAAGAGGCGAAGAATAAAAACAAAAATGGGTTTTTTTTAGAAGGGTATTTTGCCATCTTATCTTATTCAGTGTGCCTGGGGCAATCAATTTACAACTTTTACATTATGAACTTTCTTCAAAATGCAAAAAATAGCCATCCCCCCAAACCCCAAAACAAAACCCATACAACACCAAAACATCAAATTCAACTAAGAAAAATCAGAAGCCCTTTATCTTGAAAATCAACTTTATTTTCTTGCAGAGTTAAAAAAAATAGAGCCAGCTATTAGTTTCTGTTGAGAAAAGACTTTTTTTGTTTTTTTTGGGGGGGTTGATATTAACACCAAATTTTTGAAAAGGTGATCTGGATACTAAAATCATTTAAAATGCATTAATAAAACAGATCCACATGTGACCAGCCCTTTACAAAAGTTAGTCACAACAGCCTTTACATTCATTCTTATCATACAGAACAACATGCAAATATAACACACCAAGGAAAAGGGAAAGGTCAAATAGGCTAAAGTAAACAATATGGCATTAGGAAAACTAAAATCTATTTTATAAAATAAACAGTTTTATAATAATCTTAAAAGAAATGTATTTTAATACAACAGTGGTTCAATGTATAACTGTTTCATTACCCAATTATAAAACAAAGGTTACTGTCAAATGCAGACTTCCTTAACATGTAAAGAATTTGTGCATCACAGTTATGTGTTCAACAGTTGTACACAATAAAAATAAAGCCATTCAAAATATATGTGTGCATACTTTGCAACGAGAATACAAGTTTATTTTGCTCTTTAAACTGTTTTAAAAAATACTAAATGTAAAAATCCACAAATATGTAATTTTGCAAAAAAAAAAATCCATATTGTATCTTTCATATGGCTCCAATCACCTTCCCCCAACAGTCTTAACACCCTCAGTTTATTACCAGGGCCCAGCTCCTCAATGTTGGGGAATGGTGCAAAATGTTAAGTACAGCACCAACCAATGACTGCTCCAAAGAACCCCCAGGCTTCTTTGTGATTTAGATATTCCCCACTTAGGTAGTTTTGGTCCCAAGCACATTCTGCTCTACTCATACATAAACTGAACCAATGTGCCTGGGGGCCAAGTCCAGCACTTGGCTGTTCCTTTCTTTTTAACAGAGGTGAGGTTCACAAAGGTTCACAATGCTGCATGGCAAGAGAACAGATCATTTTGACTTTTTGCTCTCTGTGAACCAGAGCTGAATACTATCATCATGGTAAAGTACATTTCATTTTTATTTAAGAAAAAGAAAGGAAAAAAGAAAAAAATAACTAAATCTTCCTATTTAGCAGTGCAAATAATTTTTTTCTTAAATATCAACACAAACCCAACTCCTACTTAATCATGATTGAAGATTATTTATTATAACCAATTTTAAATATTACAGAACTGTTCGGTGAAGTGATTGTCAAAACATAAAATTACTAAGACAAATCCATACAGGGGAGAATGAACATTCATAAAACAAATCCCAACTATAGAATGATGTACTGCAGAAGTTTACATTTGGTGATTTAAGATTTCAATTTAATAAAACAGTTTGAGAACAGTTTTAATACAGCCAACTCTTGGATATTCAGGAATTGATTACTCAGTCTGGGGATTATAAGCTTGTTGTTTCTTCTCTTACGGTTGCTTTTTACTCACTTTGCTGCTCAATAACACATTTACTAATCTATGACCAGGAGAGCTACAAATAAAACCAGTCAATTTTGTACACAGTAGCATTTCTGTTTAAAGGTTAGACTAGGGAGGAGATTGAAACTAATAGATGCAGTAGATTTTGTAAATTTCAATTATCCATAAAGCCAGGTAATAAAAAAGATTTGGCTCTTATGAAGAAATTACCCAAACCTATTGTCTTGAATATACAACCTATCTTTAAAAAAAAGATCCACTGTCTAGAAACTCCTAACTAAATGTAATAGATAATCTATTTCCCCTTTAAACCTTTATTACTTGCTTCAATTTACCCCTCAGCCTCCATTGGATAATGGGTTTCTCCACAGCAATGTATCTAAAACACCACACAACTGATTCTACAAGTTACAGCCAAGTGGTGTATTTAGATCACTTTTGTAGTCACTGAAACCAAGTTACTGGTCCTCCAAATAGAAAGCAAACCTCAGTATTGTTGGGTTTCTAGACAAACACAGTGATCTAGGCTAGGTGATCTAGGGAGACCTAGTGAACTACAGAGGTGGTGAGGCTCCACAGGCTAACTGACTGTTATCGGCTCCAAACAACCAAAGCTAGTACAAGAACTATTTCCTATAGACTTTATAATGTTTTCTCTTGATAAAATGTGAGTCCTTTGAATTTTCTACCCCCTTCACACAAAAACTACACTGCAAACTGGAAGGTTTTATTCAGAGTTTGGTTTGTTTGTTTTTTTTTTTATTTTGTTTTTTTTAAACAACAGAAAACACCCTGATTACCAATATAGGAAGGAACACTGATTCTCCTTTCACATTCTTGGATGCAGGGAGGAGAATGCCACTCACTGAGAAGGAAACTACAATCAATCAGCGCTCAGAAATAAACATGTTTTACAAACAAAAGAGATAAAGATACACTTTAAAATAATTTAAAAAGCTACAGGGTCAACTGCATGCCCGTTTATACATGGCCCACACCCACAATGTAAGTAACCGGCACACAGGTTTGTCCTGTTTGACCCACTACTAGGCAAAGTATTCTATTCCAGGATGAAGCTTCTTTGATGTGTGCAATAATTTAAAGAACATAACTGTCCCTTTATAGAAAACCTTTTCATTTTCAAGTGAATATCAGAACAAAGGATTTTTTTAAATGGTCATATCTACATTACCCTGGAAGGGGGAACCATCAGAATAATCACTCTACAGATTTCCTGACAGGTTTGAGGGTCTCCTGGGAGTTGCCTGCACAAGGAGGGGATGCCACCAGAATTAGCTGTGTCCTGCCTCCAGGGTGGGCTGGGCTCCATGGACGCACTGTCACTGGGAATGGGCCCTCCATAAAAAGATGGAAACATTTCCCCAACTCAATCCATCAACATTTTTGCATCTGATCAGGAGCAGTACTTTCAGGCAATGAGGTATTTCAGTTACTGCTTCATGTTCTTTGTTACATATGCACTGAGTTTCCTTACAGGAGGAAGCTGCTGTGGGCTTATATTTGGTGTTAATTAACCTTTCCCACAAAACTGAGGGGAAATTCACATCTTTCTATTTTTGGTTTATTTAAAATGAAAAATATTGAGCTTTAATTTTATCTTATAGACTACTTATTAGAATTGGTATTTGTGAGATCAGAGGTAACAGGGGAGTCTCTACTGCCAATGACTGAACACTACAGTTGACTTATGTGGATCTAAAATAATTTTATAATTCCAAACCACAAATACCCAGTAGCTCAACATCTGGCATTTAAAGTTTGTACCGATGTAGTTCTTTTGTACAAAGAATGTGATTCTATCATGAGGTAAATCACACAAACAGGATGACAACAACTCTACTTTCTAGCTATCAGTAAGAACTGGACTACTTTAAAAGCTTTTGGAAGAAAGAGGTTGTATTTATGTCAGCTTGTCTCCTAGTTAACATTCCTTCTTCTGAGACTAGCTACTACTTTGGATATGGTGACAATAGTGCTGTTTGTACAGATATCTAGAGGGCTAGGTTTGTACCTTATTATAGGAGACAAAACTTCCTATCACTGTAAGCCAGTGTCTGGCTCTAGCTATTATTAGTTTTCTAATCATCTAACTAGTCTATTTTCTCCCTAAACAGAATATGTAGTTGTTTGGCATTAACTTCTTTTAACCATCCCCAAATGTATTTAGTGTTAGAACATCAAAATGGGAAAAAACAAACTCCAAACTTCTGAGCTATGTAACTGTCACATCAACAATGGTGTGGTGGTACCCAAAGCGTGACTATGCTGATAAGCATCAGCGCGCAAGTAAACCTTCGGAGGCAGCAATGCCTCTCAAGAAACCCACTTTTCATAAAAATTCACTCCATCTCAAGATATAGAATTTTCCTTCACTGAATTTGCAGCTCTTAAAAGTGCATTTTGCAAGAGATAATAATTAATCAATGAAATGTATTCAAAAGATGAGAAATTAAATGACAAGACTTTTTTTCACTCCTTGGAAATGGCAAAGCACTAGCACATGTAAACACAATAGTGGATAATCAACTCCACAAAGTAGAGACTGAGATGGCCAGGGTTGGTTTCTGTTGTTGTGTAAGCACATCCTAGTACTATTATGCCTAATGAGCACTGACTTTTTCCATAGAGAATATCTGATACTATATTTCACTTAGGTGTTTAGGAATGGTTTTTTTTCTTTATTTTAAAAAAGGAAATGATGACCAAGAAACAGTTATGTAGCAGGCCTCAGCTGCTCCCAGAAATGTTAGTAGCAACATCATTTCAATTGGTGGAAACCAGGGATCTCTAGAACACTGTGGTAGTACAGACTACTGGATAGGAGGAAAATCAAGCTTTCTAAACTTGTACTAAATTTCCAAGTATATTCAGTGGTGATATAATTTCTCTTGGTCTTCCAGGATGACATGATCTCCTCTTCTCCCAATAGCATGTTTGTGTTACATGTTTGTGGTACAATATACCTTTTAAAAACATGGAAATTACTTAAAATACATTAGCAGATCATTATATTACTGATTCTCACTTTTAGTAAAGTTTTAAAATTTCCTCAAAGAGGAATAAAAATTAAGCTGGCCATCCAATTTCCTTTTCTTGCGTATATTCTCATTTGCACATGTAATATAATGCACATTTGCAAAAGCCTAAACTCTTATGGTGTCCATAGGTCCCATTCAATTTCTAGAACAGGCAATGATAAAAATACCGTAGAATGTTGTACCACATATAGCCTGATAAAAATGCTAAGGACTGTATGAAAAATAGCCACATATTATTGAGGGTCATCTCCTTAGAAATGGCTTTCTTCTGGCCCATTAGGGGAGGAAAAGCTCCTGAAAAAAAGAAAGTAGAAAAATTCATCAATTTGTGTGGTGTGTAGGTTTCCTGGAATACATTGCTGCTTAAAAAAAAGTCAGCAGAATAAAGCATTTAATGAAAAGCATCTTTTTTATTTTGAGGCCATCTTTAGTGATCAACTCCTCTATTTTCATAACATCTTGTCTAACATTTTTGCCAAGAAATAAGTAAAGAATTATATTATTAAGTATCATTTATCTATGTATTGATATCCATAAGTTTAGAGAACCCACCCTAGATGTTCACATGGACTATCTGTGCCCAATATGTGGTAGAACATTCCAAGCCACAATCGGATGCACTGTAACTTGTCTCAAACATATTGATACCATTTTGGTACCAATTGGTACCAATCAACCAACCAATTAAATTACCCCCCCAAAAAATGAGCTAGAAAAGATAAGTCACTTGGAAGAATAAAAGGTCAAAAATATCAAAAGATTTTTAAAATATGATATTACTTTGTGGAAAATATTTTAATCACACAAAGGGAAGATCAGATAAATAATGTAATTGTTTTCTGAAATAGCAAGTCACTACCACTTAAAATCATCATTTCATCACTTTTATTATATTCTTCAGCATTTTCAACATTGTTTTATGTTTGTTATTAATCTTTCAGGCAATGTGAACCACAGGGGTACCTGCTGATTGTAACAACTTTAAGTTTCATACTCTATTATTCAAAAGAAACTTTCAGGATTACAGTACTACACAGGAGACAGAAAGAGACATCTTTTTAGTTTTTCATTTCCCTAAGTCATCATGGTTCATTTATCATGGTTTACCATCTATCTCTGCTGTCTATCTTCTAATAGAATAATCCCAAGAAACAGTAGGTCCAAAAATGATTTTCAAAAATAGCAGCCACATTGCTTGGGACAGGTGACAAATACAGACTTTCTACGTTGTTCAAAAGAATATCAAACAGGCAATATTTTTATCTTAGTACAATATTGCAGCTTTTCTGTGTGGCCCAGTAGATAAAATGTTAGACTGGGAGTCAAGAGCCCTAAGTTTGAATCCTGACTCAGATAAAGGACTGGGCATGTCATCTGTAAAAAATGGGGACAATAACAGCACCTACCTTATAAGGCTGTCATGAAGATCAAAAGAGAAAACATATAGAAAGTGCTTTGCAAAACCTTAAAGCTACATATCATTTTGAAAATCGTCAAAAACAAAACAATACCACACTTCCTTTACAGTTTAATTAACAAATTTCCATTATACAGCTACCAGAAGAAAAGTACCATAATAATTTCACTCTTTCACATACACATACATACACAAAGTAGACATGTTAACAATAAAATGCCCCATTCTACTTATTTTTAGCTCATGTTGACTAATTTTTAATTTTGCTTCTCTATCTGGTTCTTCATGACTGCTGAAATACTTAAGTCTTTGAGAATATATTTTATCTTTGGTTCCACAGTGCTTCAAGGCAATAATGAAATATTCAGATTGTCTTATGATAAGAAGTTAGTCATACAAATGGGAAATAGTAGATAAAATATGTAGTTCACAAATGACTATATATTAGAATTTTAGTGGAAATTATCAAAATCATGGATTAAGTGCCAGCTTAACTATACTTTAGAAATCAATCCAGGTTTTTTTTCCTCCATTATATGTCTAGCAATTGAGCTAAATCTCTGATTTCATCTTTCTTACGACCCATTTGACAAATGCCATGAAGTCTGTTACCATTCTTTCTGATTTCTGTGGTTGTTTTTTGGTTTTAAATTGAAAATGTTAAGTCTGTGTTTATTCCATATGTTAAAGTGCTTGTTCACATAAAGTTCAATATTCTTAAACCTACCCCCCAGCCCCAAATAGCAGGAAAGTATCTAAAGACAAATTAAGAAAACAGAAATAAAGTATAGAAACAATTCAATTTTTTTAAAATACGGGTTTTATGGATAACATTTAACCTGGAAAAATATTCCCTGCAACCTTCCCCAAACCTGCTCTGTCTCAGGATTTCCCCATTTCTATTAGTCATTCAGGATTAAATCTTCAATGTCACTTATTACCTTTCCCTATATCTCTCTAATCCTAGACTTCTGTAATTTCTGTTTCTAGATCTGTTTCTTATTTTCTCTTTGAATTAGAACGAGGTTCCCAGGTCCTTGTTAGGACTGTTGAAATCTTCTTTTAACTAGTTTTCCAACCTCCAATCTATCCTATATGCTCCTTTGCAAGTACACTTTTTAAATGGGTAGTTTTGAAGCTGGTTCCATGACTTATTTAATACTCCCCCCACCAATCTCCTCTGAATACCTTCCAAATAAAGTCTGAACTCAGTAGTAGGCATCCCATGCCCTCTGCAAGAAGCACCTCTCATTCTAGCCGAATTGGATTGGATGAGCTAACCTTCTATCAAGGTCTCCCTACACCTGGCCACCTCCTAGTCCTTGCTCTTTCCTCTCACAGGATCTCAGGACACCTCTCCCAGGTCTCAGGACCCAATCCGGGTCTCTGCCTGTAGAAATTCTATTCTTTCTTTACAGGTCAGCTCCCCATGTCAGAATGCCTACAGCTAGTCTTGCAACTGGACTAACACAAAGAATTTCTAGGGATAGGAAATCATACTGATACTAACAGATTTGTACCGAAGGAAATGGAGTTTAAAATAAAATAATTTAAATACAGGGCAGGAAGACACAGAACTTTCCTTAAATAAGAGGAGTCAAGGAGTCTTTATTTTCTTAAATAAGAAGTCAAAGAGACACTGGTTTCAGGTCAGTAGGAATTTGATTAAGGTAACATTTCGTACATTAATCATCTCACAGAATCATAGATTAACAGAGATGGAGGAGACTGAAAGGCCAATTAGTTCAAATCCCTTATACCTCTCAAGGCAACCCACTGTACTTCTGAATTGGCAGGATTGTATAATTATGAGCTTTAATTATTGGGAAGTTGTTCCTTTCATCAAACCAGAATTTGCCTCTTTATAATTTCTACCTACTGCCTTCTGGAGTCAAAGAAAGCACGTTTGATCCTTTAAATACTAACTATATCATGTCTCTGCTAAGTTTTCTCTTCATGGGTCAAACACTCTGACAACTGATCCTGACATGACTGTATCTTTTTTTTTTTAGGTTTTTGCAAGGCAAATGGGGTTAAGTGGCTTGCCCAAGGCCACACAGCTAGGTAATTATTAAGTGCCTGAGGCCAGATTTGAACGCCAGGGTAGGTGCTCTATCCACTGCACCACCTAGCCACCCCAGACATGACTGTATCTTGAAGCTCTTCATCACCCCTGTTTGGGTTTTCTTTTCCATGAAGCATACCCTTTGGGAAGGTGTTGCCAAGAATTAAATACACTATTCAAAATATCATCTAATTAGGAAAGAATAGGAGTAGATTATCACCTCCCTTGTTTTGGATATTATGCCTCTCTTAATGCAGTCTAAAAATCTCATTAGTTTTTCTTTGTTTATCATATCACATTTCTGACTTCTATTGTAAATGCAGTACTTAAAAAAATCAGATGAACAATTATCTAGTTTTGTAACACATATGAAATCTCATATTTATTCATATTAAATTTATCTTTTCTTCTAAAGGGATTATATAAATTTTGTGCTGAAAAATTTCCATCTAGTTCCATTTGCTCATTTTTAAAGGTGAGGAAAACTAAGGCTCAGAGAGCTAAGTAACTAATTCAAGGTCAAATTTCACAATCTGGTTCTTTCCACTGTACAATAATGAGATTTAAACCAAACTTCAAACATGTCAAGATGTTTTTGTATTCTCTTTAATTCAACATTTTATCTATCCCTTATAGTTTTCATTGATCTACACACATCTACACACTAAAGTAACACACTAATCAAAACACACTAAAGTAACACACTAATCAAAACCCCAAATTTTATCTAAATCATTGATAAAACTGGATAGAGCACAGATCCTTGAGTGTCACAGTCCAGAAAATTTCTTCCAGTCCTGGCTGTCTCTGTTATAGACCCATACTCCTCCCCTTTCTGGAAACTTCCATGCCTAGAATCTTTTCTTCTAAAACCTGTCACCTCCAAGGGACTCTCACTAACTGGTAATCCCTTCCAGAAACATCACAAGTATGAAATCACTAAGAAAAACTTACACCTCCTGTAAAGCATCCACTCCATACAAGCATTCAAAGCACCCCTAATAAAAATGTGAAATCTAACTATACACCAAGTCCTAGGGATGATTGCCAGGGTCTTAAAGTCATGGCATCAGCAGCTTTGTCAGATTCCCCAATGTAATCCCTTCCATTTTGGAGGTGTCTATCATTGCACAAGTTAAGAGTTGAGATGCTACACTAGTTCTGGAGATTTTGGCTGATACTCTAGTATGAAGGTTGGGTGAGTTGTTTCCTGGCATCCTTATCTTGTCCTTGCCTTCTTCTTTCTATGTTCCCATCTTTGAGGGTCCCCAGCTAATCCACATTGTTTTCCTGTAAATGTCACTTATAATAGTCTACTACTTTGAACAAAGCCTGGCTGGTTCAAATCTTCTGTGCAGCTCTCTTTTAAATCCTCAAGAATTTGGGATACTGGAGGCATTCCACTAGAGATGACCTTTCTAGCTGTCATTAAACCACTGATGACTAATTTTGGGGTCTTGTCATTCAACTAGTAGGCATTACCTAACTATATCACTCACAACCCCATCTAGTCTATAAGACTAGAAGATTATCATATTCTTTGCTGAAATCTAGGTAAATTACATTTCTAGCATTGCCCTGATTAAGCAGTTTTATTTAACCCTGTCAAAAAAGAAAAGTAAGGTTAATCTGGTATGATGTGTTCTTGATGCAATGTTTCTTTGTTGTTTAGTTGTTCATTTGTATCTAACTCTGTGACCAACTCTTATGCCAATATTGTTCATGGGTTTGTTCGTTTGTTTATTTTGTCAAAGAAACTGGAATGGTTTGTTATTTCCTTTTCAGTAGATTAAGGCTAATAGAGATTAAGTACCTTGCCTAGGGTCACATAGCCAGTATCTGAGGCTGATTTTGAACTTCCTACTCCAGACTCAGGATTCCACCCATTTTACCACTTAACTTCCTCTTGTTTCCTTGTCCAGTAGACCATTAAGCATTCCTTTAATATTAAAATGTGGAATTTTGTCAGGAACTGAAGTAAAATATACGATCTATAATTTGTAGGCTCCATTCTTTTCCCTTTTTTGAAAACTACATCATTTGTAATCCTATAATGCTTCTTTTGTGTTTCTAATCAAAGACCACTGACAATGATCTTTATATTATATTTGCAAATTATTTCAGCATCCAAGAATGAAATATTCAGTTTCTGGTAACTTAAAAGTCATAAAATACACTTCTGTTCTTTTCTTGGGTATTAGCTTCCTCTTAGCCATTTTTTTTTGTTCTGTTCTTCAAATATTGTAATTGTATTTGTGCAGTTAAGACAACTGTGGTGATTCCATTTCTACACAATTTCCTCTATTAGGCATAAGTAATTCATTCCAATAATGTATTCTGCATTTATGTTTGTTAGAAAACATATATATATTTTACTATATTTATAGGGAAACTAAATGATTCTTGCTCAGAAAATAGATTTCATTAATTTTATTATACAGATTTACTGTCAGTTAACTACAGATGCTGTAATCAGTTATAAAGAAATTTTTTTTTCATTTTTCCATCTCTCTAAAAGTCATTTTAATTGTTAGATTTTAGGAAATCTCACAAAGACCTGTCATTTTAAAGAGCATGTCTAGAGATTCTCTTTGATCTTAGATTTCTTTGTTAACTAGAACAGGGCTGTCATTTGTGCCTTAGATTTCCACTAACTTCATAGGATGTCTTATTGATGGAGAAAAGGGGAGATTAGGAAGAAAGCTTTCAAACAATGAGGCAGAGACATAGAACATATATATCCAAAAAAATAATAAATCGAAACTATTTTTTTAGGTTTTTTTTTTTGCAAGGCAAATGGGGTTAAGTGGCTTGCCCCATAAGTGTCTGAGGTCAAATTTGAACCCAGGTACTCCTGACTCCAGGGCCGGTGCTTTATCCACTACACCACCTAGCTGCCCCAAATCAAAACTATTTTATCCCACTCACTATCCTAGGTTTTCACATTTATAATTTGAGTTGCTGCCTCAAGGTGAATGTAGGCCCCTGGATTATCCACTGGATGACTCATTGACTACATTTTTCCTAGGGTGGATAATTTTTTAAATTAGCAAAAAAATTACGTTTTCTTGTGAAAAATTAACTAAAATATTATAATCACTGTATCTAATTTAGAAAAAGATTTAAAGAAATATAAACATATAAACTAAAATTCCATTCCAACTAAATAACTGTGCTCTATTATTGTTTTGTCTAGCTTTGGTTTTCCTACTCTGAAATAAGTAAAAGCTTTTATCTAGGTTCAGTGTTAAAAAAAAAATCTTTAAACACTCACAAATTACATTTAGACTGGACAACTCTGATTCTTCAGGGCCTCAGGGAAGCTTCACATAAAAAACCCTTAATAATCTGCTTCTAACTTTGTTGCTACTGTTTATCTAACACTTGCATCCCTATTTTGTATTGGAACTTTTTCTTGTTTCTTCCAGAGGAAAGAACATCAGTTCCTTTGACAATAAACATATGAAAGAGTTGTATGACTTTCTGCATCACTACAAAATCCCTGATATGGTCTCTTTTCCATTTAGGAATAAATTTCCTCAATAGAGATTTTTTTTTTACCAACGTATCCTTTCTAAGTAACCAAGTTTTTGAAGCTCAACCATTTTATACATTATTTTCCCATAAAACTGGTTAAGATAAAAATAAAGCAGCTTTCAGATCAAAATCCATCTTTTTTTTTAAAAGGGGTTTTTATCATTTCCATTCTGAACATTTTAAAATACTTTTCAATAGGACAGCTTGTAAACTCTTTTTCAAAGAGTAGTTACCTCAAGGAGTCAATCTTTTGATAAGGCAATGCTACTTACTACTTATCAAAGATTTAGGTGATAAAATGGACAAAAAAATACATTCAAGTATGTGATTAACACTAAGCAAAGTAGAAATGTTAATATTTTAGAAAAAAATAAACATAACTCTTGATTTATGTATGATATTACAGAGCAAAGGATTTTTTCTTTTATTAGGCTTTTGCAAGGCAAATGGGGTTAAGTGGCTTGCCCAAGGCCACACAGCTAGGTAATTAAGTGTCTGAGACCGGATTTGAACCCAGGTACTCCTGACTTCAGGGCCGGCACTTTATTCACTACACCACCTAGCTGCCCCATTACACCACCTAGCTGCCTCTACTACACCACACCTAGCTGTCCCCAGAGCAAAGGATTTTAAGGTGATTCTAAGTATTCAAAGCATCATTACCCACCTAATATACCATCTTTTTTTTTTTTTTTTGGTTTTTGCAAGGCAGTGGGGTTAAGGTCACACAGCAGGTAATTATGTGTCTGAGACCAGATTTGAACTCAGGTCCTCCTAACTCCAGGGCCAGTGCTCTATCCACTGCACCATCTAGCTCCCCCGCACTACACCATCTTTAAGCAAAATGGACATATAGTTCATGTAAAAGTATTTGGGGGAAAAGCTTACCTGTTTCATAAAAATGTGACAAAAGGTCCTCCTTTTCGATGAATCGCTGATAGAGCCAATTAGCAAGGGCATCATTCTCCAAAGGTACATCTTTAATTGGAAAAATCCTAAACAGAATATAAAAAAAAATTAAGCCATATCAATTCAAATGTCAGAATCATTCACACAATACTTCTGATGACTTTGCAAATCAGAGACAATCAGAATGGTCAGGGAAATTTTATTTTTTGATTTCAAGTCAATGTAAGTGTTCTTAATATTTTTTAATGGTCTATGTTTGGGTAGAATACAATTGGCTATTTGCAGAATGAGATACCTGTCTTTAAAAATCAGATTTTCACAAGGACATTAATAAAAAGGATTAATAACAAAAGCAATAATAAGAATATATAACTATATTGGAACTGAATGATTATCATATATCAAACTGTTGCCCACAATTGCTACAATTCAAATAACATTGATAGATAAGAATATTTTCAATATATATATATATACATGCAGTCATACCAAATGTCCATGGTCTTCAAAATCTACATGAATTGAAAAAACTTTCAAAATATAGAAATCTAGCAGAAATCAAAATAATTTCATTAGCAGTATCCCTGTCATCCCATCTGCTCCTGGAACTGTACCAAAGATGATGTCAATGAGAAAATGTGCTCACATTCAAATATTTTTTATTCAACTACATAAAGTAGTTGTTTTCACCTAAAGCAGAATACCTAAAGCAGAATACTCTACCAAATCTAAGATGAGAACAAGAACAATGATGATAGTAACTGACATTTGCATGACACTTTTAATTTTTTCAAGGTTTATATGCATGATATCATTTAAGCTTAGACATGTTTGTGAAGTAGGTACTACCAAAAGGCATTATTACTTTGAAGGAAATGGAGGCTCAGAAAAACTAAATGTTTTGTCCATGATCACATAATCAGGACCTGATCTTTCTAATTCCAAGTCAGTAAGCAGTTAACAAACATTTGTTAAGTGCTAATATGTGCCAGACACCATTCAGGCCTAGGGGAATGGAAACAAAGAAGTAAAAAGAAAAAAAAAAAAAAGGTCCCTGTCTTCAAAAAAAATTCTATTCCTAAAAGCGTGTATGTTATTTTCTTGCTGAGCAATTTCCTTTTTTTTTAGTCTTTCAAGGCAATGAGGTTACATGACTTGCTCAAGGTCACACAACTAGGTAATTTTTAAGTGTCTAGATTTGAACTCAGGTCCTCCTGACTCCAGGGCCGGTGCTCTGTCCACTCTGTCCACCTCGCTGCCCCTTCTCATGAGAATGAAGGCTCACTCATTCTCCCTCACCTCCCCCTTCCACTTCAATGTAAAGTTTTTCCTTGCCAAAATGCTCACTTTAAAAAAAAATATTTATTTTATTCTGAACTTAATAAAACAAGCATCTCAACAAAGAGGAAAAGAAAATTGAAGCTCATATTGCAGACACATTATGTACAACTTGCTATTCCTTTCATATATATAAAGTTATGAAATTTTCTCCCCCCCCTCCCCAAACCTCAAAATGTGTATCATTAGACCCAAATCTGTGTGTGTGTGTGTGTGTGTGTGTGTGTGTGTGTGTATGTACATGTATATACATGTCAGTAGTTTTTCTGGATCCAAATAGCATCTTTTTTCATTGGATCTTTAAGGTTAATTTGGATATTTATAAGAGTCAGAAAGATTTGGTCACTCAAAGTTGTTCTTAAAATAATACTGCTCTTACTGTATACAATGTTCTTTTAGTTTTGCTCATTTTGCTCTTCATTATTTCATGAAGTTCTCTCCATGCTTTTTTAAAATCATTGGGCTCATCACGTCTTATAACAGAATAGTATTTCATTATGAATGTAAACCACAATTTTTTTAGTCATTCCCTAATTGATGGACATTGCTGTAATTTCCAGTTTTTTGCAACTACAAAAAGAGCTGCTACAAATATTTTAGAACATATTTTGCCCTAATCATGGTAGGAAACAGATCTCATAGTATGTTTAGGCAGTTTAATAACTTTTGGGGCATAATTCCAAATCCCTTTCTAAAAATGGTTGAATCAGTTCATAGATTCACCAACAATGATTTAAGATTCCAATTTTTCCCACATCCCCTCCAATATTTGTCACTTTCCTCTTCTATCACTTTAGTCAATTTGATAGGTATAAAATGATTATCTCAAGGTTGTTTTAATTTGTATTTCTCTAATCAATAATGATTTAGAACATTTTTTCACGTGATTATACATTGTTTTGATTTCTTTATCAGAAAACTGACTGTTCATATTCTTCATCATTTATCAATTGGAATCACTCCTCTTATATATTTGACAAAATTCTTTGAGATATGAGACCTTTATCTGAGGAACTATCTATAAATTTTTTCCTCCATTTTTCTGCATTGCTTCTCATCTTGGCTATATTTATTTTATTTGTACAAAAACCTTTTAATTTAATGCAATCAAAATTATCCATTTTATATCTCATAATGCTATCCTTTATGTTTGTTCATAAATTGTTCATCTCTCCACAAGTCTGATAGATATATTCCATATTCTTCAAATTTTCTTGTAATATATGTATCTATCATGTATCTACTTTGACCTTATCTTGATAAAGAGTGTAAGATATTAGTTGTCATCCAATTTCTGCCAGACTGCTTTCTAGCTGTCTCAATAATTTTTTACCAAATAATGAATTCTTATTACCAAAATTTAAGTCTTTACATTTTGTCAAACACTAGGTTATTCTATTTGTTTGCTGCTGAAGATTGTATGGTTATTCTGTTCCACTGATCCATCTTTCTATTTTTAGTCAGTACTAATTTTGATAATCATTGGCTTATGGCATAGTTTAAGATCTGGTACTGATAAATATCCTTCCTTTAAATTTTATTCCATAATTTCCTTTGATATTTTTGTCCTTTTTATTCTTCCAAATGAATTTTGTCAATATGTTTTCTAAATGTTCACTTTTTAAATTAATTTTTTCCAACTACATGCAAAGAAATTTCAATATTCATTTTTTAAGATTTGAGTTCCATATTTTTCTTTCCCTTCCCTCTCCCTTTCCATGTCAGCAAGTAATCTGATATATATTAAACATGTATAATAACTTTGTTAAAAAAAAAAAGAGTTCCATATTAGTCATGCTGTGAAAGAAGAATCACAATAAAAAGAAAAAAACCATGAGAGGAAAGAAAATAAAGCATAAAACAAATTAAAAAAATGAAAATACAGTGCATTGATCTGCATTCAGATTCCATAGTTTTTTCTCTGGATGAAAATAGTACTTTCCATCTTAAGTCCTTTAGAACTGTCTTTGATTATTTTACTGCTGAGAAGAACTAAGTCTATCACAGTTGTTCTTCACACTGTGTTGCTGTTAAACTGTACAATATTCCTGTGGATAGAGCACTAGTCCTGGAGTCAAGAGGATCTGAGTTCAAATCCGGCCTCAGACACATAATAATTGCCTAGCTGGGTGACCTTGGGCAAATCACTTAACCCCATTGGCTTAAATAAAATAAAAATTAAAAAAAATAAGTATTCAATGTTCTCCAGTTTTCCAATTCTCACTTCACTTCCATTCAATAGAATCAAAGGTCTCTTCTAGTTCTAAACCATGATCTCTATAGGCAAGATCTTTTTAAAAATTACATTGCCTCTTTCCAAGAAAGAATGAGAATAGCAAAAGGCTTTATGCTGGTTTTTCAACCATTGCTCATATACATACAGTCTAGCAAACTTCAAGAAAAATGTAAAAAACAGTTACTCCAGCACTCAATATTTCTGAACATGACACCTGGCAATAGGCAAGTGATAAAGCAGCAGGTACAGATACACTGGGAGCTGTAGTCACAACCCTGCCCACAGATGACCCAGGCCAGAGGGTCATTGCTCCAGTGAAAGCAGCAGTGGGATTCAGCAGCCCCCTAGGTGACTGTGAAGTCCTTTTGAGTTCTGCATGCTCACCTCCTGGTGTGAGGAAGGGGATAGAAAAGATGCCCTAAAATTGTGTATTTATCCAATCTTGGCCTGATTGGCCCCTGCAGGCAGGGATCCCATCCTGTGGGCGAAACACAAAAAAATACAAAAATTTCTTCAAAGATGCTTCCACTCATTATTGGAGCATAGAACATCACACACTCATCGACCACATAAAATTCAATAAACCAGAAAGACAAACAGATCCTGTTGTGAGAGAACTCAGCAGCAGAGTGAAACAGGGTTAGCAAGGAAAGGTCAGCTGACTGAAATCAGAGTTGGATACACAATTTTTCTGAGACTGCAGTGAAAGGGAATGCTGTGAAGCCAGGGTAGGTTTTGCAATCAAAACTAATCTGGTCAACACTCTTGAATGCCTACCAAAAGTTATGAATGATAGCCTCATGACAATGAGATTGATACTTCCAGAAAAACGCCACGTCACCAACATCATCAGTGCCTATGCTCCCACGATGAACACTGATGAGGTCAAAGAAAAATTTTAGTCCTGGAGACCCTTATCATCAATGTACCAAAAGAGGACAAGCTTATAATTCTGGGTGACTTTAATGCCAGAATAGGTTTGTTCTACCAGACATGGCAGGGAGTCCTTGGGAGGAATGGAGTTGGAAACAGCAACAGTAAAGGTCACCTACACTGAAAACTTGCGCAACTCATGACCAGCTCATCACACTGTCTGCCATTTACTTAAATACAATAAAGCTTTCTGGATGCACCCTCATAGAAAACATTGGCATCTAATAGACTATATGATCGTAAGGAAAAGAGAGAGATGGGATGTGAGAAATGACAAAGGCCTTGTGTGTGCACAGTGCTACGAACTGATCACAGCTAAATATTCATATTCAACTAAAGCGGTGGCCCCGAGGCAAAAGGACTACTAAAAGAAATTAATGTCAAAAAATTAGAGTAGGAATAGTTGCTACCTTGGAGGAAAAACTGAGCCAACACAAGTTGGTAGCAGTGGAGCAGAAAAGGAGTGGGCAGCTTTCAGAGATCTGGTATACAGCACTGCATTTACTCATCTGGGCCTGAACACTCACAAACACCAAGACTGGTTTGATGAAAATGATGGGGAAGTACAGAAGCTGCTAAATGAAAAACAAGAACTCCACAGGGTTTACCAGCAGGTAGTTCATCCATTTCTAAGAAGGCAGCATTTAATTCCATCAAAAGTAAAGTCCAAGTGAAGCTTAGAGACATGCAGGACTCTTGGCTCAGTAAAAAGGCAGATGAAAATTAGTTTTATGCAGATAGTAACAAATCAAAATGCTTTTATGATGCCTTAAAGGCATTTATGGGTCAAAGACTTGTGGTGCATCTTGACTACTCAGTGCTGATGGAGCCATATTAATAGTGAGGACATGATCCTAGAGAGATGGGCTGAAAACTTCCATAGTATTCTTTTTTTAAATTTTTAAAAAATATTTATTTATTCTCAAGGGCGGCTAGGTGACGTAGTGGATAAAGCACCGGCCTTGGAGTCAGGAGTACCTGGGTTCAAATCCAGTCTCAGACACTAATAATTACCTAGCTGTGTGGCCTTGGGCAAGCCACTTAACCCCATTTGCCTTGCAAAAACCTAAAAAAAAAACCCCTCAAATATTTATTTATTCTCATTTTGTACAATGTTATTATACATTAATAAAATATTCTTGTTTAAGAGTAAACGAAAAACCCCCTCCCCCCAAAATATAGACTCGCTCGAGCGATAAAGTAAAGGGGAGAGAAAAAAATTGAAATTAGAAAAAATAATAGTAATAATTGCAGGTATGGCCAGGTGGCGCAGTGGACGGAGCACCAGCCCTGGTACACTCAACAATCACCCAGCTGTGTGACATGCAAGCCACCCCAACCCCACTGCCCTGCATAAACCAAAAAAAAAAAGAAAAAAAGACCTAAAATAAAATAAAATAGTAATAATAGTAGGGGCGGCTGGGTGGTGGACAGAGCACTGATCCTTGAGCCAGGAGCACCCAGGTCCGAATCCGGCCTCATATACCCAACCATTACCCTGCTATGTGGCCCCAGGCAGGCCACTCAGCCCCATTTGCCCTGCACCTCCCCCCCCAAAATAATAATAATAAAAAATGTGCTTCAGTCTTTGTTCCAACACCACCAGCTCTGTTGTGGGTGGATCACATTCTTTATGATAAGTCCATCACAAAAGCTACTTCCATATTTTTCCACCATTGCCATTGCTGATCACAACTCCCTCCTTTCATATTTCTCCACTACCATGTTCTAGATTTTCTCTCTCCTTTCACTCTGACTCTGCTGTAGGGTAGCTGAGTGGCGCAGCAGACAGATCCCCGGCTCTGGGGCCAAGAGGCCCTGAGCCCACATACCACCCCTTAGGCCCAGAATACACCTAGCCCTATGGTCCCAGACAGGCCATCCAATCCCAGCCTCTTGCAAGAAATAAAAAAGAAAATGTGTTACATCTGACCATACTCTCCCCCCATGGTCCATCCTCTCCTCCATCACTCACATCACCCCTCTTCCCCCTGTCCCCCCTCCTTCTTACTCCAGATGCCTCTACCCCATTGAGTATATGCTGTTTCCTCTCCTAGCCACCTCTGATGAGAGCAAAGATTCCCTCATTCCCCCTTGCCTCCCCCCTTCCATATCATTGCCAATAGCTCATTGTAATAAAGAAAAATCTTATTATATGAAGTGGCCTATTCCCCCCCTCTCCTTTTTCTTTCTCCCATTACATTTCCCTTTTTTTCCTATTGACTCCATTTTTACAGTGTATTTTATCTTCAAATTCAGCTTTCTCCTGTGCTTCATCTATAAAAGCTCCCTCTACCTGCTCTATTAACTGAGAAGGTTCACATGAGTATTATCAATGTCATTTTTCTATACAAGAATACATGCAGTTCATCATCATTAAGTCCCTCATATTTTCCCCTTCTCTTCCACT
Organism: Macrotis lagotis; assembly: GCF_037893015.1. Taxonomy (NCBI): domain Eukaryota; kingdom Metazoa; phylum Chordata; class Mammalia; order Peramelemorphia; family Peramelidae; genus Macrotis; species Macrotis lagotis. Next base: position 113,467,136 of record NC_133659.1, read on the forward strand.
CTCTATGCTTCACCTGAGTCCTGTATCTGAAGATCAAACCTTCTGTTCAGCTCTGGCCATTCCAACAGGAACATTTGAAATTCCCCTGGTTCACTGAAAGTCCATCTTTTTTTTCCCCTGGAAGAGGACATTCAGTTTGGCTGGGGAGTTGATTCTCATTTGCATTCTAAGCTCTTTTGCCTTCCGGTATATTATATTATATTCCAAGCCCTACAAGCTTTTAATGTAGTTGCTGCTAAGTCCTATGAGATCCTGATTGCAGCTCCACGGTATTTGAATTGTGTCCTTCTGGCTGCTTGTAATACTTTCTCTTTGACTTGGGAGTTCTGAAATTTGGCTATAATATTGCTGGGGGTTGGTTTTTGGGGATCTCTTTCTCTGGGAGATCTGTGGATTCTCTCCATTTCTGTTTTGCCCTCTGCTTCAAGGATATCAGGGCAATTTTCCTGTAGTAATTCCTTGAAAATGATGTCAAGGCTCTTTTCCTGGTCATGAATTTCAGCCATTCCAATAATTTTTAAATTATCTTTCCTAAATCTGTTTTCCTTATTAGTTTTTTTCAATGAGATGTTTCACATTTTCTTCTAATTTTTCATTCTTTTTGTTTTGAAGTATTGAGTCCTGATTTCTCATAAATTCATCAATCTCCCTGAGTTCTATTCTTTGTCAGAAGGATTTGTTTTTCTCAGAGAGTTTTCTTATCTCTTTTTCCATCTGGCCAATTCTGCTTCTTAAAGCATTCTTCTCCTCAATAACTTTTTGAACTGTTTTATCCATTTGACCTAAGCTGGTATTTAGCATGCTATTTTCTTCAGCATTTTCTTTTGGATTTCCTTGACTAAGCTGCTGACTTCATTTTTACGTTTTTCCTGCATCTCTCTCATTTCTTTCCCCAGTTTTTCTTCTAACTCCCTCATTTGATTTTCAGTCTTTTTTGAGCTCTGTCATAGCCTGAGCCCAATTTCTGTTTTTCTTGGAGTCTTTAGATGCAGGAGCTTGTGCTTTCTCATCTTCAGATTGAGTGTTTTGATCCTTCTTGGGCTCACAGGCAAAATATTTCTCAATGGTGTTCCTCTTGTTTCTCTGCTTGCTCATTTTCCCAGCCTTAGCCTGTTTTGGGGGTGCTTCCTGAGCTTTTGGGGCACTCCCACAAGGGTCTCAGTGTGTGAGGCTCTGTTGTTCCTCCTGGTCTGTGAATGACCATATGCGCCCCCCTCTGCCACAGGGCTGAGGTGGGGGAGCCTAGGCTGCAATCAGGATCTGAATGTGATCAGAACCCCAGAGTCCTCTTCCAGGGGCAGAGGACAGAGCTTGGCAGTCTCTCTCTTCACTCTGCTTCCTAGGTTCTATGGACTCATGCCCTGTTGGCTCCTGATTCCCGGCTCTGCCTAGTTCCATTTCCTGGATCTGGACTGCCTTGGCCACGCTGCTTGCTGTGTGCCCTGAGGGCTAGGCTCGCTCTGGCAGAGGTCCCCTGCTGTTCCCTCAATTTGTGCCTGGTGCTCCCCAGGGCGTAGGTCAGGAAACTCCCCCTGCTGCTGTCAGCCCCTGCTCCCAGTGCCCTGGGACTGCCTCTGGGAGGCTGAAGTTCTTCCGCTCTGGCAGGCCACCCCTCTGGCAGCTCGCCCCTCCAACCCCGGGGAGCAGAGCCTTTCTGCTCTTTTCCAGGTTACCTTGAATAGGAGAACTACCTCACTGGGTCCCTCTGTGGGTTCTGTCTCTCAAAAATTTAGTTAGAGTCCTTAGTTTAGAAGTTTTATGAGAGAGCGCCTAAGACATGATCCTCGTTTGTCGCCATCTTGGCTCCGCCTCCCCACAGTATTCTTAACAGACCATCATCAATCACCGCAGAAGCCACTGACCTCAAGTTGAAGTCCATCAGTCCCTAGTTGAAATTCCAACTAAAGAAGAGGTTTTGAATGTCATTAGGCTCCTTTCAAATGGCAAAGCACTTGGTGCTGATTCTATTCCACAGCTGAGATCTAAAAGGTGGGGGAAGGGGGGTTCAATGATCATTCAAAAGCTGATTGGGGGCGGCTAGGTGGTGCAGTGGATAAAGCACCAGCCCTGGAGTCAGGAGTACCTGAGTTCAAATCCGGCCTCAGACACTTAATAATTACCTAGCTGTGTGGCCTTGGGCAAGCCACTTAACCCCATTACCTTGCAAAAAAACCGTAAAAAAAAAAGCTGATTGAAATTTTCCAGCTTATATGGCATGAAGGGGTTATCCCCTAAGAATTCAAGATGCCTCTATCTCTATAAAGGTAAAGGGAGGGGTAGCTAGGTGGCACAATGGATACAGCCCTGGCCCTGGAGTCAGGAGGACCTGAGTACAAATCCAGCCTCAGATACTTAATAATTACCTAGCTGTGTGACCTTGGGCAAGTTACTTAACCCTGCTGCCTGGCCAAAAATAATAAATAATATAAAGGGCCTAGAATGTCATATGGCAATCAAAGGGGTGCTTCTCCTTTAGTCATTGTTGGTAAGATTCTTGCCACAGACCTTCTCAATAGGCCAATCCTTCACCTGGTAGACAGTCACCTCCCTGAGAAACAGTATGACTTCAGAAAGGGTTAAGGAACAGTTAATATGGCATTTGCTGCCCAACAACTCCAGGAAAAATGCCAAGAGAAGAACAGAGGTCTGCATATAACATTGATAGATCTGACCAAGGCCTTTGATACCATTATTTGTGAGGGTTTATGGAAAAGTGATGACAACATTTGATTACCCTGAAAAATTCATCAGTCTTGTACATTAATTTCATGATAGCGTGCTTGCCCAGGTTCTGCTCTTGAGATGTTCTAGTCATCAATGCAGTGAAAAAAAGGATATGCCCCTGCTTCCATCCTCTGTTAATATGATGTTTTCACTGAGGATGAACACTCATCAAGGTCAGCTACTGCAGTGATGGTAAATTCTTCAATTTGAAACACTATACACCCTAACAGCAGCATGGGGGCAATGATCAACCTTGATGGACCTGCTCATTCCATCAGTGAAACAATCAAGGACAATTTGGGGCTGTCTGCAGTGGAGAATCCCATCTGTATCCAGAGAAAGAATTGTGGAGTTTGAACAAAGACTAAGGACTATTAACTTTAATTTAGGGGAAAAAACTGATTATCTTATTGTATGATCTTGCTATCTCTTATACTTTTTGTTTCTACCTTCAGGATATGATTTCTCTCTCAACACATTCAATTTGAATCAATGTATACTATGGAAACAATGTAAAGATCGGCAAATTGTCTTCTGTGGGGGGGAGGGAAGAAAGATGAGGGGAAAAATTGTAAAACTCAAAATAAATAAAATATTTAAGAGAAAAAAACCCTTCAATTTGAAAAGGCTATAAGTAGAGGGAGTGATGTTGCATAATCTTCTGTTGGCTAAAGATTATGCACCCAATGCAGCCTCTAAAGTTAAAATGCAACACAGTATGGATCAATTCTCTGATCAAACAATTAACACGAAAACCCAGGTGCTCCATCAGCAAGCACACTATGCATATGTGGAACCATCGATTATAGCAAATGGAGAAGTTTTGAGGACTGTGGACAAGTTCACTGACCTTGGCAGCATCCTTTCCAAGGAGGTGCACACTGACAATGAGGCTGACACACACATTGCCAGAACTAGCTCAGTATTGGGAAGGCTCCAAAAGAAGATGGGAGAGAAGAGGTATTAGACTGACCATCAAACTAAAGTTCTACAGAGCCATTATGCTGACCTCATTGCTATATACCTGTGAAAACTGGCCAGTCTACCAGCACCATGTGAGGAAACTGAATAGCTTCCATTTAAATTGTCTTAGGAAGATTCTTAAGATCACCTGGCAGGAAAAGATACCAGAAGCTGATATGCTTTCTTGAGCCTAGGGATCCAACATTACTCCAGAGAATGCAACTACAATAGAGATGAGCTGGACACATTTTTAGAATGCCAGATGTACTCTTGCCCCACCAAAAAACTATTTTATAGAGAATGCACACAAGACAAGAGCTCACAAAAGGGTCAGAAGAAATGATACTGAGACTCCCTGAAGGTCTCACTGAAGAACTTTGGAATCGACTGTACAAAGGGTCACATTGGCATAGGACTGCTCAGCATGTTATGCCTTCATCAGTGAGGCTGCTATACTCTATGAGGAAGGCAGAATTGAAGCAGTTCCAAGGAAATGTGACATCCATAAGTTTAGAGAACTCACCCTAGATGTTCACATGGACTATTTGTGCCTGACATGTGGTAGAACATTCCAAGCTCGTATTGATATGATTAACCAGTCAGACACATTGTAATTTGTCTCAAACGTAGTGATGCCATTTTGATTTTCTTTTTTTTTTTTTTTTTAGGTTTTTGCAAGGCAAACAGGGTTAAGTGGCTTGCCCAAAGCCACACAGCTAGGTAATTATTAAGTGTTTAAGACTGGATTTGAACCCAGGTACTCCTGACTCCAGGGCTGGTGCTTTATCCACTATGCCACCTAGCCGCCCCCATTTTGATCTTCTTTAATAATGAAGGACCAGAACAAACTGATCAACCAATTAAATTACCCCCCCCAAAAAAAACTGAGCTACGAAAGATAATTCACTTGGAAGAATAAAAGGTCAAAATTATCCTAAGAATTTAAAAAACATAACAGAAGTGGGTCTAGTAATACCAGATCTTAAATATAATAAGTCAGAAATGATCAAAATATGTGGAACTGGCTAAGAAACAGAAAGGTGGATCAGTGGAAAAGAGCAGACATTCAGAACACAGCAATAAATAATTATAATAACCTTGTATTTAAAAATTCATATCTGAAAACTGGAGAACAATCTAGTTGAAATTAGTTATAGATCAATGTCTTTTTTTTAAGGTTATACATGTATAACCTTATTGTTTTAAACACATTTCCTCGTTAGTCATGTTATGCAAGAACAATTAGAACAAAAAAGTAAAAGAAAGAAAAAAAGCAAAAAAGTGAAAATAGTATGCTTTGATCTGCATTTGAATTCCATACATTTTTCTTTGAATTTGGTTAACAATGTCCATCACAAGTGTTTTGGAATTGTCTTCAATTATTGTATTGTTGAGGAGAATTAAGTATAGATCAGAATCTTAAACTATTTGCTAAGATAAAGTTAAAATGGATACATGACCTAGATATAAAGGGAGATTTAAGTAAATTCAAAGAAAATGGAACATATTACCTATTAGATTTATGTATAGGAGAAGAATTGAGATAGACAACATTTTGAGGTAGAAAATGGATAAATTTGGTTACATTAAATTAAAAAGGCTTTGGATAAATAAAGTCAATGTAACCAAGTTTAGAAAAAAAAACAAAATTAGGGAAAAAAGTTATAGATAATTTCCTCGATAAAGGCCTTATATATCAAATATATAGTTTCTTTATCAAATTTACAAGAATATGAGTCATTCCCCAAAAGATAAATGATCAAAGGATATGAATAGACAGTTTTTAGATGAAGAAATCAAAGCTATCTGAGGTCATCTGAAAAATGTTCTAAATCATTATTGATTAGAAAAATGTAAATTAAAACAGCTTTGAGATATCTTATACCTATCAGAATGGCTAAAATGGTACAAGAAGAAAATGACAAATATTGGAGGATATGTGGGAAAAAATTGGAATATTAATACACTGTTGATGGAACTGTGAACTGATCCAATCATTTTAGAGAGCAATCTGGAATTATATCCAAAGAATTATAAAACCAGAAATACCACAATTAGTTCAGATTTCCAAGGTGATCAGAGAAAAAGGGGAAAAAATCCTGTATGTTCTAAAATATTTATAGCAGCTCTCTTTGTGGTGACAAAGAATTGGAACTGGAGGGGATATCCATTAATTGAGGGATGGTTAAACTAAATTACTAAATTTAGTTGGCTAAATTTAGCTGAATAAAATTTATGGTGATGGCATATTACTGTGCTGTAAGAAATGATTAACAGGTTGATTTTAGAAAAACATGTAAAGATTTACATGAAATAATGAAAAGTGAAATGAGTAGAACCAATAGAACACTGTTTATAGTAACAGTAATACTGTGTGAAGAATAACTGTGAACTAAGCTATTCTGAGTTTTTCTTTTTCACAAGGCAAAGGGGTTGTGACTTGCCCAAGGTCACATTACTAAGTAAGTATTAAGTGACTGAGGCCGGATCTGAACTCAGGTCTTCCTGACTTCAGGAAGTTTTATAAATATTCAAATCAACTACAAAGGACCTATGAAAAAAGATGCTATCTACCTCCAGAGGAAAAAAAATGATAAATGAAGTATATATAGTATGGTTTTAAATATAATCAAATTGCACAGTAGATAGAGTGCAGGCCTTGGAGTCAGTACAGAAGTTCAAATCCAACATCAGACACTACGTGACTTTGGTTAAGTCATACAGGACCATCTCCAGTTGTCCTTATTCATATGTGGCCATTGGACCCAGATGACTCTGGAGTAAAAAAATGAGACTGGTGGCTCAGCACTGTCCCCCTTCACTCAAATCTAATTCATGTGCTTGTCATGGCATCACTTCCCTGATGTCATGGTCTTCTTTGAGACTGAAGAACAAACATCATCAAATGGTGACCTTTTCTGGTGTGAGATGGGAGGTAGAAAAGGAGACAGTTTAGAACTTAAAAGATCAAAAAATAAAGAAATTAAAAACCTAAAAGCAATATTACAGCTACGAATACAATATGATCAATACAGTGATTCAAGACAATTCTGAAGGACATGATGAAAAATGTTATCCACCTCCTGAAAGAAACAGTTAAACTGGAGTTATGATTTTTTCACTTATTTTTTTCTTGCCTTTTTGGTAAGATGGCTAATATAGAAATATGTTTTCCATGATTTCACATAAATAATTGAAATTATATTGTTTGCCTTCTCAATGGGTGAGGAGGTTCTATTGGGAGAAATTTGGAAATCAAACAACCAATTAAATAATTAAGAAACAAAAACAAAATGCCTAAAAACTCTGATAACTTAAGAGTCCAATGTGAGACACACTAGACTAAGTGTGATCCTGAATCCATAAAACCATATTTTATGTATTGTATGTGATGCTGCAGAGGTAAAATGATTGCATATATATAATTATGAATTTTAAATATATTTTGATTTCCTAATTGTACCAGAACTAAAATAAATTTAAAAAATGGATATCCTGTAGACATCTAACAACTCAAAATGTCTAAAACTGACTTCATTATCTTTTGTCCAAACCCTCCCTGCTTCCAAACTTTCCAATAATTTTCAGGGGCACCACTATCTTCCCAGTCATCCAGGCTCACATCCAAGGTGCCATTCTGAGTTCCTTCATCTCTCTTAACCCACCTCTTCTCTAACACTGACATCAAAGTGCTTTTCCTAAAGCCCAGACTGGCTATTTTTTCCTCCAACTCCCATTCAATAAAACTTCTCTGAGTTCCTTTGGGATCAAATATCATATTCTGTTTGGCCTTCAAAGCTATTCACTACTCTTCCAGTCTCCTTACTCCCCACCATGTACTGTGTGATTCATCTGACACTCCTCTTCTTTACATCCTGGATTTCAGGCTTAAGTTCTAGTCCAAGTCTTACCTTCTAAAGCAAAGCCTTTCCTGATCTTCCCTCTCCTGATCCTCTCCAGTTGGTCCATTCTTGTTTGCATTAGACTGGGAGCTCCTTGACAGCAGGGACTTTCCTTTGCCTCTCTTTGTAATCAAAGCATTTAGTACAGAGCCTGGCTCACAGGAGGTGACTGAATGCTTCTTTCACATGACAGCCCTTCAAATACTTGAACAAATTATAACATCTCCTCTGATTCTTCTTTTTTCCAGGTTAAACATGCTCAGTTCCTTGAACAGATCTTATATTGATATTTCATTCTTTCACTTTCTATAGTCTATCAAAAACTGTTCATTTCTTTACATATCTTATCTCTCTATTGGATTATAAATTTCTTAAGAATAATCAATCACATTTTGTTTCATTTTTGTTATTTCCAAACAACACCCCATGCATATGGTAGGTGTTCAATGAGCACTTAATGAATTAAAGGAAATACTACACAAAATCTAAATCTTTCTCTCTTTTAATCCAATTTATTTTTTATTTAAAATTTTGCAAATATTTTCTCCATTTGAGATTGTATAGCATGTCTATCAATTTCAAAGGATAGCTAATTTTTAAAAAAAGTTTGAATTTTGGTAGTCAAATTAGTACAACATAGTATTTCTAACAGATTGATGTGAATTTAATTTATTGTGATGGTAGAAATCTCAGGAAATAGATAACATAAAGGTCATGGTTTTTTTTAGGTTTTTCCAAGTGGCTTGGCCAAGGCCACACAGCTAGGTTAACTATTAAGTGTCTGAGGCCAGATTTGAACTCAGGTACTCCTGACTCCAGGGCCCATGCTCTATCCACTGCACCACCTAGCCACCCCAAGGTCATGTTTCTAAAAAAAAAAAGAAAAAATATTCTGGCAAGAACAAATTTATAAGTTATGAAGAAATAAGAAAATAGTAACAAATGTACCCAAACGACTAATATAGAAAAACTTAAAACTTTATGTCACCATCCAAGATGCCCTCCTCTGGATCTTCTCAAGTTTATCAATATGGTTAAATGACAAAGTGGGTAGAATGTTGGACATGGAGTCAAGACGACTTAAAGTGAGGCTGGTGACTTAGCAAAGCATTCCCTCGCTCAAATCCAATTCATGTGCTTGTCATGGCTTCACTTCTTTGATGTCGTGGTCTTTTTCGAGAATAAAGGACAACCATCATTAGATTCAGCCCTGTCAAGCTCTAGTCTGTCAAGACCTTTCAGAATCCTGAATCCTGTATCCTAGCCATCTCTCATCATCTTGCATCAACTGTAAATTTGATTAAGCAAGCTATCTATGCCTTTATCCAAGATGGTGATAAAATGTTAAAGAGTAGGGCAGAAGCACAGATAGCTGGAAAATACCACCATAGATGTCTTTTCAAGAAGACATCCAATCATTATTGACTATTATTTTAGTTTAAGCAATTATGAATCTACCTAACAATATTATCACTTAGTCCATATAATCTGTCATTCTGTCTACAACAGCATGAGAAAATATATCAAATACTTAGGAGAGGTATAAATTAACTACATCAAAGAATTTCCTTGATCCACCAGTCTAATATCTGTCAAAAAAAAGTCGGACTGATATGAATTAATTTTTAAAAATACCTATTAAATTTGTTTCACTTAACAAAAGCTGATTATCTCTTTACCTCTTCATCCCACCAAAAAACCAAAACCCTTATAATAAAGATACATAGTCAATTCACATGTATAACTGGTATTGTATGGATTGCATTCTCAATGGGTGATAGGGAAAGAGCTGGAAAGGAAGAAGAGAATTGGATCTGAAAATAAAAACTGGGGGAAAAAGATGCATAGTCAAGCAAAACAAACTGACACATTGGCAACATGACATCTTGATAAATCCATGTTGCTTCTCTTTTGATCACCATTTCTTTTACTAGCTTACACCATGTCATTTTAATACTAGTGATAGGGAACAGACTTATAATTTCACTGGGAGAAGAAACTACTGGGTGAGGAAATTCTTCCTTCAATGGAGGGTGACCCTCCTCTGCAGTTCACAGCCTTAGAGATGCCTGGAAAACAGACAGAGTAAGATATCTGCTCAGGCTCATCCCACCTATATGCCAGAAGAAGACTGAGACTCTGGCAGCCCTTTATTAATGAAGTCTTGAACTGTGCTAGGAATTAAAGACAACCTTATTGGTCCACAGTTTGCAGAGCCATCATCTTTGATCTTGAGAACATCAGGACCTGTTTATCTACAAACCTGTAGTTCCTCTCCCATTCTCAACAAAATTTCAATGACTGTAATTTGGCAATCACATCTGCCAGCTTTCATAGTACCTTGATATATAGTTCATATGGAACTGGTGATTTGAACTCAAGTCAGATGGATAGTCTTTTTCCCTACTTATGATCATGTTTCAACTCCCTATTAACCTTTTTTGAACAGTTCAGATCATTTTCCTTACAAGAAAAAATAGGATGGTAAGAGTTAAATGATTCAGCTATCATAAAAGCACTGCTCAATATTTCTCAGTTAACTCTGAGAAAACCAAGGACACATACTGCTGGTTTGGCTACAAGATAACCAAAATTTGATAGCCACAGATGTGGATAGTCAATAGGTATGATTTAAAGTCACAGTGAAGTAGAATTTTAAATAATACAGCAAAATCATAAGAATGCTACCTTAGTATATAATAGCCATAAACTAAAAGTAGAGGGAGGCAATGGATTATCAAAAAATAAAAAGAACTTAAGAGACAGAGTCACAAAACAAATTACTATCTTTTCTCTATATATACAGCATAGAAGAACATACATCTTTTCAACCACATTGATTTGCATTTTATGGTCAGTGGAATCACTTCTTAGGCAAATGGCAAGAACTTAAAGCAATGCACACAGGCAGCTGATCTTTATGTTAATGATATGTGCATATATAAAAAGTCTGATTGGTACCTTTCACACAGTAATTTTGAAAAATATAGTAACAATAATTCATCTTTCTCTCTTCAGAGAAATTTATCTAAGTCAGCTATTTATTCTAATATTCTCTTATTCTTATTCATACGCTCCAGTCTACATATTTTACATAAAATAGTTGCTGAATGACTTTACAAATGAACAAACAAATAGATGCAGATACTACCAAGGCACAAATAAGGTAACAAAAGGGTTGTGCTTATCACTGACCTACTTTAGGAGAATAATGCATTCAAGATATTTTTTCTGAATACCTACATGTGTTTTCCTACTACTATTGTTCTTGATCATTCTATTGCCCGATAAATACCTGTTAAGTAAATGAATGTATAATACTATCCTGGATGAAAATGTATAACATAATGAAAAATCTATCTTCCCACCTTTAGGAAAGATCAAAAAGAACTGCTTCTTATTTTCATCAAATACAAAAGACAGTCTTTTTTTGAAAGTATGTCTATTAACATGACTTTTTCAAGTATATTCATGGTACTTTATTTGAATTACTGTATTAGAAACATCATTATTGGGTTTTGTTATCATGCTAGATTACACAGTGAATAAGGAGTTAAGAGTTAGAGAGACCTGAGCTAGACTCCTGAATCAGACATAAACCAGCTGTATGACCTAGTTATGTCACTTAAAACTCTTTTTTTGCCTAAATTTCCTCATCTGTAAAATGGAGATAATAACATACTTGTTATAAAGATCAAATGAGCCAATGTATTTTTCAAACTTTATAACCATATAAATGCCATTAGATTTGTCAAGAAGTTTTTTAAAAGAAGGTGTCTGTGACTAACAATTTAAAAAAAACTAGGTGACAAAAGCACTTTTAGTTTCAAATCCAATTGTCATATTTAAAGTAATTTCAGATGTAACATATAAGTTCTTGTCCAGAAGCAAAAGACCATGGGTAAATTTATGTTAATTTGTTGCAAAAATATCCATTGTCTAAAAACCTGCAAATTCACAAATTTTAATTCAACAATATTAAGGGCCTACTTCCAGCAAGGTAATATTCTATACATTAGGAAATATAAAAATAAAGAAGACAGTCCTTGCCCACAAGCACAAAGACAATTGCAATTCATGGTCAAAATGTTAAGTATTATGCAATAGGAACAAAGGGATTCTTTATATAACAGCTACTTTAGAGTTCAACATGGAAATGTTATCCACAAAGATTTTTTTTTCATTTCTTCATCTCATAACATCCCTATGGGATAGCTTAAAATAAGAGTTAAAAATAAGGTTACCTTCATCCTGAATAAAGTGCCTTCTGTGTAGAGGAAAAACTTTGATTTCTATCTAGATGCCTGATCTATCTAATGATCTTTGCTCTATAAATCTTACTAAAAAGACATTGATAAGATTGGTAAATGTACAACTGTTTGACTTCTGAATTAATGTACTTCAAAATGATTCTATATATTTGGTTTATCATCTGGCAACATTGAAAGATATGCTTCCACAATCATTTTTTCTTTTTAAATGTTTTTTCATTTTATTTTTTTCCAATTACAAGCAATGATTGTTTTCAACAATGCACTTCCCTCTCTTCTCTCCCTCCTCCCACGACAGTGAGTAATCTGATATTGGTTATACATGTATAACCAATATATATGTTTAACATATTTTCATATTAATCATGTTTCCACAACCATTTCTGCAAGATGATCTTTATAACAGATTTCTGTCAGAATAACCTTCTAGTCTAGTAAGACTAATGTCTTATATTTATACAACATATTCACATACATAATATTGTTTGATCCTCAAAACCAATTAATCCAAATTTAAATATTATAAATTGGCCTAGAAATGTTAAATAAACCAGAGGGCAAGTTGAAAATAGAATCTACCAGTTACCTCCTAAAAGGAAGCCCAAAATGAAGAGTACAAGGAATAGTCCCAGAAAAAAATAGACTGCTGTATAAACTCAAGAGAATCTCATCACCAGTAGGTTGTATACTAGGTTAGTGGTGTTAAATTTAAGAAAAACAGGGACTACTAATCTATACAGTAAGGATTCCTGTGTGCCACATACTAAGTTTTTAAAAAAGTATTATCTATATTTTATTGTATTTTTGTTTTGTGAAATTCCAACTTCATTTTAATTTGCTTTGGGCCATATATGAGTGTGCTATGGGCCACAAGCAGCCTGCAGTCCATGTGTTTGACCCTTCTGTACAACATAATGAATTTTTGGCTATAGCACTCCACAAAACAGTGAAAAATAATGACTCACTCTTGTATGGTCTCCTTCTCCTTCCACAGTGACAGTGGTGAAGAAGTAGAAGAGGAGTAGCAAGTGCTAAGAATCATGCAACTTTTAGATTAGCAGAATGTGAAGAGCTGCTACAAATGTTCAATCTTTTTATCACCAATGAGTTGACTTATTCCTGAATTCAATCTTGATATTTTCTTGATAAAACTGTAAGACAAAATTTCTGCTAAAGGAAAGCACAGATAAATGGAAAATAGTTCCTAAGTCTCTTTGGAAGGACTGAGTGACAGAGTTGATTTTATCATATCTCAAAGGGCAACAATAAGCATCACTTCATGGAATACTTGGTCATCTTTCTTGCACAGTTCAAGATGAACATAAAGATGACTGTGTCTTCAGTGCTAATATCTATTGCAGAAAATAAAGCAATAGAAAGATTCTACAAAGAATTTGACAAAAATCTTCCAAATCAAATCAATATATATTTGATAATCATAGACTTGTAAGTCAAAAGTGAGCAGAACAGGGGAGTACTATCAGAGTACTTTAGAAAATAAGGCTCAGGCTTAAGAAATAAAAGAGGCTAAATGCTTATGACTACTTAGAAGCTTTATGCATATACATTATAAACATCATCTTTGAGAAAATAGCCAGCAGATGTTGGATTTGACAAACACCAAATATCACAAAAACAATTAACCAAATCTTAATGAACTAAAAAACAGACGGTTACTGTTTCTTATCATATCATATCAGAAAAATTGTCATTGTATTACAAATCATTAACTAGTGTTAAAGTAAAAACCAACAATGAATTAGAAGACAAGAGGAAGAGAAGACACCAAACAACTGTGATAATTTCAACCTGACTTATTCAAACAAGCAGAAAATATTTAAAAACTGGATATAAAATGACTTTGATTATTACTATTTCTTACAAAAATTTAACCAACAGAAAACAGTTTTCACAACAAAAAAGCTAAAGGAACCCAGAAACTGCCTTAGTCAATAAATATTTCATCATCTAATTTAGAATACAAATAAAGTGCTACAGAGCAGGACGATGAAAGACTATAAGTGTTCTTGCCTTATAAAATAGTGAAAAACAGTAAGGTTTAGTAAAAATAAGTCTGCAGAAATCTTGGCATGAAACTTAATTAAACCATATGTTCTCAAATACTTTTATAGATGAAACTGGCTGAGGAAAAAACAAAGAATAGAAAATGTAACAAATAAGAGCACATTAATAATAACCCATTTTCATCATCAGTGATAACAATGTTTGGACTCTAATGCCTCAATCCTACTATATAAGGAACCTGAAATAAGAATTAAAACAATTAAGTTGGAAAGATAAGCTGGACCAGAACTGAAGAAATCTATGCTGGTGGCACTAAGATTTACTTTATAAGATGTATCTCATGCTGTTTCAACTCAATAGAACATAACTTTCTTGAGCTCAGGAACTGTTTCTTTTCTGTTACTATTACCTGCCACAGTAGTTGACATATAGTAGATGTTTAATAAATACTTAATGAATTAATGAGTTGGAGAGGAGTCAAAAAGTTCTCCATTAGTGAAGATTTCCTGGAAGAAGCAAAATTTCAGGTGAACTTTAAAGACTAGATTAAGAATTAAGAGTTGATGTTTGGGAATAAAGATAGTATGCAAGGCACAGGGAACAAAGAAAGGGAAGAAACAAAATAGATAGAATAGATATAGATATAGATATAGATATAGATATAGATATAGATATAGATATAGATATAGATATAGATATAGATAAGAACAATCCTGTTTTGCTAAAATATTGATTTCCACATGGGGAGGGGAGATCATTTCTTATCTCCTCATTTTATGGAAGAGGAAGTTGATTCTCAAAGAGATTAAATGATTACTTAAGTCACACAGTAGCAAATCAACAAACTTAAGAACATTCTAACTCATCCATAAGGCAATTCTTTATCTTACAACCACCATGACTGCATACAACTCATACACCATTTATAGTACTATATTTATACTTCTTACTACATTTCCTTTTTTCTGTTCCTCTAATTGTATCACTGATATCTTTCATGCCATGCCATGATCTTCTTGCAGAGTTTCTGTGCATTTTGATAGTAATTATAAAAATAACTGACATTTTATAAAGTGCTTTACATAAAATATAATACCGATACAGTTCTAACTTAAGAATTAAAGCATCACATATAGAAGAAAAATTAAAATCTTTCACAAGATGACATACACATACATATATGCATGTACATGCATGTCTTCTTAAATATAGACCTGGGGAAGTAAGGACTAGAGAAAGAGATTTTTTATAGAGATGATAACAAAAGTTATGGGACTGGATGATATCCCTAAATGAAAAATAAAGTGAGAAATGAGCCAATGCCACAACAGTGGGCAGTTGTCCCCTAGTTTAGGGGCAGAATGATAATGAAGACCCAGTGAAGAAAACAAAGTCATCAAAATAAGTAAAAAGATTATTAAGAGTACATGGGGCGGGGCAGGGCAGCTAGGTGGCACAGTGGATAGAGCACTGGCCCTGGAGTCAGGAGTACCCGAGTTCAAATCCAGATTAAGACACTTAATAATTACCTAGCTGTGTGGCTTTGGGCAAGTCACTTAACCCCATTGCCTTGCAAAAATCAAAGAACAAAAGAGTGCATTAACATGGATGTCATGAGACTAGGGATTAACAAAAAAGTCTAGGAGTTCACAGAACGAAATACTTTACAAAAGCCAAGAAGGATGAAATAAAAGAAATGTTAGAATCCCTGAAGCAGCATCCAAACAAATGCCATATTATAAGGAACTGATGAATAAGAGCACTAAAACTAAAAGTAAGGTTAAGAAGAAAGTATAGACTATCTCTTCCTAGAAGTCTAATGAAAGAAAGAAAGAGAAGACAATAGCTTCAAGGTATAGCAGATTCAACAAAAAGTTGTTTTTATAGGTTAGGGGAGGATATACACATATTTTTAGGATATGAGGGAGAAACCAGCAGCATAACCTATTGAAGATGCACGAACTTAACACAGGTACAGAATTAGTAACAGATCTGGAATTAAAATTCAAGTCATATGACTTTCAGAACCATTGCTCTTTCTATGAACTTCCATGAACTTTATATCAAGTTTGGAAAGGAAGAATTGAGAAAGTTATTCTATTATTAAACCAACAGTAAAAAGTACATCAAAATTAGGCTGGACTTAGGATTTGTCCTACCTGTAATGAACATGAGTGACTGTTGGTCGCCTATATCCAAGAATCCAGGTTTGGATGTCAATAGGTTCAGCTTTAGGATAAGCTATGGTTGTATCTATGACCCACTGGAGGCCTTTTGGTTTATTCTCTAAGAACAAAGACAAAGAAAGAGGATTAAAAATGAACTAGTTTTTATATTAGCTAACAAAATAACAAGAGTTAAAATTTTGACAGTATATAGCATAATAAAACTCTATAATAAAATATTACAGATTTTTTATACTGCCACTATGTTGACATATTCAGGATAAAATTAAATATTTCTTTGGTTTATGTGTCTTTAAAAAGTTGTTTTTAAAGAATTCAAATCTATAATGCATTACGAGTCACCTTGTAATGTAATAGCATGGATGCACAAAAACAATCTGCACTTGGTTTATAGGCTGTTTTTATTATGCTTGATTGTAGACATATTGTAAATATCTGTATTGGAAATTTACAATACCTTAAAAGTTACATAATCACATTTACCCATTTTATGCCTGGCCTGATGTTTTATAATCAGAATGCCATTGAACATGGTAAGAAATTTTGTATGAATTTGATGTATAGGTAATGGGGAGACCTCTTAGTGAATAGAGCTTCTAAAGTAGTGCTCTACTGAAGCAAATGCTTTTTAATAATCAACAAAGAATAAACACAATAGAGTTTTGAATTTTCTGGATTTTCAGCCAATTGGGAAATGGTAAAGATTAAAAGTACTAGTGCTCTTATGCCCTCATCAAGAATGTCCATGGACTTTCAAACTTATAAAACAAATGACGTGTTCAAATTAATCACAGTATTTAAAATTGAGGTATCATACTGTGCCACAGGTACTTATTATGTGCCATTAAACACACTAATACCATGTTCTAACAGAACATTTTAAATTCTGAATAAGGCACCACCCTCTTTCCTCCTTCCCAAAAAAGTACTGAAGTTAACTCACACAAAAGGAAGAAAGAAGAACGGAGGGAAGGGGGTAAAGAGAAAGAGAACGGAAGAAAGGGAGGGAGGAAGGACAAAAACCAACAAGGAAGAAAAGGACTTTTATAAAGTTATGAGGTAAGACTTGTCTAGAATATAACTTTTAAGAATGTTTAATTGCTTTTCCAAAGCATTATAACTCTTTAAAAGAGATAAATTAAATAAAAATGATTTTATTTTGGGAGAAATAGCCAGGAATCATTTGACTTTGGGGTCAAAAACTACTTCCCTCAGGTACCCTTTTCTTCAAATTAAAAGGCAAAATTTCTCCCACTTTATTTTTAGGATTCAGAAACTTTTGACTATTTACAAGCTTTGGCTTGGCTAATATTACTGTAACTTCTCTCTAGCTTTTAAGCCATTCAGAATATTGGTTTTCTTTTTTGAAAAAAAATTGATTTATTTTTCCAATTACAGGTTATAAAAGTTTTCAACATTCATCCACATGCATATTTTAAGTTATACTTTTTCTACCACCCTCCCTTAGTAAAAATTGTACATGCACTTTTGTGTTTGACATATTTATATATATATATATATATATATATATATATATATATATATATTCATTTCATATATGAGGGATTAAGACCAAGGGAAAGGAAAGAAAAATCATGAGATAGGCATGGGAAAGGAAGGAAAAACAAGAGGAGTTTTAAAAAATGAGAACAGTATATTATCCATTCAGTTTTTCTGTTGTTTTTTTTTTCACCCCTCTGAATGTGGATGGCATTGTCCAGAACAGGTCATCCAGGACTGCCCTAGATCTCTGAACTGCTAGGAGGAGCTGCATCTATCATAACTGATTAACTCACAGTGTAGTTGTTAATGTGTACAACAGAATTTTCATTTTCTAGCAAAAAATCCTTTCCATTTAAAAAAATATTAATTACTAGAGACACCTAGCAGCTGTTTGTTGTCCATATTAAGTCTTTCCAAAATATATGTCCTGATAGACCATCTCTGTGGGGTTATTCCTCCAATTGTAAAACATACTCATACTAGGTATTCTTTATCTACTTAAAAAAACGGTAGGCTAACTTTTGAGTATTTATAGATCTCATTTAGAAGGTTCTGAAATATTCTAATAAGTGATGCAATGAACACAGGCATATTCAAATTGGAGGATCTGGAAAACTTCTCTAATTACAGAGAGATTCTCTTCCATTTAGACTCTTAAGTGGACAACCTCTATAACAGCAGCAAATTTCTTTGTCAAGCAATGATCTCTTTGTTTTATGCCTCATTTGATATTAAGAATTAGATCAAAGAGTTATTTTTGTTATTACATGTTCCAAGGATTCTTGCATTGCTACACATATACTTTTTTGGTTTTAGAACTTCTAAGGCAATGGGGTTAAGTGGTTTGCCCAAGGCCACACGTCTAGGTAATTATTAAGTGTCTGAGGCTGGATTTGAACTCAGGTACTCCTGACTCCAAGGCCAGTACTCTATCCACTGTGCCACCTTAGCTGCCCCTTACACATATACTTTTGAAAAAATATTGGAATAGAAATAAAAAATTTTATTCTATTAAGTAAAATACAATTTTGGAACCATTACCAACATAACAAAACACCAAAATTGGAACTTTTAAAAAAATAGCCTCTAGTGAATTGTTTTAAGTTTAAAGATGTGGTAAGCTTAGGCTATCATTTTTGAAATTTTGCCTTACTCCTCCTTACATTTTAATCTAGGATGCTCTCAAAGAACATACATACATACATTCATATATATGTAGTCTTCAAAGATTTTGTATAAATGGAAAACAATATGGGTTAGTGATTACTGTCAACAGTACCTGGGTTCAAATCCTGATCCTATTACTTTATTATCTGTGAATCTGAGCAAGTCACTTAAAACTTTCTTGGTTTCCATTTCTTTGGTTTTAAAATGAAGGGGTTGGGTAGTATGACTTTCAAGGTCACTTCCATCTCTAAAGCTATGATATTATGTATCTTATGGAGGATATGAGACTGTTCTCATTAACAATGTCATTTAAAATGACCACAATTTAAGTTATTAAATATGTATTCTTAGATTAAGTGGCTAGGAATTGTATGTTAGTCTCTGGGGAAAATGGTAAGAAAAATCTTAAAAATTAGTGCACTAAAGAAAACATATTTAGTGTAAAAAAAGAAAAAAGTATAATAAATTCTTATTCAAAACTATTCTGAAATATAGGAAATCATAATTTCCTTGCTGTGAGAAATTTCAGCTGAGAATGGTACCCTTAGTCACCCCCTGCAGCTAGCTTATTTCTTGAAGAAATGATCCAATGATCCATAATCTTACAGATCTCTTAGTCTACTAAATAGCCATTTCCTAAATGAATCACATGAAAGTGGGAAAAATTCCTATCTAGATATGAACTGTCAAATAAATAAGGTGCAAGAAAAATCTTCTCAGAGGCAATAATGACAGACATGGGCGGCTGTTCAGATACTTCAACAAAAAATAAAATAAAAAAGAACCTAGCTTTATCACTAAGCCACATATAATATCTGAAAATCTTATTCTATTTCATTCATTTAAATACTTATTTAAAATCTGGTCCCAGAAGAGAGATGAAAAATAAATTCAACTGGAGGTTGGAGATTATAAATTTGGAACATAGGATAGGCAGCAATATCAAGTTGATTGATTTTGATAAACCTTTTTTTCATCTTTGCCTCAGGGGAAAATTTACTAAGTTGGGGAAGAGGATGTGAATTTGATATGAAAATAAGTTATCAATTAAAAAAAAAACTTGTGATCACTCCTTACAATAAATATCTAAAGTGACTGAATCTGTGGAGTTCTAAGGCAGGCAGATTTCTGGTTAAAATAGATCATTTTAAAAAAAGATAGGATCTTATTCTTTTAGATTTAATTATAGGTCATATTTCCTTTCCTATAAAAGGGCCTAGGTTTGTTCTACTATTTTTAACTAAAAGAGTAACTTTAAAATATGATTTCTAGATAAAAGCCTTTTTCCTAGGTCTTTAAAAGGAAAAACAAGACAAATATTCAGATTAAATATTAACTTAGATTTAATTCTTCAGTAATTAATGATTTCATCACTATGATTATTCCCTCCATCAATACTAACTACAACTGTCTACAATTTAGTAGATGACTGAGTTGCTGTGGTCAGTGATAACCTTTTCTGAACTCTGCTAAGAGAGTCCTTGGATAAGAAACATCATCAAATCTGTCCTTCAAACTTTTATAATTGTTAGGACCTACAAGAGCCTGCACTCAAGTTAGCATAAACCTTATGAATATAGGTTTCACAATGATCCAAGACAGTGGGACTTTTTATGCCTTGTGATAATATGAGGGGAATTACAGAAGTATACAAATATTACAAAATAATCTTGTGCTACATTATTCCCATGAAAAGACTAATAGCTGAAAAATAAAATGCAAGTCACAAGAAAACCATATTTCCAATGGATCAAAATTGGTTGATTATAGAAATCTATTTTGTATGTTTATTTACTTTTAAAAGTTAAATCCCTATATTTAGCCATTACTAACTTAATAATAAATAAATCTGCCATAAGTGTTCTAAGAGAGTAGTATTTTAATGTAAAATCACAAAATTAAATAAGATATCTGGTATAACTTTAACTCAATGGATGTACAGAAGAGGAGCCTGATCACTGTTACATGATACTTAGATAAACTTGAAAGTGTTTCTCACAAATTAATATAGAGAAACAATTCTGGTTCATGATATTAATTTAAAGACATGTACTAAAACTACTGAATAACAACTTCCCTTTCAGATGAAAAGTACTGGGTGACAAATCATAAGAATATATGCTAAGCTATAGAGGCACAAATTAGCTAATAGTTCATAACTCCACATAAATAAAACTGAATGTTATGAAAGCACTGCTCCTGAATTATATTGTGGGAATTTGGGGGAAAGAATCTAAGTCCTATATTTAGACTATAGTTATACAAGCACCTGGAATAATGCTATGAACACATTTTTCAATAACTACAATCGGTAAATAGAACCATAAAACTATAACAATATACTTGTGAGCAGAAAATAAGCCATGTCATCATGAAACAAATGAAAACATTCTTTTGTTCCTCCCAAAATACTAGTTTCCCTTAATAAAAAAATAAAATTTAAAAATAAATATTGCTGCCCTGTGGAATTTTCTTTAAGAAAATCTTATAACTCACCTAAGTAGCAGAAGATAGAATGCTAGGCCTGGAGTCTAGAAGACTCATCTTCCTAAATTCAAATCTGGCCTCAGACACTTACTATTTCACCCTGGGCAAGAATTTAACCCTGTTTGCCTCAATTTTCTAATCTGTAAAATGAGTTAGAGAAGGAAATGGCAAACTACTCCAGCAATTTTATCAACAACAATAACAACAACTCTCCCACAAAGAAAAAAATATCATACCTAATACCCTAGCATCTCCACCTGCTGGGGTTCCATTTTCTTGTTGTGCTACAAGTTCATTCAGAATAATTTGTGTTGCCCCAAGCCTTGGCAGGGTGACATGTGTAAGGAATGGCAAATTATTTTTCTTGGCAAATGCCTGACTTGTTTCTCGTCTCTTCCTGAGGAAGCCACCTTCTGGAAACAGAACAATCCACTTGCGATCTCGGCTTCTATAATAATTTTTTAGGTGTTTCTTAAGAAGAACAAGCTGCTGGTCACGATGAGATTTTCCCTGGGACACAAAGACATACACATACATGCAGGCTCAACTCCGTTTAGATGAAGTTACTTCTAGATTTTAAAAAAAATCATCAATTCTATTCTCTTCAAAAACAGGTGGAAATTTGAAGGAAATTGCAAAGCTTCTATTTTGATATTTTTATTTCAGATAGATTTCCCATATAAATATAACTATTTCTTTTAAAAGTTCTAGTTTAACTTTTAGCTAGTTCTCAAGAATAATTTCTAATAAAATGAAATTTATTTCTAATTCAAGATAAATAATCTATTTTTTCTAGCCAGTTTATAACCAAAAATATTCACAGATTTTTTTTCATATATGTCTTAGTTTTTATTCAACCATAATTAAGTTAACAAGCAGCTGTGTGTTGTAGTGCACTGGGCACTGAACTTGCATTTAGGAAGACCTGAGTCTGATTCCTGCCTCAGACACTTAGTAGCTATTTGACCTGGATTAAGTCCTTTAACTTCTCTCAGTCTCAGTTTCCTCATCTGTAAAAAGGGGGAAAATAATAGCACCTATCTCCCAGGGATGCTGTAACGATCAGATGAGATATGTGTAAAATACTTTGCAAACTTTAAAGTGCTATATGTAAATTTTTAGCCTTTATTATTACATATCATATCCATTACTTTTAAGCTAAATATTATTATTCTATATTAACCAACATCTTAATTATTCTGAAAACAGACTGAAACTCAAGGGCAACCAAGAACCATCAACTTTTGAGATTGCTGCTCCTGCCTGCTTAATGAAGTCATTCCTCCAACTCACATTCATTCTCTTTGAGATGGTCTTTAATTTCTCCTTGAACTTTCACAAGGTCAAAAAAGAACACTTATTATACCTACTTCTAACTGCTATTTGGTAAATCCAATAGGGTTCAAATATAACTATTTTAGTCAAAAATTAAATAGCTTTAAAAACAAACATGAAACAATGCAAAAGGTGTATACAGAGGACACTGGAAGACCATAATTTGTTTTGCCCCAAGCCTTAGAAAGTTGCGCAGTTTCAATCATATTCCCTCATTCCCCTTTGGTTTGCTTTTCTAAATCCAATTTTTTACAAATGGATGGATTTGGTTTTAGTAAGGATCTTGATATTCCAGCTTTCCCAAATTACTTAACTAAAGCACCAGGTCTAGGCATGGGAATTGGGATCTTATAATTGAACATTCATTCTCTATGGTCATCCCATACATCCCCTTCTGAATCTCATTGGCTTCAGATGTTCAGTTACTTCAGTGTAGACTTCTTGGTCAAGAACCTAAAGAAATTCTTTTCCTTTCCCAAAAAGAATACTTTACTTTCTAGTCTTCCAAGTTATCATCCACCAATGAGCTCAATCTCCAGCAATAGTAATAATGTTCATTTTATCTCTCATTGTTGGGTTTCTGAATAGTTAAAATATCCAAATAATTGATATCCAGCCCTTTAAGCAGTGAATGCTTGACTTGTTACCCATTTGTGGCAAATACATCCCTAAAATTCCCCTCGTTTTAGAGCAATAAAATTTAATTCTTCTTGAAGATTCACGGTTGTGATTATGGTAAGTAATCACTGTACTGTGTGATAAATGCAATATACTCGGGATTAAATGATACAGGTTTTACTGAATTTTCCAGATAATGGGTACTGTGCTATTCTAGTTGGTGGTTCAGGCAAAAACTGGCATTAATACATTCCTCTTCAATAACTGCTTCAGGACTACTGAAAGGCAAAGAGATATTTTTTTACTATAAACTAATCCTAAGAGATGTTAGGCAAAAGAACAAAATAAGTATAGTCACTGTCAGTTCCTTAATCAAACTTTAGCTCAGCTGAATTTCACAATAGTGGGATTTGCTTAGAACTCATTACTGATATTCTTAACTTCTCAATAAATGACTCCAGTGGCCTGTATATTTGCAACTTGTTTATATAGCTGTCTATATTTTTCATTTGGTCATGGTAGACTCTGGTTATAACTCTGGTTATAACTATAAGCCAGAATCAAAAGTAATCAAGTCTGAAAACTGAATATCATATGTAAGAAAGAGTCAAATAGAATGGAAGTTCCTTGAGAAGGACAACTGCCAATTTTTATCATTCTATGCCCAGCACCTAGTCTATTAAAGCACTTGGGATACCTGCTTCTTGATTGATATGCTCTGAGTTTAAGAATGAAGGGAGTGGGCTTACTGCTGTGAGTGAAGTACATGAGCTTTGGGGCTATTTCTGTTCAGTTGTCCCATTTATTCATTTGCAGTTTTTACAGAAGATAGAGGATGCTACATTATAAAATATTATACATGATAAATTCCATTCACACTTTCAAGTCAACCTCTTATACAAAAATGAAACATTTTAGCAATAGCAGGCCCTAGAGAATCTTATGCTAGAGTTTCAAAGGTAAAAATGACAGTGGTTGCCTATCCTTGTGATCCTTAAACGGCAAATTGGTTCTTTCTTATACCCCAGAATTAAAAGTGACTTGAGAACACAGGGAATCTGGAATGAAGCTCGCCAAAACCAGTAAGTTAGTTGGGCAACTACAGTAACTGCTACTTTTAGCTACTATTATACTTCAATCCACTGATCAATCCAGTGGCAGAACAAAACAGAAACAAAAACAAAAACTCCATTACTTACCTGTCTTATAAAGAAATCTCCATGAATTAGAGAAACAATACCAAAATTTGTATACTTAAATATATGATCCATCAACCACATCATCTGAGCAACAACCTGAAATATTTAGAAAAGGATAAGTAGTTAAATCTTGGGTAAACCAGACCTGAGTTAGTGTGTTTTGGGAAAACACCTCAGGCTATATCTATAAGAAACCTCTAGAGCCCTTTGCAAGCTGACTCCAACCTACCGTCCATGCTTATTATATATTATTCCCCTTCATACACTACATTCCAGTCAAAGGGGTCTATGTTTCTTCATACAGGGCATTCCATTATTTGTACAGGATTTCAACCAACACTGGAATTCACTCCTTGCTCACTTCCACCTTGTGGGGGAAAAAACCCAAACCCTCATTTTCTTCAAAAGCGGGGCTCATGAGCTCTGCCTACTACTTGTATTCTTTCATATATTATGTATGTAAGCATTGTTTCCCAATAGAGTGCAAATTCTTGGAGAGCAGAAGATTTCTGAGTTCTGTCTTTGTTTTCTCAGTGCTTGGCAGAGCACCTAGAAAATAAATGGGAAACACTTAAATCCTTGCAGGTTAAATGACTGAAGAATAATGATAGCTCTAGATTATCAAAAAAAGGCTTAAAAACATAGATCTGGGATTTAGGGCCCCTGAACTGTATAGATTTTTTTGCAGTTATTTGCTCATAATAAATAAAATGAACTCTTGTTCTTTGCTGTTATATACTATTATGACTAAGAAACATCTTTGCTTCTTTGAGATTAAAACTACTCAAATTTTATGGACCTCAAGGTATCTTACTCTAAAGATGACAATAGTAAAATTATGCTTAGTTAAATTGTATTTTAAAACAAAAATGGTATTTATAAACTCCCCAAAATGATAAAAGGAAAAGTTTAAGTGCCTAGTATTTTGCCAAAGTATGATGATAACAAAAATGTGTCCAGTGCTATAGAGAAAGGTCAGGCGATAAAATCCAACAGGCCAAAAATTACATATAAATTTGTGAGAGATTTATATTATAAATTGTATTAGTAAGAGTAATCAAATAGTACCATAAGGTCTTATCTCATCAAGTAATTTAGGAAAAATATTTACTTTCCTGGTCACTAGAAGAATCTGAAATTCTAAGACATTATCAATCACTAATAAGGATTAATAAGTATTAAGATGGAAAACTTTAAGGCAAAGGAGTGAACTGAAAATAAAATATAAACAGAAACTTAATTATGAACTTACTAATTAATCTTCCCTGATAAGGTAATGAGCTCTTCTTGGTTTTTAAGTAAAGTTAAGGCATATAATCCCAATCCAGAATGCAGAGCATATCTCCTTTTGCTT
This sequence comes from Macrotis lagotis, assembly GCF_037893015.1. Taxonomy (NCBI): domain Eukaryota; kingdom Metazoa; phylum Chordata; class Mammalia; order Peramelemorphia; family Peramelidae; genus Macrotis; species Macrotis lagotis. The sequence goes on from NC_133659.1 coordinate 113,492,870, forward strand.
ACAATAAGAAAAATTATAAACTTGTTATCTTCTAATTTGGTATTAAATCCATTCACTGCTCTCAAGCAGTATTTTCCTTCACAGCAATGCATCACAATAACTTTAGAATTTTAAATTTTTTTTCTTAGAAAGATTTTATTTAGTTTTACAATTTTCTCCCTAATCTTGCTTCCCTCCCCCCACCCCCCACAGAAGGTAGCCTGTTAGTTTTTACATTGTTTCCATGGTATGCAATGATCTAAGCTGAATGTGATGAGAGAGAAATCATATCCTTAAGGAATAAAAATAAAGTATAAGAGATAGCAAAATTACAAAATAATATAATGCCCCCCCCAATTTGATGGTAATAGTTTTTTGGTCTTTGTTCAAACTCCATGATTCCTTCTCTGGGTACAGATGGTATTCTCCATTGCAGACAGCCCCAAATTGTCCCTGACTGTTGCACTGATGGAATGAGCAAGTCCATCAAGGTTGAACATCACCCCCATTTTGCTGTTATGGTGTGCAATGTTTTTCTGGTTCTGCTCCTCTTACTCAGCATCAGTTCATGCAAATCCTTCCAGGCTTCCCTGAACTCCCATCCCTCCTGGTTTCTAATAGAACAATAGTGTTCTATAACACACATATAACACAGTTTTTTAAGCCATTCCCCAACTGAAGGACATTTACTTGATTTCCAATTCTTTGCCACCACAAAAAAGGCTGCTATGAATATTTTTCTACAAGTGATGCTTTTACTCTTTTTCATCATCTCTTCATGGTACAGACCCAGTAGTGGTATTGCTGGATCAAAGGGTATGCATGTTTATTGCCCTTTGGGCATGTAGAATTTTTAACTTTTAATAGTAATAGCTTATAGTTACATTATGTTGGGGAGTATTATGTAAGCTAAATTCTTCAGCTATTCATAAACTATTTTGTTTCCCCTCCAAAAAGTTATTTCCAAATAATTTACAAGGATTTTTTTGGGTACAAAGTTCATTAGGTTACTCATTTATAAAAGCAAATTCAGGCTCAAGGAGGCAATTTCAAGTAAGATAGCCTCTGTAGTTATTTGAATTTGTACTGAAACGTGAACAACAATGTGTTCCATATGAAGCTCTTTCAAGGGAAATATTAACAAAGTAATACAGCTCATTAAAACTTTGTACCAAGGGCAGCTAAGTGGGGCAGTGGATAGAGCACGGGCCCTGGAGTGAGGAGTACCTGAGTTCAAATCTGGCCTCAGACACTTAATAATTACCTAGCTGTGTGCCCTTGGGCAAGCCACTGCCTTGCAAAATATAAAAAGAAAAGAAAAGAAAACAAAACAAAACAACTTTGCTACCACAATCAGGTCTTCCTTTTCCTCTGTCACTGTAAATCATGTTAGGAGAGCTTCAGGAAGCTAATCCCATAATCATATGTTTTTAAGCTTTAAAAAGAAATCTGTAATTTCTCTTCAAGCATGGTCTTCAAAGGCAGTTTTGCAAAAAATATCCAAAAAAAAATACTGGCCAATAAACGTTTTTGGTTTTATTCCTAATATAAACTCAACCACCAAAAAGTAGGAAAAGGAAAAGGAAAAAAAATGATATTTCTTAAAAACCATTTTTTACCATTAACAAAGTCTGGAAATAAAAGGCTGTGACTACTTAACATATAACCCAATTTCATACTGAAGCCATTTAACTATAAACACTCCCTTCTTAAGATACTCAATGGCTTAGAGACCTTAACAATGCAGATATTCTTTCTTCTTCTTCTGTGACCTGACTCCTGTAAATCCATCACAAGGGTCCATTTAACATGTTGTGGGCCTTCAGTATGTTCTCTTAATAAGATAAGGATAACAATAAAACTCGAGTCACCCATTGGTTAATACTCACTTTCTACATTACCAGCCCATTTTTTTGTGATTATACAATTCTCTGATAACATCCAATATACCACTTCTATCAATTCCTTTATTGTATTATATATTGTAGACTGCTCAATTACCCCCATGAATTTTCCCTTTGCTTTTGGTAGGCTCCCCAACTTTAATGCTTCAGAGATGATATTCTATTATTGGCAATCATATATCAGATCACCCAAAGAATATTATTAAAAAGTTAAGCCTGTGTTTGTTTGTTTGTTTTTTGTAAGGCAAACTGGGTTAAGTGGCTTGCCCAAGGCCACACAGCTAGGTAATTATTAAGTGTCTGTGACCAGATTTGAATCCAGGTACTCCAGACTCCAGGGCCGGTGCTTTATCCACTATGCCACCTAGCTGCCCCAAGCCTTTGTTTTGGGAAAAAAAAAAAAAAAGCTTAATATAATATAGTTTCAAAGAAGAAATTTAGGACAATCAGGTGGCACAGTGGATAAAACACTGACCCTGGAGTCAGGAGGACCTGAGTTCAAATCCTGCCTCTGACATTTAATTACCTAGCTGTGTGACCTTGTGCAAGTCACTTAACCCCACTGCCTTGAAAAAAAACAAAAAAAAGAAAGAAAGAAATTTAGTTCACTTGTCTCTTATTCTAGATCCAGGTCATTTTCCAAGTCATTGCCTTCTTTCACTGTCTATTCAAAATATGTGAAGGACCAGTTCTGTGGTTTGTTCATTGAATTGCATATCATAAGCATTCTTTACCCACTTGATTTTTTAACTTAATTAGATTGAACTCGTGAGTAATTGAGTAATCAAAGATTTCATTTAGATGCTTGGCACAATGTCATATCTAAATAACAGAATCAAGAGGACCTCCCTATCATATGAAGTTCATGGGTATCCAAATATAAATTTGTCATTGAGATGGACTCCAAGAGTTACTGCAAGTGAAATTCCAAAAGTTTCATGATTTCAAATCTTATATGCAAATCTATCTAAATATATTCAAACCCCCAAGTTACTGATCATGAAGACAGGTAGTGAAAATTAAATAAAATAAACTCAACTACTTTCTTAGTATAAATTAATAAATACTTGTCCTGAAGTAGATGTTTATATGCCTATTCTGAGAGACAAAAATTACATTGCTATTACTCAAATATTTATCAATCACACTTTTAGATGAAGATTCTTCCTGTTTTCAAGTGATTATAGGGGAACTTACATAACAAATTTGCATATAACTTAATGGAAATATACAAGGAAAATGTTCCTAGGCAAAAGAATTTATCTAGTAGAAATGACTGGAATCTTTCTATAGAAAATTTTATCTTCAGTGTATTCTGGTAAAACTAATCAACTAATTTGGCATATATGCCAAATATATTAATCACTTTAAAATAATGGGACAAATTAAATATTGAAGAATATTGAATATAATTTAATCATCCCTCAATGTTTCAGAAAATACTTTCCTATAGAGTTTCTTGCAATGCCTCCAAGAAATAATTAATTTCTAATTACCATACTTTTAAGTATCAAAGTTCTAGTTCACAAGATCGCTAGTTCATAAAATGCTGAAAACAGCTCTTAATAAGATTCAATACTATGAATCAAGTAAGAAGGAAACAGTTACTTTAATTTCAAGTATATACCATTTCCATGACAATCTCTTATATTTTAGTGAATTTGTTTCTAAAGTTATCTTTTCATAATCTATTCTATAATGAAAATATTACAAACACTATATTTTAATAGCTGTATATTATATAAAACAAAAGGTAAAGTAGTATAAACAAATACAAAATTACTAGGCTAAATTCAAATGACTTGGGGAGAGGTGGGAGATGGTAAAGAACTTCAATAAGTAGCCGCAAAGGAACTAGCATACACCAGGAAGAGACACAGAAATGGGAGATCAAGCATATTTGAAAGATGTAAAATACCCCATTTTAATTTGTGTTTTGTTGTTTTGTTAAAGTAGTAGTACATTTTTTATTTTAGGTTTTTGCAAGGCATTGGGGTTAAGTGACTTGCCCAAGGCCATACAGCTAGGTAATTATTAAGTGTCTGAGGCTGGATTTGAACCCAGGTACTCCTGATTCCAGGGCTGATGCTCTATCCACTGCACCACCTAGCCGTGCCCCCCCCCATTTTAATTTGAACATAAAGTATATTAAAAGGAAGTTGAGCAAAGGAAGCCTGAAATAAATTGGGCCAAGATTACAAAGACTCTTGAATGATGAAGATAATAATAATAAAATTAATCCTAAGAATACATTCAAATAATACTTCAAGGCTAACAAAGTATTTTCATCCCAAAAGCTAAGAAAATGGGAGAGATGTGAAACTAAGGAGTCTTGACTCTGTAAGCAATGCTGAGTTCCCCAACAGTTTTTTTTTTTTTGGCAAGGCAGTAGAGTTAAGTGACTTGCCCAAGGTTACACAGCTAGGTAATTATTATGTGTCTGAGATCATATTTGAATTCAGATCCTCCTGACTCCAGGAATGGTACTCCATCCACTGTATCACCTAGCTGCTCCATCCCCAAAGCTTTTGAGATAAACTTTAACTTATCAGATTTCTACATTATAAAGATTATTGGTCAGCAGCAAATTTGAGAAAGAGAAAACTAGTAGCTGGAAGGTAAAATAGTACAATAGAAAGAATGCTGAATTTGGGGACAGAAAACCTGCATTTAATCATGAGAATTATGCTAAAGGCTTTACAATATTGTCATGTCAAATCCACATGACAACTATCCCTATTTTTAGTAAAACTGAGGCAAACAAAAGCAATATGACTTGATGAATGTAATAAAACTACCTGTCTGAGGCAGAATTTGAACTAAGGTCTAACCACTGTGCCCCCAGTTGTTACTTGGATTGGAATCTAAATTTGGTCACTAAAGGGATTCCTTTCTTATTTCTGCATCCAGGCTCCCCTGGCTTCCTTCAAACCTCTTAATGCCAAGGTGGAGCCTTCTCTGATTGACTCTAATTGAGCCTGCATTTGGCTTGACCACAGCGCTGCCTGTGATGGTGGCCTGAGCTCCTTAGCACATACCAGGCAGTCAATACACTCTGGCTGAATGGACTCAACCTCTCCCCTTCCCAGGTGACAGGTACTAAAGTGACTCAAGGGACTGGAGTCAGAAAGCCCAGGGTCCCAGGTCCTACCTCTGATTAGCGGGGGTGCAGCTCTGAGTTCTGCAAATCTGCTCCTTCATCAATAAAACTGGCATCATCATTATCATCATCATCATCATAAAATTGGGAGCAGAATGTAAGGTATTTAAAGGTTCTAAACCTAGTTATCTCAAAAAAATGATACCACTAAAAAACCTAGGTAAGACAGGTTTTTGGATGAAGACAAATCCTCTTTGGACCATGTTGAATGGGACATCTACTTGGAGAAATCTGGTATACAGTTAAGAATACAAGTTTAGGGCTTAAGTGAAAAATTAAGTGAAAAATCTCTAGGACTAAATATATAGATATGAAATATATAGATCAGGCTAAATATTAGATATAGGCTATTAGGTATAGGCTAAATATATAGATATGAAATTTTTGCATAGAGAAAATGTGGATACTCCAAGACTCAAAAATTTTAAATTTACTCTTTTGATTTTATTTCATTATCTATAATTATCAACAGTACTACTCTCTTACTACTTCCTCTGCCACTAAATTGAAAGTTTGGAATCTTCTGTAGAATGAAGGAATTGGACTAGATAACTACTAAAAGCCCCTCCCAGGGCTAAATCTATGATTTTTAAAGTGCTTTTAATTTCAGTGTTCTTTCTTTTCCTTGATCACTTAAAATCAATCCTATTGATTTATTATATTGTCTCACATCTTTTTCTTCCTCCCATTTCTACTGCTACCATTCTGGTTTAGGCCCTTAGCATCTCAAGTTCTCTCTTACCCTTCTAACTGAACTCCCTATCTCCAATATTTACTAACCCTATTAATGCAACATACAATCATCAAATTAATCTCAAAACAGGACTCTGAACATATAATCATTCTCTATTTCTTTGCATTTGAGGGCCTCTGTAATCTTGTCCCCCATATCATTTGCTACTCCATGTCAACATGTACAAGTAACCCTTGTTCCAATTAACTAATCTGCTTGCTCCTGTTGGAACACACCACATTCATTCTTGCTTCTTTTGCTTCTATACTCCACTCTCCTCAATATAATCCCAGTTCCTTTTCACTTAACCAAATTCTACTCATTACTCAAAGTTCACTTCTTTGAAGCCCGCTCAAGTCAATCTAGCTGACAATAATTTCACTTCTGTCTGAAGAAATAGTTTTTGTCTATATGAGTCATGATCATTTATATAGTAATACCTTGTGCTACCTTATCTATGATGGTCATTTTACTCAAGTTATGATGGCATTTAGCTTTTCATGTTTAGATTTTGTTCACTGAGAGAAGAAACTATGTTATTTGTCTTCCTGACAGCACCTACCACGGTGATTTGCAGTTAACAGTTACTTTTATGTTTATTTTTGATTGATATTCTATTTATTAGACCAAATATTCACTTCATTACCATTTATATAGTTGGTTTCTCCTTTTTTGGCATACATGAACACATAACTATTTTAACTTTCCTCTTATTAAGATTACTTTAATGATATGGATTGAATTTCTCTTCACTGAAGTAAGCATACAAAATGATACTTTTATCAAAGTATAAATAAAAGCAATATAACAGCTGAAGCACTAGAAATAATGAAGAAAAGGGCATATTTAACATCTTCTTAAAATAGTTCCACTTTTAATTCAGTTTCTAAATGATAATATTTTACAAGTTTTTCTTGCACTTAACTAGTTCTTCAATTCACCCTTAACTTAATATCTCTTGACTAGACTTTTTAAATCTTAGAAAACAGCAATGTTTAAATTCTTAACAACTGGTGAAAATTCTAGTCACACACTTGAAATATGGTAAAAGGGAATAGGCCTTCATCATTTATAATGTAAGAAATTATTTTTTCTAATTAGACCTTTTTGTAACCTAGAGATAACCTACCATTCCTTTGTCCTGTAGGCACATCATTAACGTGCACACATCTCCTGTTGCTTGATGATTCACCAACATCACAGCTTCATCTTCTGAAATTGCTTTAATATCTTCACCCCATTCCATTACTGTAAGAATAAAATATTTCAAAGCTATCATTTGAAGACCTGATGTTGCTAAAAAATCTTAAAGTAGTTTGCATTTGATATGCCTAGATTAAATTATGGCATATCACTTCATTATAAAGGGTATTAAAGAGACTTTAGAAAAGTTTTTATTACAAAATTAGAAAAACTTGACATAACATTTTTACATCCCAGAATACACATATGAAAAGGTCTTTTACCAAAAACACAGACATATATAAAATTAACCATTTTAATCTTAATATAACTATCTCCTCATTTCAAGTAATTTACTTCCCATAATTTTGAACAGAATTGATATGTTAAGGCACTGTTTCATATTTAAACCTTGAAGAATTGAACTTAAAAGATTTTTCAAATTAATATGTAATTCATATTAAGAAATTATTTCCAGCAACAAAATATATCCTGGTTTAGTTCTACTGGAAGTTATTTTAAACATAATACAAATTTTACATGGGTAATAAATTTCAAGGAGCCTATTAGAAAAAAATATTCAATTCAATAATGAAAGTCAACAGGTTTTTAAAAAATGACTTTATACCAAAACATAGGGATCAGCTATTTTGCTATATAACTTGATAGCCAAATTTCAGACTATACATTTGATGTGCTTTTCTGCAAAAGTAAAGGAGGAACAGGAATATGAAGAGAAAATGAAAATTATCAAGTGACATGTTTTTGATTTATAAAAAATTTTCCTTTAAAGTTCAATACAAATTTTACTTCTTATGTGAAGATTAATAGCTGGAAGTAGACTTTACCATTTTGAAATTAAAAAGCTCATTTACTCTTCTATTCCTAGGATTATCCAGCTATCTATTCATATATTTCTATGTCTATGTCTATGTTTGCCTAAGTTAGAGGATTCCAAATCATTAGAACAAGGCCACAAAGACCATTTCACTATAATTTCCTGGGATTCCTATGAGGTAAGGAAGACTAATGATAGTAGTTAACATTTCTTTTCCTTTTCAATGCATGATTTTACAGTGTCTGAGCATTACTAGCTTATTAAAAAATACAAGAGTTTGTCTTCTCTCCTCTCCTTGCCCTGCCCCTCCCCTCAACCCCAACTGAAAAAGCATTAAAAAAAAAACAATAAATATGTAAAGCTGAGAAAAACAAATTCTTAAACTTGCCATGTCTGGGGGAAAAAGAGCACCTCAATCTGAACTCCTCTCTACTAGGAGATGGATAGTTAGTTATGCTTCATTATTAGTCCTCTAGAATTATGTATAGTTGCTGCATTAGGGATTATTAAAGTCCCTAAGTTTTTCAAAGTTGTCTGTCTTTACAATATTGTTGCTATTGCATAAATTTTCTCCTGGTTCAACTCACTTCATTGCATCAGTTAAGGTTTCTCTGAAATTATTCCCTTTATAATTTCTTACAGAACAATGGTATTACATCACATCTATAAACTGTTTATTTGCATCTTTTCAGTTTCCACTGTTTTGCCATTGCAAAAAGAGCTGCTATAAACATTGTGTGATGATCAACTAAGATGGACTTGCTCTTCTCAGAAGTACAAGAATCAAAGAATTTGAATTGTCTAAAGGGCTTGCAATGGAAAATGCCATCCACATCCAGAGAAGGAACTATGAAGTCTGAATGCAGACCAAAGCATACTATTTTCAATTTTTAAGCTTGTTTAGGTTTTATAAGTCCATCACAAAAGAAGGCATGGAAAGGAGATTTAAATGTCTATCATGATCAGTTTCAAGAAACTCCTTAGAATTACTTTTATGCTGTATGTTTTTTTCCTTTCATTCTGATTCTTCTTTCACAAAGTTACTGATATAGAAATATTTTTTAAATGTTTGTACATGTATAACTTATATCAGATTACTTGCTATCAAAAAGAGGGGGGAAAGAAGAGAGAAAGGGAGAAATACGGAAAAATCTCCAATCCTTACAGAAAAATGAATGTTGAAAACTTTCTTTGCATGTATTTGGAAAAATAAATTAATTTCTAAAAAAGTAAGTAATAAAAATAGAAAGAGCTGCTATAACTATTTCTGAATATATGACTCTTCCTTTGATCTCTTTGGAGAATAGACCTGGTGGTGATAATACTGGGTCAAAGGATAAGGCCCTGGGAGGTTTTTCAGAATAGCTGGACATAGCTATTCATATTCATAGCTCCACCAACAGTATAATATACTTGCTTTCTCCCAGTCCTTAGAATTTGTCATTTTCCTTTTCTTGATCAACTGTGCCAGTATGATGGGTATAAGTAGAATTTCAAAGTTGTTTTAATTTGTATTTCTTTAATTATTAATGATTCAAAAAAGATTATTTCATATGTCTAGCTTGGATTTCTTCCTCTGAAAACTTCCTATTCATATGGTCCTTTAACCATTTTTCAATTAGGGAACAGCTCTCATTCTTATAAATTTGATTCAGTTATCTATACATCTTAGAAATGAATCCTTTATTAGACAAACCTACTACAGAGTTTTCCCCTACCATTTATCTGCTTCTCTTCTACTTTTAACTACATTAGTTTTGTTTATGTGAAATCTTTTAATTTTATGTAATCAACAATGATCCCTTTACATTCTGTGGATCTTCTCTATCTCTTGTTTGGTCATGAACTTTTCCTCATACACAGATCTAACAAATAATAATTTTCTGGCTCCTCTGATTTGTTTATGATATTACTTACCCTTGATATTCAACTTATTTACCCATTTTATTAACAACTGCAAAACACTGTTTTCTCCAGAGAACTCATTACAAGGGGGGGTTGAAAAAACAGGCTATTTTTAAAAAAAGACTGAGAATCTACTACCATTATCTCAAGTTTATTAATCTCCAAAATGTCCATTGTGTGCTAGTAATATAACATACAAATTCAGTGAACAATAAAAATTATTCTAGTAGTCTACTTTTTAACTTCACAAAATTCCTTGTTTCTCAACCATAGGAAATAAACATAAAGTTTCTCAGTATTAGATAACATCAACAAAAATATTAATCTGTTTTTATCCAATTACTTGCCTGACAAGTACTAGCTAAGTGACTTCTGGAAAATCACTCAGTGACCCCAGGCAATTCTCAATGACAGGAAATTGCTGATGAGCTGACTAATATGTATTGGTGAGGAGAAGTTTCCACCCCAGAAATTCCCCCCCCATGATGAAATCATAGATTTATCTATATTCCAACTCAAATATTTAATACTTTCTTCTCATACTACCACCACCACCACTTCAAATCAAGTAAAAGTTACTTTTAAAATCACATATAAAATTTTCAAATTTTAGAGTATGAGTTTTATTTACTAAGATGAAAATGAATTATAGAAATTCATCACAAAATAATCTGTAAATATCAAGATCATAAAACATTAGGGAAAAATCAATATAAATTCAATTCTTCTAAGTCTACTTTTCCTTTTATAAAAGGTTGGCTCATGAAATATTAATCCTTAGAAGAATAATTTAAACTAAGTATTCTTATTTCTTCTATGCTCTATAAAACTTATTTGATTTCTTTAAAAGTATTACAAAGATCTAGAAGTCCATTTGCCTAGGTGCATAATGATATAGCTTGTAGAAGGCCTGAAGGCCTGGCCATTCTTTCCAAGCTGACAGGACCTGTAGAAACAGGAAGGCTTATGAAACTGTACTATACTGTCCTTCCTCAATAAACTAAAGACAGCTGTGGCTTAGCAAAAAAAACATAACCTTTCCTCTCCTCCACTCACCAAAATATGACATAATGTTCACTGCTGGGTTTAAATTTCCTTAAACAATAGGCCATTTTTATAAATGCTTTACAAAATAGGCAGGATTAAAAAGTAATTTAAAAAGTTGCCACTGAGCTTGAATGAGAAAATATTCTAGAATTGATAGTAATAATGGTGATATTATTTAGCTAACATTTTAAAATTTACAAAATTTTTGTCTCACAATACTCATGAAGCAGGCAGTATAAGCATTATCCCCATATTACAAATAAACTCAGAAGGAGATGAAATAATTTGACCAAGAAGCTGGGCTTCAAAACCTTCAACTCCTGACCAAGAGTCCTGGGGTTATCATTACACTGCACAAAGTATACAGAGTTTAAATGAGTGATTTTCACTCTTCTACAAAAATTTCAGGACCCATAAGGCAGTTCTAAGTAATCCTCAAAGGAAAATGATGGTAGTAAATATTTTTAAGTTGTATTATTAGGGAATGGCTCATGGATTTTTATTGTGGAGGCAAACAAAAGAATTGGCTATGTTGATAATCAATGTGTGCCTAAAGGCAGTGAAATCAGTTTATGGAATGCTTCATCATTTCATCTTGCAGTGCTTGTGGTGCTGTTTTCTATGAGCAATGCAGAAGATTGAAGTAACTTGAAAATGTGAGATAAACCAGTTTGGAAAATCTCCCACAGCTGTTCACATGGACTATTTGTGCCAACCTGTGGTAGAGCTCACACTGGTCTGATCACCCACAGTTCAACACACTTTAACTTGACTCTAACATAAAGATGTAATTTGGGACCTCTTTGAGAACGAAGGTTAACAACAACCAGCCAACCAACTAGCTCATAGTATTAATAAATCAACACAAATTTCTATCACCAAATAATCTGTAGGTGCCAAGAGACTCAAACATTAACCAAGTTAAAAAAGAGTCCTATGAAGATATTTTAAACTAGATACCAGTAATTGTAGTTGAGGAATGAAGAAAAATTCTACCAAGAATTTGACAAAATCTTCCAAACCAAGTCACTGCAAACTTTGATACTCAAGTGACTTTGCAGCAAATATGAAGAGAAAAAGAAAAACAGCAAGAAAATGTGATAAAAGATTTTATAAAGCTCTGGTCTCCAAAAATTTGTGATCAAACACCCTATCAGTAAAACCTTCTTGAATACATATTTCTAACATATGTATATATATATATATATATATTTATAAATAATATTGTACTAATTATGTAATTATAAAGCATAAAAAGTGAAAATTTAAAAATTAGCATGAAGAATATTTGAAAATAGAACCAATAGGGAACTACTGAACTTTATTGAGTGAAGGATTGATATGGGCAGACCTTCACTTTGGGAAAACATTTTGGCAGTTTGGAGAATGGATTAGAGAGATCAGAAAGTGATTAAAAGACTTAATAGTCTAGACAAAGGTCATAAGACAGTTGAGAGTTAACAAAAATAAAAGAGGGACAGATACAAAAGATGTTATGAAAGGAGAAATGACAAGATCGACAACCTGATCAGATATTTGGAGATAACAAAAGGATAGAGAAGATAATACTAGGGTTGTAAACCTGGACAAATTGAAAGATGGGAAGCCCAGGATAGAAATGGGCAAGTTTGGAAGAAAAGATAATATAATGAGATCTGAGATGTAGGTCACAACCCTTGCATGGCCTGCTCATCTTTTAAGAAACACTGGCCACCAAAACTGAAAAGGGAAGAGGGGTGTCTTACTAGTCTCTTCTTCAGAGCACAGAAGCTTACTGGCTCATGGCTACTTGTCATTATCACCAGTGAACAAGGGAAAGAGAATTGTTCTGATGGTACTGGTTGAAGCCTGGCTCAGAAAGGAAGAAGTCCAAAGCACAGGAAAAAGATGGGGTAGAGTGGGTATGTTGGGAAATAAATGCAGGTGTGGCAGTGTGGGAGGCAAGTTCTAAGGTCAATTATCACATATCCTTTAGTGTTAAGCCATCAGCGACATCAATGTGGAGAATATTGATTCAGAATACTCATAAAACCTAATTCTATTTGTCATAAGTAATTTCTGCCAGAAGAAAATGATGAGGAACTCAATATGGCAACCACTAAATAATGGTCATTAAACTCAAAGTTGATTTCATTATACTAAAGAAGAAATGATTGTTTTTGGATATATGCATCATTATTATTAGCTACAGGTAGTTAGACCATCTACTAATAAGAACAAAGCTCAAAATCAATATTAAATTAGAAGAATATTAACAAGAAGACACTTCAAACAACTGCAGTAGCTAAAAATTGACTTAATCAAATAATCAAAAATTCAAATTTTATTATAACAAAACAAAAACGGAAAAAAAGCTGAAGATATCAATCATGATTACCATTATTTCCTATGAAATTTTAACAGCTACCAAACTGTCTTAATCAGTAAATACTTGATTTTAGGGGAGAGATACAATAGCCAAAGATTGCTTTTAAATCAGTGTATTTGCAAAACACTAGAGGACAATAACACAAGATTACAAGTACCTAACATTGAAAAGTCAAAAAAAAATTAGTCATATAAATTTCACAAATGTTCAGAGATGGATCTGACAGAACAAAGAAAAGGGAACTGGAATGAATTTATCAAAGTTTCAATTAATATGTATGTTCATGAATGAGAAGGGGAAAAAACATTAACTCTAATATCTAAGTCACTGAAATGGTAAATTGATATGGCACTGATATGGCACCTGAGATGATAAAGTCAGAAAGAGTAGCTGAACCAAACTAAGTCTATATTGAGGCAATATCATCCCTTTTTTCTCCTAAAAATATTTTACTTTTTCCTAATTACCATGTAAAAACAATTTTTACATTCTCTATCAAAAATAATTTTTGTGTTCCAAATTCCTTCCATCCCACACCTTTCTCCCCCTTCAATACAGATTATACATGTGTAAATTATATAAATGTACTTCCATATTAGCCATGTGGCAAGAGAAAAGAGACCGCCTCCCCCAAATAAAACAACCAGAAAAATAAAGTTCAAAAACTATGCTTCCAACCTGCACTCAGATTCTATCATTTCTTTCTCTGGAGATGGATAAGTCCTTTGGAATTGTCTCAGATCACTGTATTGCTGAGAACAGTAAAGTCATTGATTGTTTTTAATCTTAAAATATTGTTGTTACTGGAAATAATGTTCTCCAGGGTCTGTTCATTTCACTTTGAAGTCTTTCTGGGTTTTTCTGAGAGCATCTTGCTCAACAGATCTCATAGGACAATAGTATTTCATCATAATCATGTAATCAATTTGTTCCATCATTCCCCAATTAATGAGCATTCCCTCAATATTTAATTCTTTGCCACCATTAACAGAGCTACTGTAAACATTTTTGTACAAGTAGCTCCTTTTACTTTTTGTATTTTTCTTTTGGTCTTAGGGATATGGACAGTTTAGTGGATAAATGATATTCATGGTTTTAGAATTCCTCTGGAATTCTAGGTTCCAAATTGCTCTTCAAAATGGTTAAATCAATTCACAACTCCACCAACAGTGCATTAATGTCTCAATTTTTCCACAACCACTCCAACATTTGTCATTTTTCTTTTCTGTTAATCTGATAGGTGTTTTAATTTTTTTCTCTAATAGTGATTTAGAGTATTTTTTCAAGACTATGGATAGATGATTTGCCTAAAAAATGCCTGTTCACATCCTTTGACCATTGAAAAATAACTTGTATTCTTATAAATTTGCTCATATATTTATTGCAGTTATGATTACTATGTATTTCCTTCTATCCTATTTCCCCCACTATTTATCCGGCTCTCTCTCTCTCCTTTCACTCTTTCTATCCTCAAAAGTATTTTATATCTAACTTCTACTTCCCTCAATTGGCCCTCCCTTCTTATCAGTACTTCTCTCATTTTCTTATTCCCTTCTCCTACTTTCCTGTAAGGTAAGACAGATTTTTATACTCAACTGAGGTGGTGTGAGATAATCAATTTTTTTTTGCAAGGCAATGAAGATAAGTGGCTTGCCCAAGGCCACACAGCTAGGTAATTATTAAGTGTCTGAAGCCAAATTTGAACTCAGGTACTCCTGACTCCAGGGCTGGTGCTCTATTCACCGTACTACACAGCTGCCCCTGAGGTAATCATCTTAAAAAGTACTCAGGAATCATTTTATAAGCTACTTCATGGAGAGGAAGATACCAAAACAATGAGGAAAAAAATCACAAACTACACTGGTAGTAAAAAAAACTATCAAGAGACTATAAACAACTATCAATTCTAACTCATTTAAAACTCAATTATTTTTAACATTCATTTAAAAAACTTTAAGTTCCAAATTCTCTACCTCTCTTCAATTTCTCTTCCACCCATTGAGAAGGCAACAATATATCAATTACACATGTGAAATCATGCAAAAAATTTTCATATTAGCTATGTTGCAGAAAAGGCAAGAAAAATAAAGTTAAAAAATACTTCAATCTACAATCAGTTTTCCTTCTGGAGATGGATACCATTTTTTTCATTATGAGTCCTTCAGAATTGTCATTGCATGATTAGTGTAGCTAAATCTTTCATATCTCATCATTGTACAACATTGTGATTGCTATGTACTATATTATTTTCCTGGCCTGCTTAGTTCATTTTCCTTACTTCATATAAGTCTTTCCAGCTTTTTCTAAAATCATCCTGCTTGTCATTTCTTAAAGTACAAATAGTATTCTATCACAATCATAGACTGTAACTTGTTCAATCCAATCCCAAATTGATAGGATCTGCTCAATTTCCAATTCCCTGCTACAACACAAAAAAAGAGCTGCTATAGATATTTTTGCATATAGGTCCTTTTCCTTTTCCTTTGATCTCTTTGTGATACTGATGTAGTGGTACTGATGGGTCAAAGGGTTTGTACAGTTTTATACAGCCTTTTGGGTATACTTACAAATTGTTCTCTAGAATGGTTTAGTTTTCCCAGAAATTTTTTGCGAAATAGTGAACTCTTTCCCTACCTTCCCCCAATCTTGGATCTTTGGGTTGATCAATATTTGATTACTATGATCATTTACTATTATGTGTTATATACCTAATCTATTCCTCTGATCTACCAATCTATTTCCTAGTGCTAAATTGTTTGATGATTATTACTAATTTGCAAATGGTTTGAAATGTGATACAGTTATGTATGTTCTTTTACATTTTTTATTGATTTCCTTTATATTTTTGATCTTTTTGTTCTTCCAAATAAATTATTTTTTCTAACTCTATAAAAGGTTTTTGAAAAAAGCCATTCCCCAATTGACAAATGGTCAAAGGATATGCAAAGTCAATTTACAGATGAGGAAATCAAAGCAATTCATAGTCATATGAAAAATTGCTCTAAATCATTACTTATTAGAGAAATACAAATTAAAACTTCTCTAAAGTACCACCTCACACCTCTCAGACTGGCCAATATGACCAGAAAGGGCAATGATCAATGTTGGAAGGCAAGTGGGAAATTTGGGACACTAATACATTGCTGATGGAGCTGTGAGCCCATCCAACCTTTCTGGAGAGAAATTTGGAACTATGCCCAAAAGGCAACAAAAATGTGCATACCCTTTGATCCAGCAATACCACTACTGGGTCTATACTCTGAAGAGATGATGAAAAAGAGTAAAAACATCACATGTACAAAAACATTCATAGCAGCTCTATTTGTGGTGGCAAAGAATTGGAAATTAAGTATATGTCCTTCAAATAGGGAATGGCTTAACAAACTGTGGTATATGTATGTCATGGAACACTATGGTTCTATTAGAAACCAGGAGGGATGGGAATTCAGGGAAGCCTGGAGGGATTTGCACGAACTGATGCTGACCAAGATGAGCAGAACCAGAAAAACACTGTACACCCTAAAAGCAACACGGAGGCGATGATCAACCTTGATGGACATGCTCATTCCATCAGTGCAACACTCAGGGACAATTTGGGGCTCTCTGCAACGGAGAATACCATCTGTATCCAGAGAAAGAACTGTGGAGTTTGAACAAAGACCAAGGACTATTACCTTTAATTTAGAAAAAAAAACTGATATCTTATTGTCTGATCTTGCTATCTCTTATACTTTATGTTTCTTCCTTAAGGATATGATTTCTCTCTCATCACATTCAATTTGGATCAATGTATACCATGGGAACAATGTAAAGACTAACAGACTGCCTTCTGGGGGGGGGGAGTAAGATTAGGGGAAAAATTGTAAAACTCAAAATAAATAAAATCTTTAAAATTTTTTTTTGATATCTTGATTAGAAAAGTACAGAATAAATAAATTTAGGTAGATTAGTCATTTTTACTATATTGGCTCGGCCTACCCATGAGCCATTAACATTTTTCAGATGTTTAGATCTGCCTTTATTTGTATAAAAAGTATATTTTAATTGTGTTCATATAGTTTCTGGTTTTGTCTTGACAGGCACACCCTCAAATATTTTTTATTGTCTTTATAACATTATTTAAAATAGAATTTCTCTATCTTTAACTGCTGGACTTTGCTGGTAATTTTTAGAAATGCTGATAATTTATATGAATTTCTTTTATATACTAAAATTTTGTTACCAAAATTTTTTAACTGCTTCAGCTTGTTTTTTTTGTTTTCTCTGTAAGTATACCATCATATCCTCTGCAAAGAGTGATAGTTGTGTTTCCTCCTTACCAAATCTTATTCCTTCAATTTCTTTTTCTTGTTTTATTGCCATAGGTAACATTTCAACATAATATTGAATAATAATGGTGATAGTAGACATCTTTGCTTCATCTCTGATCTTATTGGGAAGACTTCTAGTTTGTCCCCATTAGAGATCATGCTTATTCTTGGTTTTATATACTCCTAATCATTTTTAAAAGAAAGTTCCATTTATTCCTATGGTCCCTGTGTTTTTTAATAGGAATGAGTTGTATTTTGTCAAAAAGCTTTTTCTGCATCTTTTGAGAGAATCATATGATTTTGGTTATTTTTTATTGATATGATCAGTTATGCTTATTGTTTTCTTTCTTTTTAAAATATTTTATTTTTCCCCAATGATGTTTCAAAAATGTTTTAAACATTTTAAAAAATATTTTTGGTCTCCAAATTCTATTTCTCCTTCCCTTTCCTCTCACCTCTCTGAGATGGTAAGCAGTCAGATATAGGGTATTCATGTGCAGGCACATAAAACAGGGCCGTCCAACCTTACTTTCAAAAATTTTTATTGAAACAATAGACAATAGATTTTGATTTTCCATTTTAGTGAGTTTTGGGATAGGGCTTCATGTTTACTAAAGCATTTAGTAAACCCATGGGTGGGTTGCATAAAACCTGCCCTGCAGGTCACATTCTGTATGATGTAAAAACATTTCCATAGTAGTAGTTTTGTATAAGAATAATTCAATTGATGGGTGTTCCTATAATTTCCAATTCTCAGTCACCACAAAGAGTTGCTATGAATATTTTCGTACAAATAGGTCCTGTTTTTTCTTTTCTTTCCTAGTCTTGTCTTTTCTTTGTCTTTGGAATACAGACCCAGTAATGGTATTACTGTAGCAAAGGATATGCACAATTTATAGCCTATGGTTCCAAATCACTTTCCAGAATGGTTGGATCAGTTCACAGCTCTACCAATAAACTAGTGTCCTAGTTTTCCCATGTCCCCTCCAACATCCATTATTTCCCTTTTGAGTGATATAAGTCAATCTGATAGGTGGGAGGTGGTCCTTCATTGTTGTTTTATTTTGGATTGAGCTTTATTTCTTTGAAATTGCCCTGTCAACTTTGACCATTACTGGGGGAATGACTTGTATTCTTATAAATTTGATTCAGTTCTCTGTTTGAGTAATGAGGCCTTTATCAGAGATATTTGTTGCATTCTCCCCCTCACTCCCCAGTTCTGCTTTTCTTTTAATTTTGGTTATACTGCTTTGTTTGTACAATTTTATATAATCAAAATGATCTATTTTACATTTTGTAATGCCTTCCATATTTTTCTTTTGTCCTGAATTCTTCTCTTTTATATAGCACTGACAAATGAACTATTTCAAGCTCTCCTAAATTGACCCATGGTTTCATACTTTATGTGTAAATCATGTACCCATTTTGACCTTATTTTGGTATATGGTGTGATATCTTGGTCTGTATCTAGTTTTTGCCATCCTGTTTCCCATTTTATCAACAGTTTTTGCTAAATAATGAATTTATCTTTCAAAAGCTTGGATCTTTGATTTTATCATTTATTAGATTATATTTTTTGCTATAAACTAATGTGTACATAATCTATTCCACTGATCCAACATTCTATTTTTTTTTAAATTTTTGCAAGGCAATGGGGGGTTAAGTGGCTAGCCCAAGGCCATACAGGTAGTTTTCTTTCTAGTTTAGTTTTTCCTGGTTTAATTATTAAAACCATATTTGCGTCACAGAAGAAATTGTGAAGAGTCCTTTGCCTATTTTTCTAAATAGTTTATATAATAGTGGAATTAATTGCTCTTTAAATATTTGGTAGAATCCATCAGCTCCTGGTAATTATTTCTTAAAGAGCTTATTCAGTTCTTTTTCTTATTAAGCCTCATTCAATTTCTTTTTCTAATATAGGGTTATTTAGATATTCTATTTTCTCTCCTAGGAAAATTACATTTCTGTAATATTCATCTGTTTCCCTTACATTGTCAGATTGGCATATGACAGCTCTTAAAATTTATTGGCAAAACAGCTCTTAAAATTGCTCTAATTTCATGTTTATTGGTAGTACATACACCCTTTTTCATTTTTCGATACTAGTAATTAGGTTTTTTCCCTATCTTTTTAAAAATCAAATTAATCAATTTTTATTTGGTTTCTTCCCCCATAAAACCAACTCCTAGTTATTTAATAATACATTTTTACTTTAATTTTATTAATCACTCTTCTTTGATTTTCATTTTGCTGTTTATAAGGGGATTTAAAATTTGCTCTTTTTCTAGTTTTTTTTCTAAATTACATGCCCAACTCATTGATCTGTTTTTTTTTTAAATGATGTAAGAATTTAGAGGTACCAATTTTTCCTTACTACTTGGCTGCATTCCACAAATTTTTTCATCTCATTATTGTCATTCTCTTTAATAAAATTGTTTCCCCCTTAGAAAGACTTATCCACTATATTGTTTAGTTTCCAATTGATTTTTTTTAGGTTTTTTTTTTTTTTTGTGAGGCAAATGGGGTTAAGTGGCTTGCTTGCCCATGGCCACACAGCAAGGTAATTATTAAGTGTCTGAGGCCAGATTTGAACTCAGGTACTCCTGACTCCAGGGCCGGTGTTCTAACCACTGCACTACCTAGCCACCCCCAATTGATTTTTAATCAATGTTTCCATGGTCCTTTGTAGACATGCAAATGAAATTCCTATTACATACTATGAAAATGGTCTGGTTACTATTTCTACTTTTCTTCATTTGGTTGTGAAGTTTTTTTGCCCTAATTCATTGGTAAATTTTTATGAAGATGTTATATACTGTTGAGAAAAAGGTATATTCTTTTCTATTTCCATTCAATTTCCTCCAAAAGAATTTACTTGTTTTTGAGTTATATTTACCTAATTCTGAGAAGGCAAAGTTGAGGTCCCCCACTAAATATTTTGTTGTCTATTTATTCCCACAACTCATCTAACTTTTCCTTTAAGAACATGGATGCTCTGCCATTTAATATATATGCTTAGCATTGCTATTACTTTGTTATCTATGGTGTACCTTTTAGCAAAATGTAGTTTCCCTTATTATCTCATTTAGGGTCTATCTTCTTGTTTCAAGTATATCTCTTCTAAATAGCAAATTCAGTGTGTGTGTAATTCTTTTTGAACCAATTCAAATGAGAATGAGGTTTAAGCATTGCCCACCTTCCTCCATTTTCCCTTCCACTATAAAAGTTTTTCCCTGAACACCTTTTTTATGTGAGGTAATTTCCTCAAGTTATCTTCCTTTTCCTTTCCCCTTTATCTAGTCCACTCCTCTTTCTCACTCTTTCATTTTTTTTGAGAACATGCCAACTTGATTCATATCCATGCACTATCTATGTAGGTTCCTTCTAAATGCTCTAATAATGATAACGTTCTTAATAGTTACATGTATCAACTTCCCAGAGAGGAATGCAAACAATTGAACCTTATTAAAGTCCCTTAGGATTTCTAGTTCATGTTTACTTTTTTTATCCTTCTCTTGAACCTTGTATTTGAAAGTCATATTTTCTATTCAGTTCTGGTCTTTTCATCAGAAATTCTTGAAAGTCTTCTATTTCACTAAATATCCCTTATTTCCCTTGAAGGAATATATTTAACATTGTTGGGTAGGTTATTTTCTATTATAATCTTAATTTCTTTGCCTTCTGTAGTATTATATTCTGAGCCCTTTACTCCTTTAGAGGCTGGAAACTGCTAAGCTTCTATATAATCCTCAATGTGATTCAGTTATCTAAATGGTTTCTTTCTGATTACTTACAATATTTTCTCCTTGATCTGGAAGCTCTTGGATTTGGTTATATTATTCCTGAGAGTTTTCATTTTGGAATCCCTTTCAGGAGGTGATAGTCTTTTAAATAATTTCTCTTTTGTCCTCTGCTTGTAAGATATCAGCGCAATTTTCACTGATAATTTCTTGAAATACTATGATACTATGATGAGACTCTTTTTTTATTGTCAATTTCAGGTAGTCCAACAATTCTTAAATAATCTCTTCTTGATCCATTTTCCAGGCCAGGTTTTTTTTTTTCCAATGAGGTATTCTACATCTTTAATTTCTCATTCTTCTGACTTTATTTTATTATTTCTCAATGTGCCATAGTCATTAGCTTCCACTTAACTAATTTTAATTTTTAAAGAATTATTGTTTTTAATGAGCTTTGTGCAGTTCTTTTTTTTTTATTTGGTCAATTCTGCTTTTTAAGGAGTTCTCCTCTACAGTAATTTTTGTATCTCTTTATCATTTGACCACTTCTGTTTTTCAAGGTGTTATTTTTTGTGCCTATTTTTTCATGTTTTCTTTTGTAAGGCAAATGGGGTTAAGTGGCTTACCCAAGGCCACACAGCTAGGTACCTATTAAGTGTCTGAGACCAGATTTGAACCCAGGTACTCCTGACTCCAGGGCCGGTGCTTTATCCACTATGCCACCTAGCCACCCTGAAATTTTTTTTAAAAAAAAGAAAATGAAAACAAATAAAAAAAACAAATAAAAATTTGACTGAAAAGACTAAAATAAAGCCTTTTTAAAGACTCTCTTCCAGCACAGAGTACCTCATGACTATATTAAAATCATATAAAATTACTTGATAAGCACAACTACAAAGAACTGTTAAACTATCCTTTGATAATGTCAGAAAAGGCATAAAACAAAGAGATATATGCTTGCCAAAAGTATTAGTTACCACCATAGAAAGTATCTTGTATAAATTCTAAATGGAAAAGAGTGATTTCCTATAGACAACATTTTCCAGACATTCCTGTTTGTGGAGAATATACTAATTGCATCAGCCATCTTCCTTGAAACTACATTACTCTTCTAGTGTTGCTGAAGAATTGCAGGTCTTAGAATCACATAAATTCTGAAGAATCCTAACTGTGAATAGTTTATAGGGCAATGGATGCTACGTATAAGAAACATAAGCAACATTATCTAGAAAATGAGGTGAACCAAATGTGTGCAAAGAGCAAGCGTAGACAGTTCAAGTGCTCCATCAGCACTCACAAAGTATAAAAATATCTATAAGAAAGTCCCCAATAATTTGGGGACCTAGAGAAGGTAGAGATGGACGTAATCTTCTCCAATGTAGGGAAAGTATACATTGATCAGAAACAGATCCACTAAAGCACAGAGATCTGTTCTGTCATAGCTAGTCCCCTTCCTAACTACATATAAGGAAAGATACATGCATACATTTGTACATACATGGGATCTCCTATCTCAAAATATTTGAAGGTCATTTCTCTAAGTCATTGGTCTATGTATGATCAATGTTGAAGTCAGCAAATAAGCTATTAATAAAAAATATTATTTTGAGAAAAACTGAGCTATTCCAACAAACAAGTTTTATATTGTGTACCACAAATCTAAAATACAAGTAATCAATCCATATTTCTATTTGTGCCCAAACTGAGAAATATGAGTATTAAAGAGGCAAATACTTTATAATAATCAATATGTAGTTGAATAACAAATAAAAATACACAAATATTCATGGTTTGTGAATACAGATTTGCTGAAGTATGTATTTTTTTAATTTAAAAAATCTATTCACTTGCTAAGGTGACACTGACAAATACAGTTAATAATTGTGCTTCTTTAAAAAGCAAAATATAATTTTGCTTAAAAGCACATGACAGAGCTTAAGACCAAATACTTAACCCCAAATTTCACAATAAGATACTGTGATATCCCATAAATATCCCATAAAAAAAGAAAAAATTCAGACTTCTTCTCTGGTAATAAGGATCAAAAAATTTTACATGGATTTTCCAGATTACAGGGGCACTGCACCCCTAAGCCCCTTGGTATAGCAAGGCTAACTATATTAAAAATAATGCCAAAAAATTCAAAGACCTTTACAAAATGATGCAAAGTAACACCAACAGAACCTGAAGTCTATATACAATATGTGAAGGTGCTATAATTTTGTAGTTTTTTAACTCAACACTTAGATCTTAGCCTAAGGCAATCCATCTTTCATATAGAAGATAAATTACAACAAATTAAAGAACAAAGAAACAAGTAAACAAAATAAAAGCTTCAGAGCAGATGTCCGTCTCGCAATATGCAGGCCATGTGCTGGTCAAATTTTATCATCATAATAATATGGTCTAAATAAATATTAAATTTTGTATGTGGTTCTTGACAAGTTCTTGTTCAGCAATGCAACCCTGAGGAGCTAAATAGTTGGACATCCATATATTAGACAAACTATTCTAGTATTTGACACTTTACTGAAGTATTCTTGTTAGATGTCTTTTAAAAAAAGTTGTCTAAACCATTAACTGAGTTCTGTATCTAGAACTGAATTGAGAATGAAACAGATCCCACTGTAAGTTCTATTGTTAACAACTAAAAACCAAACTTTAGACACATCTGGCTACTGTTCTAATCTTCAGTTATCATGTGTCTCTTTTGTAGTCATCTTTTTCAGTTGAATTCTCAGCAATTCTGGGCTTATACTATTGCCTTCTCTATATTGTCTCAGGAAACATACTTAGCAAATTGTCAGGCAATGACCACCCTAGGCCTGTAATTCCATATAAACACTAACTATTGTCACATTGATTTATTTTCACAGCTTCATTTAGATTTCCCCCAATCTCCGACAAGTACCAAACAGTACCATCCAAAGTTATTTAATCTCTCAAATGCTTACTTCCTCATTTCTATTCCTCATTAGACTGTAAACTCCTTGAGGGCAGGAATTGTCTTTTATTTCTTTTTTTATATCTGACATTTATTTACAAAGATTGACTGATAAATCTGTATGATGAAGAGATCAGGTAGCTTCTCAGGGGCCTTCTTGTTCTAAATGTAATGTACTGTAAAATGAATTCATATAAATGATAAACTTTTATAGACTTTATATGTGACATATATTTATGTGTACATAAATAAGGATCTTTTGAAAATATATATATATATATGAATTACATTATACTAATGTATTTATATGCTATAGTGAATAATAAAATAATAACTCATTTTAAAATATCATTGATTTCTGTGAAATTGCAAAGCAGCCTTTGGGGTCTTCATTTACATCACACTTCATATCAGCTTTTTGTTGTCACAGTTTTCTTTTTTAGGTCAGGGCCTATGATTTTATTGGTAGAGACAGCTTTTATTTGGGAAATTTCTCTCCTAGTTAAGATTAGCAAATGCTAAGCAACTTCTGAAAGACTGCCAGGTACCTAGCAAGCACAGTTAGTATGCATCCAAGGAAGATGGACCAAGGTTTTCCTCACTCAGGGTCAAGTCTCTGTCTACTATACTATCTCTGTCAATTAGGTATCTTCTCAAGCAAGGGATGTTGGCACTACAACTCTACAATTTATGTAGGAGGGCCTGCAAAATTGTTTCATGTGAAAAAATGAACCTCAACTTCTGACCAAGATGGTGGAGAAGCCAGGCCCTGTGCTGTGCCCTTGTCCTGATCTTCCCTCATATGTAAAATGAAACAAACCTCTTAACAGAAATCTGATTGACAAAACCCTGAAAGAGAGGCTAAGAGAAGAGCACCTACCTCAAGGTCTGTCTTCAGGGATCATGGATGAGCTGGGCACAGACAGAGAGAGCCAGCGAGGCTGGGGTGAGAGCCAGACTAAGCTAATATCAGCCCTAGAGGCTTTCACTGTGGGAACCACTCTGAGAAACTAGAGAGTAGAGGCGTTTACTGGGGGCCTGTAGTCAGAAGGGCGAGTTCCAGCCTCTAGTACCCCTACTAGCCAAGTGGAATTATTACACTCAGTGAGCAAAGCCTCTAGCACCCCCTACTGGCCAGTACACATGGAGTTACTAAACCCAGTGAGCAAAGCCTCTAGGGATCCCAACACCAAACCTCTGTGAACCAGCCCCTCCCTCAACACAAGATTTTAAGAAAATGAAGGAAGGTCAGCGGAAAGGAGGGTCCATAGGAAAATCCCTAGATGGAAAAGACCCTAACTCAGAAGGATCTAGAACCTCTGAGGAGAATATGATCTGGTCTCCAGCATATAAAGACTTTCTTGAAGAAATCAGGAAGGAGTTTAAAACCCAATTGGAAAATTTGGGAAAAGAAACCCAAGAGAAGATGAACACCTTGCAACGAGAAAACAAATCCTTGGAAAATACAATTGGACAAGTGCAAAAAGAAAATAATTCTCTCAAAACCTCAACCGGTCAAATGGAAAACTTACAAAAATAGAACTGACTAATTGGAAAAGGAGTTGCAAAGGGTAAATGACAAAAATTCTTCTCTAAAAAAGAAGAATGGAGTCTGTGGAAACCAATGACTTCATGAGACAACAAGAATCTGTTAAACAAAACCAAAAAATTGAAAAAATAGAAGGAATGTAAAATACCTCATCAGCAAAACCAATGACCTTGAGAATAGATCAAGAAGAGATAACCTAAGAATTATTAGTCTTCCTGAAAAACAGTGAAGAGCAAAATAGCCTGAACTCAATACAACAGGATTTAGTGGGGGGAAAACTGCCCTGAGAAGCCTGGAGGGATTTGCATGGACTGATGATGAGTGAGATAAGCAGAACCAGAAAAACACTGTATACCCTAATAGCAACATGGGGGTGATGATCAACCTTGTTGGACTTGCTCATTCATCAGTGCAACAATCAGGGATAATTTGGGGCTCTCTGAAATGGAGAATTCCATCTGTATCCAGAGAAAGAACTGTGAAGTTTGAACACAGACCAAGTATTACCTTTTTATTTTTAGGTTTTTTGCAAGGCAAATGGGGTTAAAGTGGCTTGCCCAAGGCCACACAGCTAGGTAATTATTAAGTGTCTGAGACCGGATTTGAACCCAGGTACTCCTGACTCCAAGGCCGGTGCTTTATCCACTACGCCACCTAGCTGCCCCCAACTATTACCTTTAATTTAGGAAAAAAACTGATATCTTATTGTCTGATCTTGCTATCTCTTATACTTTACGTTTCTTCCTTAGGGATATGATTGCTCTCTTATCACATTCAATTTGGATCAATGTATACCATGGAAACAATGTAAAGACTAACAAACTCCCTTGTGTGTGTGGGGGGGGGGAGTAAGATTAGGGGGGAAATTGTAAAACTCAAAATAAATAAAATCTTAAAAAACACTGCCCTGATATCATGGAACCAGAGGACAAAATAGTTATTGAAAGAATACATAGATCTCCAGAAAGGGATCCCAAAATGAAAACACCAAGGAATATTGTGACCAAATCTCTCTATCAGATAAAAAGAGAAAATCTGCAAGCAGCCAGAAAGAAACAATTTAGATACCAAGGAGTCACAGTAAGGATTACACAGGACCTGGCTGCATCAACTTTAAGGGATCAAAGGGCCTGGAATGCAATATTCCAAAAAGCAAGGGAGATTGGAATGCAGGCAAGAATTCATTATCCAGCAAAACTGAGCCTTCCAGGGCAAAAGATGGACATTTAATGAAAAAGGAGACTTCCAACTTTTCCTGATGAAAGATCAGTTTAATAGAAAATTTGGACTTCAAACAGGAGACTCAAGAGACACATGAAAGGGTTAAAAAAGGGGGGGGAGGGTAAAAAAAGAAAAAAACCTTATCCAATACGATGAAACTGCTATATACCTACCTGGGAGAAATACTTTAATAATTCTCAAGAATTGTAACTCTATTAGAGAGAATTTAATTAGCCAGAAGACATGGAAACTCATGATTCGAGAAACTGCTATCCAATAAGATGAAACTGGCTATATCCCTACCTAGGAGAAAGACTCTAGGAACGCTCAATAATTGTAATTTCTATTAAAGAGAATATACTTAGCCAGAAGGTGTGCACACTCATGATCTTTCTGTGACTCAGAATTATCTAAAAACAATACCTGCTTAAAAAGGAGGACAGTAAAGAGATGGGAGGATGAAGGAGATGGAATGGGGTAAATCTCACTATATTAAGAGGCACAAAAGACCTATTGAAATAGAGGGGTCATAAGGGAGGAGGTGAGAGCTACCTGAATCTTACTCTCATCAGATTGGCTTAAAATTAACATACATACACTCAGTTAAGAAACTTATCTTAGGGCGGCTAGGTGGCGCAGTGGATAAAGCACCGGCCTTGGAGTCAGGAGTACCTGGGTTCAAATCCGGTCTCAGACACTTAATAATTACCTAAATGTGTGGCCTTGGGCAAGCCACTTAGCCTCATTGCCTTGAAAAATCCAAAAAAAAAAAAAAAAGAAAAAAGAAAAGAAACTTATCTTACCTTTAAAGTGTTAAAAGGAGAAAAGGGGAGGGGAAAGAAAGGGGGAACCAATAGGGAAGGGAAGGAAGAAGGGGCAAAGGGAAAGGGGGGAAAACAGGGGAGGGGGATTGGACATAGAAGGGCAAACACACTGCAGGTGGTGTTATTCGGAAACAAAACACCAGGGCATATGAATAAAGGGGGGAAAGGGGAAAAATACAAACTGAGGGAAGATAGCATGGAGGGGAATAAATTATAACTCTGAATGTAAATGGGATGAACTCTCCCTTAAAATTTAAGTGAACAGCAGAGTGGATTAAAAACCAGAATCCTACAATATGCTGCTTACAAGAAACTCATTTGAAGCAGAGAGATACACATAAAGGTAAAAGGCTGGAGCAAAATATATATTTGCTCCAGCTGAAGTGAAAAAAAAGGGGTAGCAATCCTTATCTCAGACAAAGCAATTGCAAAAACAGATAGTATTAAAAGAGATATAAGGAAGGAAACTATATCCTCCTAAAAGGTACCATAGACAATAAAATAATTTCTTTTTTTTAGGTTTTTTTTTTTGCAAGGCAAATGGGGTTAAGTGACTTGCCCAAGGCCACACAGCTAGGTAATTATTAAGTGTCTGAGACCAGATTTGAACCCAGGTACTCCTGACTCCAGGGCCAGTGCTTTATCCACTGTGCCACCTAGCCGCGCCAAGTAATTTCAGTACTAAATATAAATGTACCCAATGATATAGCATCTAAATTCTTAGAGGAGAAAGAGTTACAGGAAGACATAGACAGCAAAGCTCTACCAGTGGGAGACCTCAACCTCTTGCTCTCAAATTTAGATAAATCAAACCATAAAATAAACAAGAAGGAAGTTAAGGAGGTAAACAGATTGTTAGAAAACCCAGACATGATAGACTCATGAAGGAAAATGAAAGGAGCTAGAAAGGAATATACTTTCTTTTCTGCAGTACATGGCACTTAACACAAAAAATTGACCATGTACTAGGGCATAAAAACCTAATGATCAACTGCAGAAAGGCAGAAATAGAGAATATATCTTTCTCAAATCACAATGCAATAAAAATCACATGCAATATTGGGCCAGGGATATATAGATCCAAAACTAATTGGAAAGTAAATAACCTCATTTTAAAGAATAAATGGATCAAACAACGAATTATAGAAAAAATTATTTTATCCTAGATAATGACAATAATGGAATAACATACCAAATACACTCAAGGTGGCTTATATGAATAAATTAGAGAAAAAGGAAATCAATGAATTAAATATGCAACTAAAAAAAATAGAGAAAGAACAAATTAAAACTCCTCAATTAAATACCAAATTAGAAATTCTAAAAATTAAAGAAGAAACTAATAAAATTGAAACCAAAAAAAAAAAAAACTATTGAACTAATAAATAAAAACCAAGAACTGGTTTTATGAAAAAAAATAAAACTGATAAACCTCTGGTCAATTTGATTAAAAAAAGTTAAGAAGAAAACCAAATTGCTAGTATCATAAATGAAAAAAGGTGAACTCACCACCAATGAGGAGGAAATTAAAGTAATAATTCAAATTATTTTGCCCAACTCTATGCCAATAAATTTGATAATCTAAGTGAAATGGAAGAATATTTACAAAATATAATTTGCCCAGATTAAATGAAGAGGAAATTAAATACTTAAATAACCCTATCTCAGAAAAAGAAATTCAACAAGCCATTATTGAACTCCCTAAGAAAAAAATCTCCAGGGCCAGATGGATTCACAAGTGAATTCTATCAAATATTTAAGGAACAATTGGTTCCAATTCTATATAAACTCTGGTAAAAAAAGGTGAAAATGGAACTCTACCTAACTCTTTCTATGACAATAATATGGTGCTGATACCTAAACCAGGAAGAGTCAAAACATAGCAAGAAAGTTAAAGACTTATGTCCCTAATGAATATAGATGCAAAAATCTAATAAAATCTTGGCAAAGCAATTACAGCAAGTTATCACTAGGATAACACACTATGACCAAGCAGGATTTATCCCAGGAATGCAAGGTTGGTTCAATATTAAGAAAACTAACAAACCTATCAGAAATCATATGATTATATCAATAGATGCTGAAAAAAAGCTTTTTAACAAAATATAGATCCCATTCCTACAAAAAAACACTAGAGAGTGTAGGAATAATGGATTGTTCCTTGGAATATAAGTATTATCCATCTGAAACTATCAACAAGCATCATGTATGATAGGGATAGGCTAGAGGCATTCCCAATAAGATCGGGGTGAAACAAAGGATGC